>NW_028234431.1:5536642-5541642 GCF_977035675.1 Penaeus japonicus
GGGTTTGGGTGTTTTGTTTGTTTGTTTGTTTGTTTTTTGTTTTGGTTGTGGTGTTATGTCACTGTCTAGTCCTTTGTTTCGTTTCTTTTTCTTGTTCTTCTGTTTTCTTTTGTTGTTGGTGGTGTTGTTGTTTTTATTTGTTCTTTTCTGTTTCTGATGAATCTTCTGTTTGTTTTTGTTTTTGTTTTTTTCTCGCTTCTTTGGTTGTTTTCTCTTCTCTTTATCTCTTTCTTCTTTCTCATCTGACTTTCCTCATCATCGCCTCATTTCCCTTTCCCCCACCTTACCCCCCTCCACCCCCCTCACCTCACCCTCAGGCCTCTATCCCCCCCTCCCCCAAAGCTTCAGAAAGACCCCTATCCATCCCTCTCCTACCCCCTCTCCACCCACCCCCAGCCCTCCTCTCAAGACCCCCAATACCCTCCTTCATCCCCTCCCCCACCAAGCCCCGAAGTCCCCCCTCTGACCCACAAGCCCCCCTCCTCCCCCACAAGCCCACCTCCTCCCCCCATAAGCCCCCCCTCCTCTCTCCCCACAAGCCCCCCTCCTCCCCCCCACAAGCCCCCCCACCCACCCCAAGCCCCCTCCTCCCCCAACAAGCCCCACTCTCCTCCTCCCACATCCCCCCCTCCTCCCCCCACAAGCCCCCCCTCCCCCCATCTCCCACACAAGCCCCCCTCCTCCCCCCACATCCCCCCATCCCCCCCACAGCCCAAGGGCGAAGCGAAATGAAGCGAGTCGACCGATGTTACAGGTCACATCTCTCGCCCTCAGCCTCGCCGTAATCCACACTCTGTATACTTCAAACTTTAATAAGAATAACGAAGTTAATTCTATACATATATATATATCTCTCTCTATATATACATATATTTCAGATGAGATTTCTCGCTGCTACGTCGTTAATTGTTCTCGTAAAGTCTGCGGTGCATAATAAGTTCAATTAAAACTGTTCACAATAACAGGCCATTTTCCTTTAATCTGTAAGTCTCGCTCGTAAACATAAGGTACGTGATCCTCTTAGGTAAGTGGTCTATGGTCCAGGCCTGATTTTTAGAGAGGGAATATATATATATATATGTTGTTGTTGTTTTTCTTTTACTTTTTGTTCTCTAGGTTTGTTTCTTTCTTGTTGTTGTTGTTGTTTTTTCGTTTGTTTTTTTTTGCCTCTTTTTTATTTTTGTTTTAAATTTGTTTTGATTTTTTTTCTATTGTGATTCTTTTTTTTTCTTTTTTTTTTTCCTTCTAGTTCTTTCCTTTTCCGAGTTTTAGGAAGGATGGATTTTTTATGTCCCTTTTTTCTCGAAAAAAATTGAAGTTGAAAAATGTGCTGAAGAAGAGAGAAAAGAAGAGGAGGGAAAAAGCGAATGAAAATATTGTCTGCCTCGTCCCTCCATCCCTCCATCCCATCCCTTCACCCCCTCCCCCCTCTCTCTTTTCCCTCCACTCTCCTTTTTCCTTCCCTCCCTTTACTCTCTCTGTACTCGCTTTCATCCCTCCCTTCTCCCTCCATTCTCCTCCTTGCTTACTTACTTATCTCCCTCCTCTCTCCCTCGACTCCCCTCCATCTTTTCCCTCCCTTCCCTTCTCCCTCCACCTGCCTCCCTCTTTCCCTTATTACTCCCTCCCTGTACTAATTCCTTCCACCCCTTCCACCCTTTTTCAATCTCCTCTCCTCATTCCTTCATTCCCTCTATTCTCCCTCCCTCCCTCTTTCCCTCCCTCCCTTCTCTCTCTTCCCTCCCTTCCCTCCCTTCCCTCCTCCCTTCCCTCCCTTCCTCTGTCTCCTAGTCGAGGTAATTTGATAATTCTCAAAACGTCGCTAAAAGTCTTGGTACACTTTCCTCTGTGGTTTTCGGTCTCTGTGTGTGTTTGTGTCTCTGTGTGTACGTACGTGTGTGTATGCGTGCGTGTGTGTGTGTCTCTGTCTACGTGTGTGTGTGTGTGTGTGTCTCTCTGTCTACGTGTGTGTGTGAGTGAGTGTGTCTATCTGTGTACGTACGTGTATTTACGTATCCGTGGACGTACATGTGCGCGTGTGTTTGTGTGTGTGTGTGCGTGAGTGCGTGCGAGAAGGTTCTACGCGACACACATTTAGAGGAAATCTTACCACTCCGGAAATACCTGTACTGAACTGCTTACCTGAACCGCCGCGTCCGAATTCCTTCGTCTGGAGAGGACTTCGGCCACGGAGATCGATCGTTCGCGGGAGGCACTTGATACGAAGCGATCGGAGACTCGAACGCAGAGGCTCAATATTTTCACGATCGGGAGATATAGGGAATGGGGGAAGAGGGGGAGGAAGGGAAGGGGTGGGGGGGAGGCTAGTGGGAAATTGATTTTTATTTCTGAAAAATAGGGTCTTCGTTCCTTTCTTGTCTTTTTTTAGAAAAGAAAAAAAAAAATATAATGGACACAGCTAAGCATACCAAACCAACCAACACATTTAGAGTCCTAAGAATCCCAAAAGAAGAACTCAGAAACTCCCCTCTTCACCCCCCTCCTCTTCACACCCCTCTTCTCCTCTCTTCACCCTCCCCCCTCTTCCCTCCCCCCTTTTCACGTTTTTTCTTATCTCTTTCCTTTCTCTCTTTCTCTACCCCTCTCTCTATCTCCTTTCTCTCTCTCTCTCTCTCTCTCTCTCTCTCTCTCACTCTCTCTCACTCTCTCTCTCTCTTTCTCTCTCCCTCTCCCTCTCTTCGTAACCTCTCTCTCTTATAGTCTTTCTCTCTCTCTCTCTCCTTCTCCCTCCCTCCCTCCCTCTTTCTCTCTCTCTTCCTCTCCTTCTCCCTCTCCCTCTCCCTCTCTCTCTCATTCGGACACAGACGGAGGCGGTGCAGGTGCTGGAAGAGGGGGAGGGGGAGGGGGAGGGGGAGGGGGGGTGATGATCCTTGGGGGTGACGTTGACGCTGCTTCCCCCTGACCACGGCCCTCCTTGTCTTCAGTGGGGGTAGGGGGGGAGGGGGGTAGGAAGGGAGGTGGGGAGGGGGTGATGGAGGATATGGGGTAAGTAAGGGAGGGGATGGGGGAGGAGTGGAGGGGGATGTTGATTGAGGGAGGGGATAGGGGTGATGGAGGTGAGGGAGGTAGATGGGGAATAGGGGGGGGGAGAAGAGTAGGAGGAGGAGAAGAAGAAGGAAGAGAAAGAGATGAAAAAAGAGAAGGAGAAGAAGGAGACAAAGAGAATCGGGAGGAGGAGGAATTGGAGGAGAAGAAGAAGGAAGAAAGGGAGGAGACAAAGAGAATCGGGAGGAGGAGAAGAAGGAAGAGAAAGAGAAGAAGGAGACAAAGAGAATCGGAAGAAGAAGAAAGAGGAGGAGAAGGAGCCATAGCCAATCCTCTGCCTTGTGTTGTTCGACTGGATTCAATATTTCGCGGAGGTTCTTGTGGTTAAAAGCGACCTCACGCCAACTAACCTGCTTATGACGTAATTTCCTTCGCTTCTTCTTCTTCTCTTTCTTCTTCTTCTCTTTCTTCTTCTTCTATTGCTTTTTCTTTCTTCTTCTTCTCTTTCTTCTTCTTCTTCTCTTTCTTCTTCTTCTTCTCTTTCTTCTTCTTCTTCTCTTTCTTCTTCTTCTTCTCTTTCTTCTTCTTCTTCTCTTTCTTCTTCTTCTTCTTCTTTGCCTTCTTGATCTTCGTCTTCTTTTTTTTCGCTTTTTTTCTGCTTCGTTTTGATTCCGTTTCATCACGTAATTCTTATTCTTATCATTCTTTGCCTTCTCCATTGTCTCTTTTTTTTCATTTTTTGTTTTTTGCGTTTCTTATTGCATTTCTTGTTCTTTTTTCTTCTTCCTCTTCCTCATTCTTCTCCTCTTCTTCACCTTGCTCCTCCTTCTCCTCCACCTCCAATTCCATCGCATCTTATTCTTCATCATTCCTCTCCGTCTCCTCCTCCTCCTCCTCCTCCTCCTCCTCCTCTTCTTCCTCCTCTCCTCCCATCTCCCCCTCTCCCCCTCCGCCTCCCCCTCCCCCTCCCCCTCCCCCTCCTCCTTCTCCCCCTCCCCCTCCCCCTCCCCCTCTCCCTCCTCCTCTTCTTCCTCCCCCTCATCTTCCTTCCCGCTCATCTTCCTCCTCCTCCTCCTCTTCATCATCATCCTCTACCTCCCCCTCTTTCTTTATTCTTTCCTCCTGTTCCAGCTTCTATTGTTCTTCTTCGTCCTCTTCGTCTCGTCTTCTTGTTCTTTCTCCTTTTTTTTTTCTTCTCTCCTTTCTCCTTCGCTCCTGTGATAATTGTTATCTCGTCTCTCCATCTCCCTTCCTGTCAGAAGTGATAGATGGTGAAGATGTGGCTGGAGAAGAAGAAGAAGAAAAAAATGATAATAATACAAAGAAAGATGGAATGAAAAAAAAAGAATAATAAAAAATACAACCAAGGACGATTGTCAGTCCCTTCCCCCCCTCCCCCTCCCCCTCATCGGTTCCCCCAACCTTTTCCCCTTCTTCTACTACCACACTATTACCCCCTCCCCCCACCATATCCCCAACCTCCTCCTACACCCTCCCCCACCACTACCCCCTTCCCCTCCCCCAAATTTCCCCACTACCCCTCCCCCTCCCCCCGTTTCCTAACCTTTCTGACCCCTCCTTCTTCCTCCTCTTCCTCCTCCTCCTCTTCTTTCGTTTTTTCCTTTCTTCTCTTCCTCCTCCTCCTCTTCCTTTACCACCAAATCTCTTTTTTTCCTTTTCCCTCCTCCTCCTCTTCCTCTTCCCCCTCTTCCTCCTCCCCCTCCCCCTCCCCCTCCCCACATTCGCATGTCCAAAGGCACAGAAAATACCCACATCAAGCTAATCAATGCGTGATGTGGATAACAAAAATCCACAACACATTCAGCTATGAACATGTTCCTGATGTCTATATCCACACTTAGAACTAGCTAAGTATCGATGATATCCACATAATCCCGGTGTCCACATCCACATGCAGGACTGGATATGCTTAGATGATATCCACAATATGATGGCGTCTATAATGCTAATTTACGGACGTATTCCCATTGGCT
>NW_028234431.1:5551642-5559867 GCF_977035675.1 Penaeus japonicus
ATGATTAAAAAGCACAAAGCTATAAATACACATACAAATTAATCCTTTAGATCCACTCTAATGACTCAAAATACACATAGATCATGATTCCGATTAATCCTTTTAGTCATAAGAAAGATAATTGAATTCGCTGAGTCACTCGACATACAATACATTACAATATATACAGATATATTAACATAAGTCCGTAAATAAATAAATATGTGAGTGTCTTTACTAAATGTATATGATTATATATTTTGATTTACTATTCCTATACGGTATGTTAACAATAATCGGATCACATATTCAGTATTTTGTCTTATAAGTATTCTGAATTATTCAAAGTTGAAAAATAATGCGTTGAATTCTTTGACTAAAATCATAGTTTTGGGATTAAATGCATAAGAAGTGTTTTCTCTTATTTATTTCTTTTTTTCTTTTTCTTTCTTTACAGAGAAGTATTCACACATTTAGTAAAGACACTCACATATTTATTTATTCACGGACTTACGTTAATATATCTGTATCTATAAATATAAGATTTAAAAAAAAATCAAGGGGATATAGAAAGAGATTATAAGGATCCATAAACATTAGGTTATGATTAACATATTAGGCACTCACTGTCAATATGCAACAGGGATTGAGCCCCTGGATGTGTTTGGAAGTGATTGCAGATTCCTTTCATAATTGCAGGATATGGTTCACCGAATTGCTTCAGTCTTCTGGGTAGAAAGCTGTTGTGGTGAGAGGAACTGTCTGCCTCTCTCTCTCTCTCTGTCTGTCTGAATTGTTTGGGTGCATGTATGCTTGCATGTTGGTATGTATGATTGGATGTCAATGTCTCTGCCCCTGTCTTTGTCTTCATTTCTCTGTCCGTTTGTGTGTCTGTCTGTCTCTCTTTCTCTGTGTCTGTCTTTTTAGCTCTCTCTCTGCCTGTCTGTCTGTATGTCTGTCTGTCTTTCTCTCTCTCTCTCTCTATCTCCCCCCCCCCCCACCCCTCCCTCCCTCTCCTCTCCCTCCTCTCCCCACATCTCTCTCTCTCTCTCTCTCTATATATATATATATATATATATATATTATATATATATCTATATATATATATAATGTACATATATATATATATATAATATATATATATAATATTATATATATATATATATATATATAATATATATATATCGGTCTGTATATCTGTCTTTCTCTCTCTCTCTCTCTTTCTCTATTATGAAATCTTCTTTATAGTAAGATGGAAGATTCTATAAAGCAAATACTTCCTTTTTGTCGGCCATATTTTTAATTTCATTTTCTAAATATTTTTCGGGTCAATTTAGAGAGAGAAGGAGAGAGAGAGAGAGAGAGAGAGAGAGAGAGAGAGAGAGAGAGAGAGAGAGAGAGAGAGAGAGAGAGAGAGAGAGAGAGAGAGAGAGAGAGAGAGAGAGAGAGAGAGAGAGAGAGAGAGGGGGGGGGGGGGGGGGGAGGGAGGGAGAGAGAGAAGGGGGAAAGAGAAATAGAGAAAGAGATAGAAAGAAAGAGAGAGGTAGGGAGAGAGAGAGAGAGAGAAAGGGAGAGAGAGAGAAATAGATAGAAATAGAGAGAGAGAAAAAAAAAACAAGAGAAGGAGAGAGAGAGAGAATGCGAGCAAATAACACACACACACACACACACAAACACACACAGAAGTAGGAAAAGCGACATGGGAGAGAGAGGAAGGCGGGGGCGGGGGGAGTGGGGGGGAGGGGGATGCACACTCCACAAGCTAGCGACACAAAGCACGTGTTATGTATGCTAACGACATCTCTGAATCCGGCGCAGAGTTTGCGGACTTCCTCTTCAGCAACTGAGCTCGCGGGCTGTTGGCTCAGCAAGCGGTCAGTTCACGAGGCTACACGAGTGGCTTATGGCTAAATTGGGACAAATATCTTTTTTTTTTTTTTTTTTTTTTTATTTTTTTTTTTTTTTGGTGGGGGGTGGGTGGGGTGATTAATAGGGTTAAGGGTGGAATTATAGGTGGGGGTGATTATGGGTGTATGGGTGGGTGTGTGGGGGTGGGGCGTGGGGGGTGGGGGATGAGGGTGGTGGGGGTAGGAGTGTTGGGGGGGTTTGGTGGGGTTGGGGGGATGAGTAGGGGTGTGTGGGTGGGGGGGCGTGTTGGGGGAGGGGGGGATGTGTATGTGTGGGTGTTTGGGTGTGGGTGGGTGGGCGTGTTGGGGGGATGAGTGGGGGGAGTGGTGGATGTGGATGTGTGTATGTGTATATGTGTGGGTAGGGGGTGTGGGTGTGGGTGTAGGTGGGTGGGTGGGTGTGGGTGGATGGGTGGGTGAGTATAGGGGGTGGATGGGTAGTCTGAGGTGTGTGTGTGTGGAGGGGGGGTTGCGTGTATGTATGTGTGTGTGTGTGTGAATGGCAAATATTCCAATCTTTTCAACACTTATTTTCCACTCCTATTTCTCTGTATTTCTTCATATTATTCCCCCTTCTTTTTCCTATTTTCGTCTATCTCCTTCACCTTCTATCATTTTTCCTCTTCCTTTCCTCTGCCTATTCCTTCTTTCTTTCCTATCTTCGTTTCCTTACATGACTTTCTGTCCGATGTGTTTTTCGTTTCGTTTCGTGACATGTGTTTTTCCTTTCGTTTCGTGACATGTGCTTCTCCTTTCGTTTCGTGACATGTGTTTTTCGGTTCGTTTCGTGACATGTGCTTTTCCTTTCGTTTCGTGACATGTGCTTCTCCTTTTGTTTCGTGACATGTGCTTTTCCGTTCGTTTCGTGACATGTGCTTTTCCTTTCGTTTCGTGACATGTGCTTTTCCTTTCGTTTCGTGACATGTGCTTTTCCTTTCTTTTCGTGACATGTGCTTTTCCTTTCGTTTCGTGACATGTGCTTTTCCTTTCGTTTCGTGGCATGTGCTTTTCCTTTCATTTCGTAACATGTGCTTTTCCTTTCGTTTCGTGACATGTGCTTCTCCTTTTGTTTCGTGACACGTGTTTTTCGTTTCGTTTCGTGACATGTGCTTCTCCTTTCGTTTCGTGACATGTGTTTTTCGGTTCGTTTCGTGACATGTGCTTTTCCTTTCGTTTCGTGACATGTGCTTCTCCTTTTGTTTCGTGACACGTGTTTTTCGTTTCGTTTCGTGACATGTGCTTTTCCTTTCGTTTCGTGACATGTGCTTCTCCTTTCGTTTCGTGACATGTGCTTTTCCTTTCATTTCGTAACATGTGCTTTTCCTTTCGTTTCGTGACATGTGCTTTTCCTTTCGTTTCGTGACATGTGCTTTTCCCTTCGTTTCGTGACATGTGCTTTTCCTTTCGTTTCGTGACATGTGCTTTTCCTTTCGTTTCGTGACATGTGCTTTTCCTTTCGTTTCGTGACATGTGCTTTTCCTTTCGTTTCGTGACATGTGTTTTTCCTTTCGTTTCGTGACATGTGCTTTTCCTTTCGTTTCGTGACATGTGTTTTTCCTTTCGTTTCGTGACATGTGATTTTCCTTTCGTTTCGTGACACGTGCTTTTTCCTTTCGTTTCGTGACATGTGCTTTTCCTTTCGTTTCGTGACATGTGTTTTTCCGTTCGTTTCGTGACATGTGTTTTTCCGTTCGTTTCGTGACATGTGCTTTTCCTTTCGTTTCGTGACATGTGTTTTTCGGTTCGTTTCGTGACATGTGCTTTTCCTTTCGTTTCGTGACATGTGCTTCTCCTTTTGTTTCGTGACACGTGTTTTTCGTTTCGTTTCGTGACATGTGCTTTTCCTTTCGTTTCGTGACATGTGCTTTTCCTTTCGTTTCGTGACACGTGTTTTTCGTTTCGTTTCGTGACATGTGCTTTTCGTTTCGTTTCGTGACATGTGCTTTTCCTTTCGTTTCGTGACATGTGCTTCTCCTTCCGTTTCGTGACATGTGCTTTTCGTTTCGTTTCGTGACATGTGCTTCTCCTTTCGTTTCGTGACATGTGCTTCTCCTTTCGTTTCGTGACATGTGCTTCTCCTTTCGTTTCGTGACATGTGCTTTCTCGGTTCGTTTCGTGACCCAGTGCTTCTCTCCTATCGTTTCGTTGGACAAATGGGGTTTTTTGCTTCTCCTTCCGTTTCGTGACATGTGCTTTTCGTTTCGTTTCGTGACATGTGCTTTTCCTTTCGTTTCGTGACATGTGATTTTCCTTTCGTTTCGTGACATGTGCTTCTCCTTTTGTTTCGTGACATGTGTTTTTCGTTTCGTTTCGTGACATGTGTTTTTCGTTTCGTTTCGTGACATGTGATTTTCCTTTCGTTTCGTGACATGTGCTTCTCCTTTTGTTTCGTGACATGTGTTTTTCGTTTCGTTTCGTGACACGTGTTTTTCCTTTCGTTTCGTGACATGTGCTTTTCCTTTCTTTTCGTGACATGTGTTTTTCGTTTCGTTTCGTGACATGTGTTTTTCGTTTCGTTTCGTGACATGTGCTTTTGCTTTCGTTTCGTTTCGTGACATGTGCTTTTCCTTTCGTTTCATGACATGTGTTTTTCGTTTCGTTTCGTGACATGTGTTTTTCGTTTCGTTTCGTGACATGTGTTTTTCGTTTCGTTTCGTGACATGTGTTTTTCGTTTCGTTTCGTGACATGTGCTTTTCCTTTCGTTTCGTGACATGTGCTTTTCCTTTCATTTCGTGACATGTGCTTTTCGTTTCGTTTCGTGACATGTGCTTTTCCTTTCGTTTCGTGACATGTGCTTTTCCTTTCGTTTCGTGACATGTGCTTTTCATTTCGTTTCGTGACATATGCTTTTCCTTTTGTTTCGTGACATGTGTTTTTCCTTTCGTTTCGTGACATGTGTTTTTCCTATCGTTTCGTGACATGTGTTTTTCCTTTCGTTTCGTGACATGTGCTTTTCGTTTCGTATCGTGACATGTGCTTTTCCGTTCGTTTCGTGAGATTTGCTTTTTCCTTTCGTTTCGTGACATGTGCTTTTCCTTTCGTTTCGTGACATGTGCTTTTCCTTTTGTTTCGTGACATGTGCTTTTCCTTTCGTTTCGTGACATATGCTTTTCCTTTCGTTTCGTGACATGTGCTTTTCCGTTCGTTTCGTGAGATTTGCTTTTTCGTTTCGTTTCGTGACATGTGTTGTTCCTCTCGTTTCGTGACACGTGTTTTTCCTTCCGTTTCGTGACATGTGCTTTTCCGTTCGTTTCGTGACATGTGCTTTTCCTTTGGTTTCGTGACATGTGCTTTTCCTTTGGTTTCGTGACATGTGCTTTTCCGTTCGTTTCGTGAGATTTGCTTTTTCGTTTCGTTTCGTGACATGTGTTGTTCCTCTTGTTTCGTGACATGTGTTTTTCCTCTCGTTTCGTGACACGTGTTTTTCCTCTCGTTTCGTGACATGTGCTTTTCCTTTCGTTTCGTGACATGTGCTTTTCCGTTCGTTTCGTGACATGTGCTTTTCCTTTCGTTTCGTGACATGTGCTTTTCCTTTCGTTTCGTGACATGTGCTTTTCCTTTCGTTTCGTGACATGTGCTTTTCCTTTCGTTTCGTGACATGTGCTTTTCCTTTCGTTTCGTGACATGTGCTTTTCCTTTCGTTTCGTGACATGTGCTTTTCCTTTCGTTTCGTGACATGTGCTTCTCGTTTCGTTTCGTGACATGTGCTTTTCCTTTCGTTTCGTGGCATGTGTTTTTCCTATCGTTTCTCAACATGTCCTCACTTCTCTTCCCCTCCCCCCGCCCACTACCTTTCCTTCCCCACCTTTCCCCTTCCCCCTTCTACCCTCCCCCCCCCCCCACCCTTCCCTCCTCTTTCCTTCCATCCCTCCATCCCTCCCTCCCTCCCCACCAACCCCTCCCGTCCCTTTCACCCCTCCCTCCCTCCCTCCCTCTCCCCCTCCCTCTCCCCTCTCTCCCCTTCTCTTTCCCTCCCTCTCCCCCTCCCTCCCTCCCACCCCTCCCTCTTTCCTTCCCTCCATCCCTCCATCCCTCCCTCCCTCTCCACCAACTCCTCCCGTCCCTTTCACCCCTCCCTCCATCCCTCCCTCCCTCCCTACCCTCCCTCTCCCCCTCCAACCGTCTGTCCACTGCAGGTAAACAGTCTTCGCCAAGTGATGCGTCATCAACGGCGACAGCGGGACGAAGGTGTGCTTTCTCTCTCTCTCTCTTTCTCTTTATATTTCTCTTTATATTTCTCTCTCTCTCTCTTTCTCTTTCTCTCTGTCTCTCTCTCTCTCTCTCTCTCTCTCTTATTCTCTCTCTCTGTCTCTCTCTCTCTCTCTCTCTCTCTCTCTCTCTCTCTCTCTCTCTCGATCTCTCTCTTTTCCTCGCACCCTCTCCCTCTCCCTCTCCCTCTCCCTCTCCTCTCTCCCTCTCCCACTCCCTCTCCCGTCTCCCCTCTCCCTCTCCCTCTATCCCTCTCTCCCTCCCCCTCTCCCTCTCACTCTCCCTCTCGCCCTCCCTCTCCACCCCCGGGCTCCCTCCCCCCCCTCTCTCTTCTCTCTCACTCCCTCTCTCTTCCCTCTCTCGCTCTCGCTCTCATCCTTCTCTTCACTCCGATCATCTCTCTCTCTCTCTCTCTCTCTCTCTCTCTCTCTCTCTCTCTCCCTCTCTCTCTGCCCCCCCCTCTCTCTCTCTTTCGCTCCGCTCGCAATTACTGTCAGAATTAATTACCGAAAACAGAAATGAAGATGGACTCGTCTCCCTTCTCGCCCCTGCTTTCCATTCACGTCACACCTGCGTCGTATCCGCTTCTGACGTATCCACATCCGTCATATCCACCCCCGGTCTTATCCATCTTCGTCACATCGTATCTAAATGTAATATATTCACCTGTAACTTATCTGCTTTTTATCTGCATGGGAATATTATCTATCTTTGTTATATCTATTTTTATCTGTTTCATTTTCAATATATCCACCTCTAACATATCCACCTGTATTGTATCCACCTCTAACGTATCCATCTCTAACATATCCACCTGCAACATATCTATATGCAACATATCCGTCTATATCATACCCATCTCTATCCTATCCACTTGCAACATATCCATTTCCATCTACCTTCAACCCCTCACATTCTTTCCCCCCATTTCTCTCATTTCCATCTCTCTCTCTCTCTCTCTCTCTCTCTCTCTCTCTCTCTCTCTCTCTCTCTCTCTCTCTCGACTCTCTCCTCCTCCACATCTCTCTCTCTCTCTCTCTCGCTCTCGCTCTCTTTCTCCTCTCTCTCTCATCTTTCTCTCTCACTCTCTCTCTCTTTCTCTCGCTTTCACTCATTCACGCTCTCAACTCTGTCTCACTCTCTCTCTCTCTCTCACTCTCCCCCCCTCCCCCTCTTTCCCTTTCTCTCTTTCCTTTCCCTTCCTCTCTCTCTCTCGCTCTCTCACTCTCTCTCGCTCTCTCTCTCTCTCTCTCTCTCTCTCTCTCTCTCTCTCTCTCTCTCTCTCTCTCTCTCTCTCTCTCTCTCTCTGTCTCTGTCTTTCTTTCTCTCTCGCTCGCTCTCTCTCTCACGCTCTCTTTCTCTCTTCCCTTACATCCACACTTAAGGGCTCCACATCCCCACAAATCCACCTACCATCCACACTGCATCCGCATTACTTCTAATCATCCCCAAATCCACCTCACATGCACACCATAACCATAGACACATCCTCCCAATCCACATCCACATAATTTCCAAATCCACCTCGAATCCACAACACATCACCCAATACCCCGTCCCCCCTTCACATCCACATCAACTCCAAATCCACCTCGCATCCACCGCACATCCCTTCCCACCCCCTCCTGATCCACATCATCCTCCAATCCACCTCGCATCCACCTCGCATCCACCTCACATCCCTTCCCACCCCCTCCTGATCCACATCATCCTCCAATCCACCTCGCATCCACCTCACATCCACCCCACATCCCCTCCCACCCCTTCCTGATCCACATCCACCTCCCATCCACCTTGCATCCACCGCACATCCCCTCCCACCCCTTCCTGATCCACATCCACCTCCCATCCACCTTGCATCCACCGCACATCCCTTCCCACCCCCTCCTGATCCACATTATCCTCCAATCTACCTCCCATCCCTTCCTACCCCTTCTGATCCACATCATCCTCCAATCCACCTCTCATCCACCTCGCATCCACCTCCCATCCCTTCCCACCCCCTCCTGATCCACATCCTCCTCCAATCCACCTCGCATCCACTTCGCATCCACCCCCTCCTGATCTACATTATCCTCCAATCCACCTCGCATCCACCTCGCATCCCCCACCGCAATCCACACGTACCC
>NW_028234431.1:5559967-5564967 GCF_977035675.1 Penaeus japonicus
TATATATATACATATATATAAATATATATAAATATATATATATATATATAGAGATAGAGTCATATAGATATATATTTATATATAAACTTATATACATATATATAATAATATAATATATATATATATATATATATATGTGTGTGTGTGTGTGTGTGTGTGTGTGTGTGTGTGTGTGTGTGTGTGTGCGCGTGTGTGTGTGTGAGAGAGAGAGAGAGAGAGAGAGAGAGTGTGCGTGTGTATGAGTGTTTGCATTCACACATATAAACAGCTGAGGGGAAGATGAACTTGACAGGTTAGTAATGCTCGTAATTTGTACTGCAACGATGTATTCCGGATATGTTGCATTGAGCCAATCATACCCAGCCTGTCCAAGTGCATCTTTTGCTTCGGATAAAAAAAAAATCAATACACTTGTAGTGTTTTGTGTATCTATGCGTGTGAAAGGTGAGGGACTATACACATTGTAGATTCGAATTTATGTGTATGCATCATTATATACTACACAGACACTTAACCATATATATAAGATATAAAGTACAAAGTGAGTGAGGGAATGTTAAAGAAGACAACAGAGTAAAAGAACACAGCATACACACCAACACGACCACACACACATACCCACCCATATATAGTATAATATATATAATATATATATATATATATAATATATATATATATATAGAGATATATATGATATATAGTATATACTATAAGATATATATATATATGCGTGAGTACATACAATATGCAACACCTCCCCTCGCACACACACAGACACACACATCGCACACACACACTCACACACACACACACCACTCACACACACGCACAATATATATGATATATATATACTATATATATATAATATATATATACTACTAATATATATATATATATAAAATTTATATTCATATTTTTGAGTTGAGAATTTTACCTTGTTGCTTTTTTCTTCTACTTTTTTCTATATCTCTGTCTCTGTATATCTCTCTCCCCTTTACTTTATTTTCGTCTCGCATATTCCTCCTCTCTCTCTCTCTCTTGTGTGTGTGTGTGTCGTGAGTGTTTATATATATATATGTATATAATATATATATTCTATATATAATATATAATAGTAAATAATATATATATATATACATAATCTACAGAACATACAGTACATACAATATATAAAATATATATATAATATATATATGATTAATATAGATATATATATATAGTTGGTTGTGGTTGTGTGTGTTTGTGGTGTGTGTTGTGTGTGTGTGTGCGTGTGTGTGTCTGTGTTGTGCGAGGTGTGCATATTGTATAAACCTCACCATATAGTATATATATATAATATATATATATATATATAATATATATATATAGATATAAATATATATTTATATATAACTTGGGGTAAGTTTGTATGTGAGTGTGCGTGTGTGTCTTTTACTCTGTGATCTCTAGTTAAATACCCTCACTCACTTAGTACTTTATAACTTATATAGGGTGTGTCGTGTATAATAATGATGCATAGACATATATGAATACACAAGTTAAGTCACCTCACCTTCACACGCAAGATACACAAAAACACTACAATGTATTGATTTTTTTTTTTTCGAAGCAAAGATCACTTGACAGCTGGGTAAGATTGGCCCTCAATGCAACATATCCGGATAGCATATGTGCAGGATAATATATATATATATATATATATATATATATATATATATATATATACATATATATATATATATAAACACACACACACACAAGAGAGAAAGAGAGAAAGAGAGAAATATGCAGAGAGAAAAAAAGTAAAGCGGAGAGAGAGATACAGAGACATAGAGATATAGAGACACATGAACAGACATTAAAGAAAAGAAAAAGAGTAAGAAGAAAAACAAGAGACAAGTAAAATCCTCAACTCAAAAATCACGCCAAAAAATATAACCACATTCTTTTTCATTTCTTTCTCTCTTTTTGTCTTCATCCTTCGTGAAAATACATCTTAACAATCCCGATATTTCTCTCCCTTTTTTTTCCTCTTTAGAAAGTGTCTCTGTTGCAAGAACTCAATGAACACGAGTGAGCAACAAGATGAAGGGTTCCAGTTCGTGACTAAACAATATGGTGAGAAAAAGGGGGGGAAGAGGGAGAAGGAGAGGGAGGGGTAGAGGGAGAGGGAGAGGGATGGGGAGAAGGAAAGGGAAAAGAAGAGTGAGGGGGAGGGGGAGAGGGAGAAGGAGAGGGGGAGAAGGAGAAGGAGAGGGAGAGGGAGGGGGAGAAGGAAAGAGAGAAGAAGAGGGAGGGGGAGAAGGAAAGGGAGAGGGAGAAGGAGAGGGAGGGGTAGAGGGAGGGGGAGAGGATGATGGGGGAGGATGAAGGGCGAGAGAGAGAAGTAGGGGAAGGAGGGGGAGGGGGAGAGTGGAGAAATAAAGATAGGGAGAGGGATGGGAAAAGGAGAGGGAGGGAGAGGGGAAGTATGGGGAAGAAATAGGCAAAGGAGAGGGGCGGGGGGGAGGAGAGGCAGATGGCGAGTAGTGGAAAGAAAAAAGTAAAGGATAGGGGTGAGGGAAAGAGGGGGGAAGGGGAGAAGGGAGAAGAAAAAAGCGAGAGAGATGGGCGAGGGAAGGAGAGGGAGAGCGGTGGGGGAAAGGTAGAAGGGGAAGGGGAAAAACGGAGGAAGAGAGGAAATAAGAACGAGAGAGAGAGAGAAACGGAGCGAGGGAGATGGAAAAGTGAAAGAGGAAGGAGTCGGAAGAGAGAGAAGGAGGAGAGAGAGACATGGAGAGGAGAAGGGGCCTTGCCTATAACCTTAACCCCATATAACCCCCCCCCCCACCCCCATCTCCTCTTCCCTCCTCCATCACCCCAATAACCCAAGATTCGAGAAGTGAGGAGGAGGAGGAGGAGAAGGAGAAGGAGGAAGAACGAACGAGAAGGAGAGGTTAATAAGATTATTAAAGGATTTGGATTTAGAGATGAAATTGAGGTGAAAAAGAGGACGATGGATGAATAGAAGGAAGGGGAAGAAGGACAAAGAAGAAAGGGATTATGAGAAGAAGGAGGACGACAAAGAAAGAGAGAGAGAGATATAAAGGAGAAAAAGATGATGATGAAGGAACAGAATGGAGAGATGGAGAAGAGAGAGAGAGGGAGAAAGTGATGGAAGAGGAGAAAGAAGAAAGGTCAATAGAGAAGATATTACTGGTAAAGAATATGATTTAAAGTGTCACGCAAAAGATTTGTTTACTTGTTTACATATATTGAATATATAAACCACACATATGCAAATCAAATTTTCCTTAACATAAAACAAAATCATAGACACGTACATACACACACACACATACACACACACACACACACACACACCCACACACACACACACACACACACACACACATGGGCACACACACACACACACACACACACACACACACACACATATATATATATATATATATATATATATATATATATATATATATATATATATATATATATACATTTATATATATATATATATGTGGGGGGGGGGGGGTGTAAAACATATTTTTTTGTGTGTGTATGATAAATGGTAACACCCACTGGCGAATAAAACAGATTACATCTCCATTCAACTCTGAGCACGAACTTTATATTCAAATGTCCATCTCTGATACACGTTCCTATAGATTTGATCAAAGTTTTCTTTCTTCTTTTCGTTCTATTGAAGAAAAAAATATATAAATGATATATGGAGATAGGAAGAGAGGGAAGGATGTGAATTATAGTGAATGATGATGTGGCTTGAATTTCTGTGCTTAATGATAATGAGGATAAATGTGGTGATGAAAGATATGTTGATTATCATGATTACATTTATGGTAATTAAGATGATATTGTTGATAATGATGCTAGTGAGAGTATCATTGATGGTGATAATAACTATAGATATGATAATGATTATAATAGTGGTAATGAGGACAATAATCATTGTTATCAACATTATCATGATTACCATAATCTTTATGATTATGATTATAAACTATATATTTTTTTAATCCTCACTGTTTTTATCATTATCATTATCATCATCATTATTATCGTCATATTAGTATCATAATTGTTGTTGTTGTTATTATTACCAATATTATCATTATCACTTTTGTTATCATCTTTATTATGATCATTACCATCATTACATTAATATAACATTATTATCATTATTACTATTTGTGTGTGTGTGTGTGTGAATGTGTGTTTTTATGTGTGTGTGTGTTTTATTGTGTGTGTGTGTTTTATTGTGTGTGTATGTGGTTATTTTTGTTTATGTATGTTGCTAGTTTGTTTTTGTGGTAGGTTTTTATTGTGTGTGTTTTATTGTGTGTGCGTGTGTGTGTGTTTTTATGTGTATGTGTCTGAGTGCGTGTTTTTATGTATGTGTGTGTGATTATGTGATTTATACAGTATGATTAACCATTTGACATTTCTGATTGCGTGGTCTGCCTAATCATATAATCATTATTCTCTCATTCCTTTGTTCCACTGATGTTCATAACCGTGTTATATGGTTGGCGTGTTCTTTCCTACCATGGGAGCCGTGACGATTGAAGCGTATAACTAATATGATGTATTTTGGATTTATTGTTGCAGACACTGTTGTTGTTATTGTTGATAATGTTGCTGGTATTGTTTTTGTTGTTGTTGTTGATAATGTTGCTGGTATTGTTTTTGTTGTTGTTGTTGATAATGTTGGTTAGCAAAAGTCCCTCCCTCGCCCTCCCCGCCTAGAAACACTCTGGTATTGTTTTTGTTGAACCCCCCCCCCGTGTGTTGATAATGTTGCTGTATTGTTTTTGTTGTTGTTGTTATTAGAAACGCAGGATCACTCGAATGCTGTTGAAATCACAAAGAAGATCCCCCCTATCCCCCCCCCCAATGTTGTTGTCGTTGATGGTGTTTGCGTTTTGATAAGGGTGTAGTATTAGTACGTGAATATAAATAGCGTATTTAATAATCCTCATAGA
>NW_028234431.1:5597924-5602924 GCF_977035675.1 Penaeus japonicus
TTTATTTCGTATCCGCCTTCGTGAAGTTATCTAGCATTTTGGTGAAAACGATATTGTGTATCCGCGTCTCTCTCTCTCTCTCACTCTCTCCCTCTCTCTCCCTCCCTCTCTCTCTCTCCCTCTCCCTCCCTCTCTCTCTTTCTCTCTTTCCCTCTCCCTCCCTCTCTCTCTTTCTCTCTTTCCCTCTCCCTCCCTCTCTCTCTTTCTCTCTTTCCCTCTCCCTCCCTCTCTCTCTTTCTCTCTCTCCCTCTCCCTCCCTCTCTCTCTCCCTCTATTCTCTCTCTCTCTCTCCCTCTATTCTCTCTCTCTCTCTCCCTCTATTCTCTCTCTCTCTCCCCCTCCCTCTCTTTCTCCCTCTCCCTCCCTCCCTCTCTCTATCCTTCCCTTTCTCTCTCCCCCTCTCCCTCTTTCCTTCCCTTTCTCTCTCTCTCTTTCTCTTCCTCTCGCTCTCTGTCTCTGTCTCACTCTCTCCCTCTCCCTCTCTCTTTATCTGCCTCTCTCTCTCCTTCCTCTCCTTCTCCCTCTCCCTCTTTCTCTCCCTCTCTACCCCTCCCTCTCCCTCCCTTTATTTGCCTCCTCATTTTGTAAACAACTTTACTCTCAGATCCACTTACCATCTCACGGAGAGCATCTCAGAGGCCTTCGACTAAATACCCGATGCACTGTTTATCACACTTATTCTTCAAGAAAACTCCGTATTTCGGAAACGGCTTAAGCTGCGTCCACACTTGTTGCATTGACACGTATCGTATCATCGTTGCGTATCACCGGGCGATACGCAACGATGATACGATACGTGTAAATGCAACAAAGGTGGACCCAGCTTAAGACCCAGAGGAACAACTATGAGCGAGCTGTTTTCCCACTGTTGCCACCGTTAATAATGGCGCTGTTAATGCTGTTTGGGATAAAGACCGAACAAGCAATTGCTGACTTGCGAATCACCGCTAGTCGCTAAGTGGCTAATTATGATCATTATTGTTATTATGGTCGTTATCATCAGGATTAGTGTTATTGTTATCGTTATGTTCATTATTATTGTTACTGATGTTATTGTTATTATTATTAATATTATTATTATTATCATTATTATTATTATTATCATTATTATCATTATTATCATCATTATCATTATTATTATTATCGTTATCATTATTATTATCATTATTATTATTACTATTATTGTTATCATCATTTTCATTACCATTTTCATTATCATTACTGTTGTTATTATCATTATCATTATTATTATCATTATCTTTACCATTTTCAATATCATTATCATTGCTATTATTATTATTATCATCATTACCATTATCATTATCATCATCATTACCATTTTTATTATCATTACTACTGTTATCGTTATCATTGTCATTACCATTATTATTATTGTCTGTAATGACGATAACAATAACAACAGTATTATCAATCGACCTTATTATTACTATCGTTAATGATGATAATATTATTATCGACATTATAATCAATTTATGATACTACTGCTGATGTTGATAATCTAGTAAACATAGGTCATATTAGCAATGGCGAGAAGAAGAAAAATAAATAGATAAGGAAAACGTGGAGGAAAATGTGGAAATATAAGAAGAGGAGGAATAGGAAGATGAAGAAGAGAAGGAGGCAGAGGGAGATGATGACGATTATGATGATGAGGAGGAGGAAGAGAAAGAAAAAGAAGTTGGAGAAAAAAAAGAGAGAGAAGCTCTCTCTCTCTCCTCCTCCCTCTCTCCCTTCTCCCCTATCTCTCTCCCTCTCCCTCTCTCCCTCTCTCTCTCTTTCTCCCCCTTTCCCTTTTCCTCCCTCCCTCCCTCTCCCTCTCTCCCTCTCCCTCTCCACTTCCACCTCCCCCTCTCCCTCCCTATGTCTCTCCCTTTCCCTCTCCCTCCCCACTCCCCCTCCCCCCTCCCCCTCCCCCCTATCTTTCTCTCTACTCTGTGGAACCAAAATTTCATTCAGGATTTCCCGTCACCCGCACGCATGTATGATGTAAACAAGAACGTTTATAGTACAAACGTTTGCCAGGGAACTCAGAGCCTGGATTTTGAGCAAGGCGTTTAGGGTTTCCCAAGATGAAAGCTAAGTAAAGGTTGACATTTATTTTTTTCTGTGGTCGGGACTTCTCTCTCTCTCTTTCTTTCTCTTTTTCTCTCTTTCTCTATCTATCTATCTCTTTTTCTCTTTCTATATCTATCTATTTATCTATATATCTCTTTCTCTTTCTTTCTCATTCGCTCTCTCTGTTTCTCTATCTAGCTATCTCTTTCTCTTTCTTTCTCATTCGCTCTCTCTGTTTCTCTATCTATCTATATCTTTCTCTTTCTTTCTCATTCGCTCTCTCTCTCTCTCTCTTTTTCTTTTTCATTCGCTCTCTCTCTCTTTCTCTATCTCTCTCTTTCTCGCTTTCTCCCCGCCCTCTCTCTCTCTCTTTCATTCTCTCTTTTTCGCTCTCTCTCTCTCTCTCTCTCTCTCTCTCTTTCTTTCTCTCTCGATCTCCTGCTCTCTCTCTCTCTTTCTCTCTCTCTCCTCATCAATCTCTCTCTCTCTCTCTTTCTATCTATCGATCTCACTCCCTCCCTCCCTCCCTCCCTCCCTCCCTCTCTCTCTCTCTCTCTCTCTCTCTCTCTCTCTCTCTTCTCTCTCTCCTTTCTCCTCTCTCTTCTCTCTCTCTCTCTCTCTGTATGTATATATATATATATATATATATATATATATATATATATATATTATATATTATGTATATATATATATATTTTCTTCTTCTTCCTTTCCTCTCATTTCTTCCTCTTTTCTTTCTCTTCCTCTGCTATCTAATCTCTCTTTCTCTTTCTTCTCCTCCCTTTAATCACTCCCTCACTCTCGCTCACTCTTTACTCTTCCTCTCTCTCATCATTATTCTCCCTTTTCCTCTTCTTTCTCTATATCCTTATATCCCTCTCTTCCACCCTTTCCCTCACTCTTTCTCTCTCTACCTTTCCCTCTGATCTTTCTCTCATTCTCTTCCACATATCATCTCCTTTCTTCGCCCTTCTACCCTAACTTCCTCCCTCCTTTCCATCCTTTCCCTCACTCTGTCTCTCTCAACCTTTCCCTTTGATTTTTCTCCCCTTTTCCCATTCTCTTCCACTTACTATATCCTTTCTTCTCCCTCCTACCCTAACTCCCTCCCTCCCTCCTTCCATCCTTCCCTCCTTCCCTCCCACCCACTCTCCTTCCCACCCACCCTCCCTCCTTCCCTCCTTCCCTCCCACTTTCCCTCCTTCCCCCCAATTTTCCCTCCATCTCTCCCACCCTCCCACCCACCTTCCCTCCTACCCTCCTACCCTCCCTCCCTCCCACCCAACCCCCTTCCCTCCCTCCCACACCTTCAGGAAAGCCCCACCTCCTCTCAGCCTTATCTTCCCGCAGTATGCCGCTTATGCCATGACATGCATTTGCAAGCCGGGAAATGCAAATTGCAGAGCCGTGAACAGTGTCCCCGCGTCATTACCACTCGCTAAACAAGTGATCTACCGGACCCTGACACTATCTTTAGTTTCCCGCGACACTTTCTTATCTGCCGCCTTCCGCCCCGGCGTCCGGCTGGCTGACACCGCTTGACCTCTCCCACGTGCCCTGGGTGGGGAGAGGTCAAGCGAAGGCCGGAGGTCAGGTCGGCTTGGGTTCTTCCTAGCTAGAGATGGGGAAGGGGGGGGGGGTAGGGGGCCGGGTTGTTGATTTTGGGCTCGGTCTCTGTCTATGTCTGTCTGTCTGTCGGTTTGTTTGTGTTTGTGTTTGGCTTTGTGTCTTTCTCTTTTTCTTTTTCTGTCTTATCCTCTGTATTTCTCTCTTTCTCTCTCTCTCTCTCTCTCTCTCCCTCTCCACCCCCCTCTCTCTTTCTCTCCATCTTCCCCCACTCTCTTTCTCTCACCATCTCTGTCTGTCGGTTTGTTTGTGTTTGTCTTTCTCTTTTTCTTTTCCTGTCTTATCCTCTGTCTTTCTCTTTCTTTCTCACATTCAGCCTCACCGTTACTCTTCAACTCACCCGTTCCCTCTCTCAATTCCCTCCTCCTCCTTCTCTATTTCCCTTCCTCTCTCCCTCACTTCCCCCTCCCCTACCCCCTCTTCAATTTCCTTCCTCCCTTATTACCCCTCCTCCTATATTTCCCTTCCTTTCTCCCTCACTTCCTCCTCCCCTACCCCCTCTCCATTTTCCTCCCTCCCTATTACCCCTCCTTCTTTATTTTCCTTCCCCTCTCCCTCACTTCCCCCTCCCCTACCCCTTCTTCATTTTCCTCCCCCCCTATTACCCCTCCTCACCCTCCTTCCCCTTCCCTATCTCCTCTTGCACTCTCCTCTCCTACTCTCTCTAATGGTGATGATAGTGATAACAACAACAACGATAATGAAACAGTAATTGCAACACTACCAAGGGCAACAATGCCAATGAAAATAATGATAATGATAATAATAAAGATGATAATGAGAATGCAATTCAACAACAATCACAATAATTATGGTGATTATGATGATAACATTTATAATACAAATAATTATGATAATGATGATACTACTATTGATAATGATGATGATTATGATTGTCATCATTATTATTATAATTATTATTACTATGATTATTATTAAAATAATTGTTATTACTATCATTAGTATCGTCATTTTTATCATCATCATTATCACAATAATCATCATTGTAATAATTATCTTTGTCCAACTATTGTTTAGTTATTCAAATATTTATTCTTCGGTTTGCTCATCTGGGTGTTTCTTATACTCTGCCACACCACCTCTCTTTCTTTCTTTCTTTTTTTTTTTCTCTCTCTCTTTCTCTCTCTCTTTTTCTTTCTTTCTCTCTCTCTCTCTCTCCCTCTCTCTTTCTTTCTCTCTCTCTCTCTCTCTCTCTCTCTCTCTCTCTCTCTCTCTCTCTCTCTCTCTCTCTCTCTCTCTCTCTCTCTCTCTCTTTCCCTCTCTCTCTCTCTCTCTCT
>NW_028234431.1:5612298-5617298 GCF_977035675.1 Penaeus japonicus
GGGGAGACGGTGACCGAGGGACGCGAATATCCAAGATGGCGGCGGGAAGGTCACTTTTGCCGTGTTGCTGCTCGGGGCTGAGAGGAGCGCCCGTGAGATAGTAAGGAGGGAATGGTGATGATGTTGATTATGATGTTAATAATGATGGTAGTAGTGATGTAAAGAAAAAAAATATGACTGATGATAATAATAATGGCAATAATTATAATGATGATTTCAATATTACATTAGTATATCTATATTTGTGTGTGTTTGTGTGTGTGTGCGTGTATCAGAAATTCAAAATCATTCTCAAATTATGCTTGCTGATTGAATGCCTCTCCTCCTGATTATTTTCATAATTATCATCATACTATTTTGTTAATATCCTTATCATCATCATCATTATTATTATAATTAATAATATCATTACCATAATTATTATCATTATCATCCTCATTATCATCCTCAGTATCATCATCCTCATTACCATCATCCTCATTATCATCATCCTCATTATCATCATCCTCATTATCATCATCCTCATTATCATCATCCTCATTATCATTATCATCATGATCATTACCGAATCACATCCGACCTTCGACCACAAAAAGAAACTTCTGTCTCTGAACACCCCATGTTAATCATCAAAGTTCTTTTTTAATATCAACCATCATTTACTTCATCGCGTTTTCCACGATCTCTGAGAACGCCCCAGAGGTTCAGATTATATATAAGATTATCATTTCTCTCTCTCTCTCTCTCTCTCTCTCTCTCTCTCTCTCTCTCTCTCTCTCTCTCTCTCTCTCTCTCTCTCTCTCTCTCCTCTTCTCTTTTTCTCTCGTCTCTCTCTCTCTCTCCTCTTCTCTTTTTCTTTCGTCTCTCTCTCTCTCTCTCTCTCTCTCTCTCTCTCTCTCTCTCTCTCTCTCTCTCTCTCTCACTCTCTCTCTCCCCTTCTCTCTCTATATATATATGTATATAAGATATATAAGTATATATATAAGATGGTTCACCTGGGAGTTCTAATCTAATTCTAATCGTCAATATCAAATGTCCATCTTTCGCTACCTAGAATAGAGTTAGATTGAAAAAAAAGAAAAAAAAAAAGAATGATAAATGCGAATGAGTTGCTTAAGAAAGATTTAAGAAACAAAAAAAAAAGTGTTTCAAGTAGTGGGAGAACCACTTAGCTAAGTGTACCGAAAGTTAGGGGGTTTACAATGATGTCTGTGTTTAATGGTTCTGTTTTTATTTCACAGCCCAGTCGATTGAGACTGTTCGATTAAGGTCATATAGATAGATAGATGAATATAGAGACAGATAGATAAATAGATAGATAAGTAATAGATAGATAAAGGAATATATAGATAGATAGATATGTAAATAGCTTGATAAATGAATGGATAAATAGATCGATAAAGGGATAGATAGGTAGATGAATAGATAGATAAGGGAATAGATAAATAGATCTATAGAGGAATAGATAGATAGATAGATAAATAGATTGATAAATGAATAGATAAATAGATAGATAGATGAATATAGAGATAGATAGATAAATAGATGGATAAGGGAATAGATAAATAGATCGATAAAGGAATAGATAGATAGATAGTTAGATAGATAAATAGATTGATAAATTAATAGATAGATCGATAAATTAATAGATAAAGAGGTAGATAGATAGATAGATAGATAAATAGATAGATAAATTAATAGATGAATATATAGATAAATAAAAGATAAATAGATAATTAAATAGATAGACAGATAGATAAAAGGATAGATATAGATAAATAGATAGATAGATACATAGATACATAGTTATATAGATAGATAGATAGATAGGTAGATATATAGACAGAGGGGCAAACATATAGATCGATATACATATAGATAGATAAATAGATAAATAAATATAGATATATATAGAGAGAGATATAAATAAATAGATAGATAAATAAATAGATAGATAAATAAATAGACTGATAGATAAATAGATACTTAGTTACATAGATAGATAGGTAGATAGAGAGGAAAATATAGGTCGATATACATATAGATAAATAAATAGATAGATGGATAGATAAAGAGATAGATAGATAGGTAGATAAGTGTGTGTGTGTGTGTGTGTGTGTGTGTGTGCATGTTTGTAAGTGTGTAAGTGTGTGTGTGTGTGTGTGTGTGTTTGTATGTGTGTGTATGAGTGTGTATGAGTGTGAGTGTGTGTGTGTGTGTGTGTATGAGTGTGTGTGAGTGTGTGTGTATGTGTGTGTGTGTATAAGTGTGTGCGTGTGTACGAGTGTATGTGTGTGTGTGAATCTGTGTGTGTGTGTGTGTGTGTGTGTGTGTGTGTGTGTGTGTGTGTGTGTTTCCTTGTCACTCTTCTTTTCCACATACACGCGTGCTTACGTACAGATATGCATCCGATCCGCTGGACATGTCTCATAACTCGCCGGTAACAATGGCTTCCGAATGCTTTGTTCTTCCAAGCACACCAATTATCACCGTTCGTCCCGAATGTGTGTGTAAGGGTTGTGAGTGCAGTGCGTAGGATGTGTGTTGTGTGTGGTGTTGTGTGTGTGTGTGTTGTGGTGTTGTGTTTGTGTGTGTGTGAGTGAATTGTGAGTTGTGTAGGGGGTAGTTAGTGTGTGAGAGGGTGTTTATGTTTGTGCGTGTGTGTGGGGGGGGGGGGGTGTTTGTGTGTGTGTGTGTGTTTGTGTTTGTTTGTGTTCGTGTGTGTGTGTGTGTGATTGTTTGTGTGTGTGAGTGTGTGTGTGAGTGGGTGTGTTTGTTTGTATGTGTGTGTTTGTGTTTGTGTGTGTGTGTGTATTTGTTCGTGTGTGTGTGTCTGTTAGTGTTTGTGTGTGTGTACGCTATGTGTGTTCGTGTGCGTGTATGTGTGTTTGCGTGTGTGCGCGTGAGGAAGAGCTCTCCGTCGATCGCCCACATTCTTGGAAAACTTGACTGCAGTTATTACCATTCATTTTTAACCCATATATCATGGGTCCGACTCTGTCCCTTGCTGCCCCATCGCTGCGTGAGAGATTTTTCCCCCTTCGCCCCATCCCCTCTCCTCTCTCCCCTCTCCTCTCTCCCCTCTCCTCTCTCCCCTCTCCCCTCTCCCCTCTCCCGTCTCCCGTCTCCCCTCTCCTCTCTCCCCTCTCCCATCTACCATCTCCCCTCTCCTCTCTCCCCTCTCCCCTCTCCCATCTACCATCTCCCCTCTCCCCTCTCCCCGCCATTCATCCATTAGCGAATGTTGTGAAAGAGTTATTAACCCTCTGTGTGTCCTTAATTAACATTTGGAACAAAGAGCGGAAGATGGAGAGAGAGAGAGAGAGGGAGAGAGAGAGAGAGAGAGAGAGGGAGAGAGGGAGAGAGAGGGCGAGAGATGGGATGAGAGAGGAGAGGCGAGGACGGGAGGGAAGATGGAGGTGGGAGGGGAAGGAGAGAGAGAGGGAGGAGGGAGGAGAGCGAGCGAGGAAGAGAGGAGAGAGATGGGAGAGGAGAGAGAGAGGCTGGAGAGAGAAGGGAGAGAGAGGAAGAGAGAGACGAGGAAGGGAGAGGAGAGAGAAGTGATGAGAGCAGAGCGCGGAGAGTGACCGAAGAGATGAGGAGAAGAGAGAGAGAGAGGAGAGAGAGACGGAGAGCTGCGCCTCTTCAGAGAGTGGGGGGAAGGAGGGAGGGCTCGGAGTTAGGCTGTGTGAGAGTGACGAGGAGAGAGGAGAGGGACGTGATGGTAGGGAGGGAGGGAGGAGAGGAGAGAGCGGAAGGAGGGATGGGGAGGGAAGGAGAGAGAATAAAGTGAGAGAGGGAGGGGGGGTATTATGAGAGTGAGAGAGAGGAAGAGAGAGAGAGAGAGATGGAGAGGGGAGAGTGAGAGAGCGGGATAGAGAGAGAGAGAGGAGGGACGTATGAGAAGAAAGATGGACGAGGGAGGTGAGAGAGAGAAAGGAGAGAGAGAGGAGATGGAGAGTGAGAGAGGAGAGAGAGCCAGAGAGAGGGAGGGGGGAGGAGCGATGATAGGGAGGAGTGGAGGAAGAGAGTTGAGAGAGAGAGAGAAGGAGGGGAGAGGAGAGATGAGAGAGAGTGAGGGAGGGGGAAGAGGATGAGAGGGAATGGGGGAGGAGGGAAGGGAGAGTGGAGGGGTGGGAGGGGAGAGTGCAGCCTCGACAGAGAAGGGAGCCTCATAATACAGTCATTCGATGAGAGAGAGAGAAAGAAGAGAGAGAGGGAGGGAGGGAGGGGAGGGAGAGAGAGAGAGCGAGAGAGAGAAGAGAGGGAGGGGGGGGGAGCGAAGGAGGGAAGGAGGAGAGAGAGAGATAGAAGAAGAGATGAGAGAAGAGAGAGAAGAGGGAGAGAGAGATGACGAGAGAGGCGATTGAGGAGGGTTGGTGGGATGGAATGGAGAGGTATGAGAGAGAAAGAATGGGAGAGATAAGAGAGAACAAGAAAGGGAGGGAGGTGGACGAGAGAAAAGGGGAGAGATAGCGAGAGATAAATAAATACAGGCAGGAGAAAGAGAGAATTAGCAGAGGAGCGATGGAGAGGGAAGGGATGGGAGAAGAGGAGAGGGGAGGGAGGTGGGAAGCGTGGTGATGAGAGAGATGGGGGGTAGAGAGGGGGGGGGGGAGAGGAGATGGATGAGTGAACAAGAGAGGAGAGAAAGAAAGAGAAGAGACGAAAAGGGAAAAAAAAGAAAAGACCCAAAGAGAGGTAGGAAAGAGAGAAAGAGAAAGAGAGAGAAAGACAAAGAGAGAAAGAGAAAGAGAGAGAGAGAGCGAAAGAGGAAGGAAGATAGAAAGGAAGAGTAGTGGCAAGGGGCGTTAAGTCACCCTTGTTCTTAGTGTTCGAAACGAAATGAATATTAACTCGGCAAAAATACAAACAGGGAAGTGCTCTCCGCAAGTGTACAAGGTAGGGGGAGGGGAGGGTGAGGGGAGGGGAAGGGGAGGGGAAGGGGGAGGGTGGAGCAGGACGGTAGGGTGAGGGGAAGGAGGAAGGTAGTCTGAGGT
>NW_028234431.1:5637298-5660570 GCF_977035675.1 Penaeus japonicus
TCGCTTGAGCTTGCGGATTCACTCGCTTGAGCTCGCAGGTTCACTCGCTTGAGCTTGCGGATTCACTCGCTTGAGCTTGCAGGTTCACTCGCTTGAGCTTGCAAGTTCACTCGCTTGAGCTTGCGGATTCACTCGCTTGAGCTTGCAGGTTCACTCGCTTGAGCTTGCAAGTTCACTCGCTTGAGCTTGCGGATTCACTCGCTTGAGCTCGCAGGTTCACTCGCTTGAGCTTGCGGATTCACTCGCTTGAGCTTGCAGGTTCACTCGCTTGAGCTTGCAAGTTCACTCGCTTGAGCTTGAGGATCACTCGCTTGAGCTTGCGGATTCACTCGCTTGAGCTTGCGGATTCACTCGCTTGAGCTTGCGGATTCACTCGCTTGAGCTTGCGGATTCACTCGCTTGAGCTTGCAGATTCACTCGCTTGAGCTTGCAAGTTCACTCGCTTGAGCTTGAGGATCACTCGCTTGAGCTTGCGGATTCACTCGCTTGAGCTTGCGGATTCACTCGCTTGAGCTCGCAGGTTCACTCGCTTGAGCTTGCAAGTTCACTCACTTGAGCTTGCGGATACACTCGCTTGAGCTTGCAAGTTCACTCGCTTGAGCTTGAGGATCACTCGCTTGAGCTTGCGGATTCACTCGCTTGAGCTTGCGGATTCACTCGCTTGAGCTTGCAGGTTCACTCGCTTGAGCTTGCAAGTTCACTCGTTTGAGCTTGCAAGTTCACTCACTTGAGCTTGCGGATTCACTCGCTTGAGCTTGCAAGTTCACTCACTTGAGCTTGCGGATTCACTCGCTTGAGCTTGCAAGTTCACTCGCTTGAGCTTGAGGATCACTAGCTTGAGCTTGCGGATTCACTAGCTTGAGCTCGCAGGTTCACTCGCTTGAGCTTGCGGATTCACTCGCTTGAGCTTGCGGATTCACTCGCTTGAGCTTGCAAGTTCACTCGCTTGAGCTTGAGGATCACTCGCTTGAGCTTGCGGATTCACTCGCTTGAGCTTGCAAGTTCACTCGCTTGAGCTTGCGAATTCACTCACTTGAGCTTGCAAGTTCACTCGCTTGAGCTTGCGGATTCACTCGCTTGAGCTTGCAAGTTCACTCGCTTGAGCTTGCGAATTCACTCACTTGAGCTTGCAAGTTCACTCGCTTGAGCTTGCAAGCTCAAGCGAGTGAATCTGCAAGCTCAAGCGAGTGAACTTGCAAGCTCAAGCGAGTGAATCTGCAAGCTCAAGCGAGTGAACTTGCAAGCTCAAGCGAGTGAATCCGCAAGCACAAGCGAGTGAATCCGCAAGCTCAAGCGAGTGAATCCGCAAGCTCAAGCGAGTGAACTTGCAAGCTCAAGCGAGTGAATCTGCAAGCTCAAGCGAGTGAATCCGCAAGCTCAAGCGAGTGAATCCGCAAGCTCAAGAGAGTGAATCCGCAAGCTCAAGCGAGTGAATCCGCAAGCTGAAGCGAGTGAACTTGCAAGCTCAAGAGAGTGAATCCGCAAGCTCAAGCGAGTGAATCCGCAAGCTCAAGCGAGTGAACTTGCAAGCTCAAGCGAGTGAATCCGCAAGCTCAAGCGAGTGAACTTGCAAGCTCAAACGAGTGAACCTGCAAGCTCAAGTGAGTGAATCTGCAAGCTCAAGCGAGTGAACCTGCGAGCTCAAGTGAGTGAATCCGCAAGCTCAAGCGAGTGAACTTGCAAGCTCAAGCGAGTGAATCCGCAAGCTCAAGCGAGTGAACTTGCAAGCTCAAGCGAGTGAATCCGCAAGCCCAAGCGAGTGAATCCAAAAGCTCAAGCGAGTGAACTTGCAAGCTCAAGCGAGTGAATCCGCAAGCTCAAGCGAGTGAATCCGCAAGCTCAAGCGAGTGAATCCGCAAGCTCAAGCGAGTGAATCTGCAAGCTCAAGCGAGTGAACTTGCAAGCTCAAGCGAGTGAATCCGCAAGCTCAAGCGAGTGAATCCGCAAGCTCAAGCGAGTGAACTTGCAAGATCAAGCGAGTGAATCCGCAAGCTCAAGCGAGTGAACTTGCAAGCTCAAGCGAGTGAATCCGCAAGCTCAAGCGAGTGAACCTGCGAGCTCAAGCGAGTGAATCCGCAAGCTCAAGCGAGTGAATCCGCAAGCTCAAGCGAGTGAACTTGCAAGCTCAAGCGAGTGAACTTGCAAGCTCAAGCGAGTGAATCCGCAAGCTCAAGCGAGTGAATCCGCAAGCTCAAGCGAGTGAACTTGCAAGCTCAAGCGAGTGAACTTGCAAGCTCAAGCGAGTGAATCCGCAAGCTCAAGCGAGTGAACTTGCAAGCTCAAGCTAGTGAATCCGCAAGCCCAAGCGAGTGAATCCAAAAGCTCAAGCGAGTGAACCTGCGAGCTCAAGCGAGTGAATCCGCAAGCTCAAGCGAGTGAACTTGCAAGCTCAAGCGAGTGAACTTGCAAGCTCAAGCGAGTGAATCCGCAAGCTCAAGCGAGTGAACTTGCAAGCTCAAGCTAGTGAATCCGCAAGCCCAAGCGAGTGAATCCAAAAGCTCAAGCGAGTGAACCTGCGAGCTCAAGCGAGTGAATCCGCAAGCTCAAGCGAGTGAACCTGCGAGCCAAGCCATATGTTTTATCATAATTAACATCATAATTATCATTTTCATTATCATTATTATTATGATTATCAGTGCTATTATCACAATCATCACCATCATTATCATTACTAGTCTCATTACTTTCTTACTTCTACAGTCATTATCATCCCGCAAGCTCAAGCGAGTGAACCTGCGAGCTCAAGCGAGTGAACCTGCGAGCTCAAGCGAGTGAACCTGCGAGCTCAAGCGAGTGAACCTGCGAGCTCAAGCGAGTGAACCTGCGAGCTCAAGCGAGTGAACCTGCGAGCTCAAGCGAGTGAACCTGCGAGCTCAAGCGAGTGAACCTGCGAGCTCAAGCGAGTGAACCTGCGAGCTCAAGCGAGTGAACCTGCGAGCTCAAACGAGTGAACCTGCGAGCTCAAACAGGTAAACCTGCGAACTCAAGCGAGTGAACCTGCGAGCTCAAACGAGTGAACCTGCGAGCTCAAACGAGTGAACCTGCGAGCTCAAACGGGTAAACCTGCGAACTCAAGCGAGTGAACCTGCGAGCTCAAACGAGTGAACCTGCGAGCTCAAACGGGTAAACCTGCGAGCTCAAGCGAGTGAACCTGCTTGCTCAAGTGAGTGAATCCGCAAGCTCATGCGAGTGAATCCGCAAGCTCAAGCGAGTGAATCCGCAAGCTCAAGCGAGTGAATCCGCAAGCTCAAGCGAGTGAACTTGCAAGCTCAAGCGAGTGAACTTGCAAGCTCAAGCGAGTGAACTTGCAAGCTCAAGCGAGTGAATCCGCAAGCTCAAGCGAGTGAATCCGCAAGCTCAAGCGAGTGAACTTGCAAGCTCAAGCGAGTGAATCCGCAAGCTCAAGCGAGTGAATCCGCAAGCTCAAGCGAGTGAACTTGCAAGCTCAAGCGAGTGAATCCGCAAGCTCAAGCGTGTGAATCCGCGAGTGAACTTGCAAGCTCAAGCGAGTGAATCCGCAAGCTCAAGCGAGTGAATCCGCGAGTGAACTTGCAAGCTCAAGCGAGTGAATCCGCAAGCTCAAGCGAGTGAATCCGCAAGCTCAAGCGAGTGAACTTGCAAGCTCAAGCGAGTGAATCCGCAAGCTCAAGCGAGTGAATCCGCGAGTGAACTTGCAAGCTCAAGCGAGTGAATCCGCAAGCTCAAGCGAGTGAATCCGCAAGCTCAAGCGTGTGAATCCGCGAGTGAACTTGCAAGCTCAAGCGAGTGAATCCGCAAGCTCAAGCGAGTGAATCCGCAAGCTCAAGCGAGTGAATCCGCGAGTGAACTTGCAAGCTCAAGCGAGTGAATCCGCAAGCTCAAGCGAGTGAATCCGCGAGTGAACTTGCAAGCTCAAGCGAGTGAATCCGCAAGCTCAAGCGAGTGAACTTGCAAGCTCAAGTGAGTGAATCTGCAAGCTCAAGCGAGTGAACTTGCAAGCTCAAGCGAGTGAACTTGCAATCTCAAGCGAGTGAATCCGCAAGCTCAAGCGAGTGAATCCGCAAGCTCAAGCGAGTGAATCCGCGAGTGAACTTGCAAGCTCAAGCGAGTGAATCCGCAAGCTCAAGCGAGTGAATCCGCAAGCTCAAGCGAGTGAATCCGCAAGCTCAGCAAGCTCCAAAACAGTGAATCCGCAAGCATCGAAGGCGCGTGAACCTGGCTGCTCAACGAGTGAACTTGCAAGCTCAAGCGAGTGAATCCGCAAGCTCAAGCGAGTGAATCCGCGAGTGAACTTGCAAGCTCAAGCGAGTGAATCCGCAAGCTCAAGCGAGTGAACTTGCAAGCTCAAGCGAGTGAATCCGCAAGCTCAAGCGAGTGAACTTGCAAGCTCAAGCGAGTGAACTTGCAAGCTCAAGCGAGTGAATCCGCAAGCTCAAGCGAGTGAATCCGCAAGCTCAAGCGAGTGAATCCGCAAGCTCAAGCGAGTGAACCTGCGAGCTCAAGCGAGTGAATCCGCAAGCTCAAGCGAGTGAACTTGCAAGCTCAAGCGAGTGAACTTGCAAGCTCAAGCGAGTGAACTTGCAAGCTCAAGCGAGTGAACTTGCAAGCTCAAGTGAGTGAATCTGCAAGCTCAAGCGAGTGAATCCGCAAGCTCAAGCGAGTGAATCCGCAAGCTCAAGCGAGTGAACTTGCAAGCTCAAGCGAGTGAACTTGCAAGCTCAAGCGAGTGAATCCGCAAGCTCAAGCGAGTGAACTTGCAAGCTCAAGCGAGTGAATCCGCAAGCTCAAGCGAGTGAACTTGCAAGCTCAAGCGAGTGAATCCGCAAGCTCAAACGAGTGAACTTGCAAGCTCAAGCGAGTGAATCCGCAAGCTCAAGCGAGTGAACTTGCAAGCTCAAGCGAGTGAATCCGCAAGCTCAAGCGAGTGAATCTGCAAGCTCAAGCGAGTGAATCCGCAAGCTCAAGCGAGTGAATCCGCAAGCTCAAGCGAGTGAATCCGCAAGCTCAAGCGAGTGAATCCGCAAGCTCAAGCGAGTGAACCTGCGAGCTCAAGCGAGTGAATCCGCAAGCTCAAGCGAGTGAACTTGCAATCTCAAGCGAGTGAATCCGCAAGCTCAAGCGAGTGAACTTGCAAGCTCAAGCGAGTGAACCTGCGAGCTCAAGCGAGTGAATCCGCAAGCTCAAGCGAGTGAACTTGCAAGCTCAAGCGAGTGAACTTGCAAGCTCAAGCGAGTGAACTTGCAAGCTCAAGTGAGTGAATCCGCAAGCTCAAGCGAGTGAACTTGCAAGCTCAAGTGAGTGAATCCGCAAGCTCAAGCGAGTGAACTTGCAAGCTCAAGCGAGTGAATCCGCAAGCTCAAGCGAGTGAATCCGCAAGCTCAAGCGAGTGAACTTGCAAGCTCAAGCGAGTGAATCCGCAAGCTCAAGCGAGTGAACTTGCAAGCTCAAGCGAGTGAACCTGCGAGCTCAAGCGAGTGAATCCGCAAGCTCAAGCGAGTGAACTTGCAAGCTCAAGCGAGTGAACTTGCAAGCTCAAGCGAGTGAACTTGCAAGCTCAAGCGAGTGAACTTGCAAGCTCAAGTGAGTGAACTTGCAAGCTCAAGCGAGTGAATCCGCAAGCTCAAGCGAGTGAATCCGCAAGCTCAAGCGAGTGAACTTGCAAGCTCAAGCGAGTGAACCTGCGAGCTCAAGCGAGTGAATCCGCAAGCTCAAGCGAGTGAACTTGCAAGCTCAAGCGAGTGAACTTGCAAGCTCAAGCACAGTGAATTCGCAAGCTCAAGCGAGTGAACTTGCAAGCTCAAGCGAGTGAATCCGCAAGCTCAAGCGAGTGAATCCGCAAGCTCAAGCGAGTGAACTTGCAAGCTCAAGCGAGTGAATCCGCAAGCTCAAGCGAGTGAATCCGCAAGCTCAAGCGAGTGAACTTGCAAGCTCAAGCAAGTGAATCCACAAGCTCAAGCGAGTGAACTTGCAAGCTCAAGCGAGTGAACCTGCGAGCTCAAGCGAGTGAATCCGCAAGCTCAAGCGAGTGAACTTGCAAGCTCAAGCGAGTGAACTTGCAAGCTCAAGCGAGTGAACTTGCAAGCTCAAGCGAGTGAACTTGCAAGCTCAAGTGAGTGAATCCGCAAGCTCAAGCGAGTGAATCCGCAAGCTCAAGCGAGTGAACTTGCAAGCTCAAGCGAGTGAATCCGCAAGCTCAAGCGAGTGAACTTGCAAGCTCAAGCGAGTGAATCCGCAAGCTCAAGCGAGTGAACTTGCAAGCTCAAGCGAGTGAATCCGCAAGCGAGTGAATCCGCAAGCTCAAGCGAGTGAACCTGCAAGCTCAAGCGAGTGAACCTGCGAGCTCAAGCGAGTGAATCCGCAAGCTCAAGCGAGTGAATCCGCAAGCTCAAGCGAGTGAACTTGCAAGCTCAAGCGAGTGAACTTGCAAGCTCAAGCGAGTGAATCCGCAAGCTCAAGCGAGTGAATCCAAAAGCTCAAGCGAGTGAATCCGCAAGCTCAAGCGAATGAACTTGCAAGCTCAAGCGAGTGAATCCGTAAGCTCAAGCGAGTGAATCCGCAAGCTCAAGCGAGTGAATCCGCAAGCTCAAGCGAGTGAATCCGCAAGCTCAAGCGAGTGAACTTGCAAGCTCAAGCGAGTGAATCCGCAAGCTCAAGCGAGTGAACTTGCAAGCTCAAGCGAGTGAATCCGCAAGCTCAAGCGAGTGAACTTGCAAGCTCAAGCGAGTGAATCCGCAAGCTCAAGCGAGTGAATCCGCAAGCTCAAGCGAGTGAATCCGCAAGCTGAAGCGAGTGAATCCGCAAGCTCAAGCGAGTGAACTTGCAAGCTGAAGCGAGTGAATCCGCAAGCTCAAGCGAGTGAATCCGCAAGCTCAAGCGAGTGTACTTTCAAGCTCAAGCGAGTGAATCCGCAAGCTCAAGCGAGTGAACTTGCAAGCTCAAGCGAGTGAACTTGCAAGCTCAAGCGAGTGAATCCGCAAGCTCAAGCGAGTGAATCCGCAAGCTCAAGCGAGTGAATCCGCAAGCTCAAGCGAGTGAACTTGCAAGCTCAAGCGAGTGAACTTGCAAGCTCAAGCGAGTGAACTTGCAAGCGAGTGAATCCGCAAGCTCAAGCGAGTGAACCTGCGAGCTCAAGCGAGTGAATCCGCAAGCTCAAGCGAGTGAACCTGCGAGCTCAAGAGAGTGAATCCGCAAGCTCAAGCGAGTGAATCCGCAAGCTCAAGCGAGTGAACTTGCAAGCTCAAGCGAGTGAACTTGCAAGCTCAAGCGAGTGAATCCGCAAGCTTAAGCGAGTGAATCCGCGGATTCACTCACTTGAGCTCGCAGGTTCACTCGCTTGAGCTTGCAAGTTCACTCACTTGAGCTTGCAGATTCACTCGCTTGAGCTTGCGGATTCACTCGCTTGAGCTTGCAAGTTCACTCGCTTGAGCTTGCAAGTTCACTCGCTTGAGCTTGCGGATTCACTCGCTTGAGCTTGCGGATTCACTCGCTTGAGCTTGCGGATTCACTCGCTTGAGCTTGCAAGTTCACTCGCTTGAGCTTGCGGATTCACTCGCTTGAGCTTGCGGATTCACTCGCTTGAGCTTGCGGATTCACTCGCTTGAGCTTGCAAGTTCACTCGCTTGAGCTTGCAAGTTCACTCGCTTGAGCTTGCGGATTCACTCGCTTGAGCTTGCGGATTCACTCGCTTGAGCTCGCAGGTTCACTCGCTTGAGCTTGCAGGTTCACTCGCTTGAGCTTGCGGATTCACTCGCTTGCAAGTTCACTCGCTTGAGCTTGCAAGTTCACTCGCTTGAGCTTGCGGATTCACTCGCTTGAGCTTGCGGATTCACTCGCTTGAGCTTGCGGATTCACTCGCTTGAGCTTGCGGATTCACTCGCTTGAGCTTGCAAGTTCACTCGCTTGAGCTTGCAAGTTCACTCGCTTGAGCTTGCAAGTTCACTCGCTTGAGCTTGCGGATTCACTCGCTTGAGCTTGCAAGTTCACTCGCTTGAGCTTGCGGATTCACTCGCTTGAGCTTGCGGATTCACTCGCTTGAGCTTGCAAGTTCACTCGCTTGAGCTTGCGGATTCACTCGCTTGAGCTTGCGGATTCACTCGCTTGAGCTTGCAAGTTCACTCGCTTGAGCTTGCGGATTCACTCGCTTGAGCTTGCAAGTTCACTCGCTTGAGCTTGCGGATTCACTCGCTTGAGCTTGCAAGTTCACTCGCTTGAGCTTGCGGATTCACTCGCTTGAGCTTGCAAGTTCACTCGCTTGAGCTTGCGGATTCACTCGCTTGAGCTTGCGGATTCACTCGCTTGAGCTTGCGGATTCACTCGCTTGAGCTTGCGGATTCACTCGCTTGAGCTTGCAAGTTCACTCGCTTGAGCTTGCGGATTCACTCGCTTGAGCTTGCAAGTTCACTCGCTTGAGCTTGCAAGTTCACTCGCTTGAGCTTGCGGATTCACTCGCTTGAGCTTGCGGATTCACTCGCTTGAGCTTGCAAGTTCACTCGCTTGAGCTTGCGGATTCACTCGCTTGAGCTTGCGGATTCACTCGCTTGAGCTTGCAGGTTCACTCGCTTGAGCTTGCAAGTTCACTCGCTTGAGCTTGCAAGTTCACTCGCTTGAGCTTGCGGATTCACTCGCTTGAGCTTGCAAGTTCACTCGCTTGAGCTTGCAAGTTCACTCGCTTGAGCTTGCGGATTCACTCGCTTGAGCTTGCGGATTCACTCGCTTGAGCTTGCGGATTCACTCGCTTGAGCTTGCAAGTTCACTCGCTTGAGCTTGCAAGTTCACTCGCTTGAGCTTGCGGATTCACTCGCTTGAGCTTGCAAGTTCACTCGCTTGAGCTTGAGGATCACTCGCTTGAGCTTGCGGATTCACTCGCTTGAGCTTGCAAGTTCACTCGCTTGAGCTTGCGGATTCACTCGCTTGAGCTTGCAAGTTCACTCGCTTGAGCTTGCAAGTTCACTCGCTTGAGCTTGCGGATTCACTCGCTTGAGCTTGCAAGTTCACTCGCTTGAGCTTGCGGATTCACTCGCTTGAGCTTGCGGATTCACTCGCTTGAGCTTGCAAGTTCACTCGCTTGAGCTTGCGGATTCACTCGCTTGAGCTTGCGTTTCACTCCTTGATCGGACTCGCTTGAGCTTGCAGATTCACTCGCTTGAGCTTGCAAGTTCACTCGCTTGAGCTTGCAAGTTCACTCGCTTGAGCTTGCGGATTCACTCGCTTGAGCTTGCGGATTCACTCGCTTGAGCTTGCAAGTTCACTCGCTTGAGCTTGCAAGTTCACTCGCTTGAGCTTGCAAGTTCACTCGCTTGAGCTTGAGGATCACTCGCTTGAGCTTGCGGATTCACTCGCTTGAGCTTGCAAGTTCACTCGCTTGAGCTTGCGGATTCACTCGCTTGAGCTTGCAAGTTCACTCGCTTGAGCTTGCGGATTCACTCGCTTGAGCTTGCGGATTCACTCGCTTGAGCTTGCAAGTTCACTCGCTTGAGCTTGCGGATTCACTCGCTTGAGCTTGCGGATTCACTCGCTTGAGCTTGCAAGTTCACTCGCTTGAGCTTGCGGGTTCACTCGCTTGAGCTTGCGAGTTCACTCGCTTGAGCTTGCAAGTTCACTCGCTTGAGCTTGAGGATCACTCGCTTGAGCTTGCGGATTCACTCGCTTGAGCTTGCGGATTCACTCGCTTGAGCTTGCGGATTCACTCGCTTGAGCTTGCAAGTTCACTCGCTTGAGCTTGCGGATTCACTCGCTTGAGCTTGCGGATTCACTCGCTTGAGCTTGCGGATTCACTCGCTTGAGCTTGCAAGTTCACTCGCTTGAGCTTGCAAGTTCACTCGCTTGAGCTTGCAAGTTCACTCGCTTGAGCTTGCGGATTCACTCGCTTGAGCTTGCAGGTTCACTCGCTTGAGCTTGCAAGTTCACTCGCTTGAGCTTGCGGATTCACTCGCTTGAGCTTGCAAGTTCACTCGCTTGAGCTTGCGGATTCACTCGCTTGAGCTTGCAGGTTCACTCGCTTGAGCTTGCGGATTCACTCGCTTGAGCTTGCGGATTCACTCGCTTGAGCTTGCGGATTCACTCGCTTGAGCTTGCGGATTCACTCGCTTGAGCTTGCGGATTCACTCGCTTGAGCTTGCGGATTCACTCGCTTGAGCTTGCAAGTTCACTCGCTTGAGCTTGCGGATTCACTCGCTTGAGCTTGCAAGTTCACTCGCTTGAGCTTGCGGATTCACTCGCTTGAGCTTGCAAGTTCACTCGCTTGAGCTTGCGGATTCACTCGCTTGAGCTTGCAAGTTCACTCGCTTGAGCTTGCGGATTCACTCGCTTGAGCTTGCAAGTTCACTCGCTTGAGCTTGCAAGTTCACTCGCTTGAGCTTGCGGATTCACTCGCTTGAGCTTGCGGATTCACTCGCTTGAGCTCTCAGATTCACTCACTTGAGCTTGCAAGTTCACTCGCTTGAGCTTGCAAGTTCACTCGCTTGAGCTTGCAAGTTCACTCGCTTGAGCTTGCAAGTTCACTCGCTTGAGCTTGCGGATTCACTCGCTTGAGCTCGCAGGTTCACTCGCTTGAGCTTGCGGATTCACTCGCTTGAGCTTGCGGATTCACTCGCTTGAGCTTGCGGATTCACTCGCTTGAGCTTGCGGATTCACTCGCTTGAGCTTGCAAGTTCACTCGCTTGAGCTTGCGGATTCACTCGCTTGAGCTTGCGGATTCACTCGCTTGAGCTTGCGGATTCACTCGCTTGAGCTTGCGGATTCACTCGCTTGAGCTTGCGGATTCACTCGCTTGAGCTTGCGGATTCACTCGCTTGAGCTTGCAAGTTCACTCGCTTGAGCTTGCGGATTCACTCGCTTGAGCTTGCGGATTCACTCGCTTGAGCTTGCGGATTCACTCGCTTGAGCTTGCGGATTCACTCGCTTGAGCTTGCGGATTCACTCGCTTGAGCTTGCGGATTCACTCGCTTGAGCTTGCGGATTCACTCGCTTGAGCTCGCAGGTTCACTCGCTTGAGCTTGCAGGTTCACTCGCTTGAGCTTGCGGATTCACTCGCTTGAGCTCGCAGGTTCACTCGCTTGAGCTTGCGGATTCACTCGCTTGAGCTTGCAAGTTCACTCGCTTGAGCTTGCGGATTCACTCGCTTGAGCTTGCGGATTCACTCGCTTGAGCTTGCGGATTCACTCGCTTGAGCTTGCGGATTCACTCGCTTGAGCTTGCAAGTTCACTCGCTTGAGCTTGCAAGTTCACTCGCTTGAGCTTGCGGATTCACTCGCTTGAGCTTGCGGATTCACTCGCTTGAGCTTGCAAGTTCACTCGCTTGAGCTTGCGGATTCACTCGCTTGAGCTTGCGGATTCACTCGCTTGAGCTTGCGGATTCACTCGCTTGAGCTTGCAAGTTCACTCGCTTGAGCTTGCAAGTTCACTCGCTTGAGCTTGCGGATTCACTCGCTTGAGCTTGCGGATTCACTCGCTTGAGCTTGCAAGTTCACTCGCTTGAGCTTGCGGATTCACTCGCTTGAGCTTGCGGATTCACTCGCTTGAGCTTGCAAGTTCACTCGCTTGAGCTTGCAGGTTCACTCGCTTGAGCTTGCGGATTCACTCGCTTGAGCTTGCGGATTCACTCGCTTGAGCTTGCGGATTCACTCGCTTGAGCTTGCGGATTCACTCGCTTGAGCTTGCAGGTTCACTCGCTTGAGCTTGCGGATTCACTCGCTTGAGCTTGCGGATTCACTCGCTTGAGCTCGCAGGTTCACTCGCTTGAGCTTGCAGGTTCACTCGCTTGAGCTTGCGGATTCACTCGCTTGAGCTTGCGGATTCACTCGCTTGAGCTCGCAGGTTCACTCGCTTGAGCTTGCAAGTTCACTCGCTTGAGCTTGCGGATTCACTCGCTTGAGCTTGCGGATTCACTCGCTTGAGCTTGCAAGTTCACTCGCTTGAGCTTGCAAGTTCACTCGCTTGAGCTTGCGGATTCACTCGCTTGAGCTTGCAAGTTCACTCGCTTGAGCTTGCGGATTCACTCGCTTGAGCTCGCAGGTTCACTCGCTTGAGCTTGCGGATTCACTCGCTTGAGCTTGCGGATTCACTCGCTTGAGCTTGCGGATTCACTCGCTTGAGCTCGCAGGTTCACTCGCTTGAGCTTGCGGATTCACTCGCTTGAGCTTGCAAGTTCACTCGCTTGAGCTTGCGGATTCACTCGCTTGAGCTTGCAAGTTCACTCTCTTGAGCTTGCGGATTCACTCGCTTGAGCTTGCAAGTTCACTCGCTTGAGCTTGCAAGTTCACTCGCTTGAGCTTGCGGATTCACTCGCTTGAGCTTGCAAGTTCACTCGCTTGAGCTTGCGGATTCACTCGCTTGAGCTTGCGGATTCACTCGCTTGAGCTTGCGGATTCACTCACTTGAGCTTGCAAGTTCACTCGCTTGAGCTTGCAAGTTCACTCGCTTGAGCTTGCAAGTTCACTCGCTTGAGCTTGCGGATTCACTCGCTTGAGCTCGCAGGTTCACTCGCTTGAGCTTGCAAGTTCACTCGCTTGAGCTTGCGGATTCACTCGCTTGAGCTTGCAAGTTCACTCGCTTGAGCTTGCGGATTCACTCGCTTGAGCTCGCAGGTTCACTCGCTTGAGCTTGGACGAACATTTTGGACGAACAAACAAGAACAATTATACAACGGATACTAAAACTGAACAAAAGAAAAAAAACAACTAAAACAGGTAAGGACAAACAAAACACGAAACAAAAAAATCAGACGAAGCACTAACGGCATGCAAAACATCAACCGACTATGGCACCTAGCTTCCATCACGATTCATTCACCACAACCACCCCCCTGGAAAACAAGTCCGGAGCTGCTGGAGACGGCTATTCTGCAGTAGCGAAAAGGTCTCTCCATCCATGAGCCCGGCCCACCGTTGGTTCCTCTGGTGTCTTGGCGTGACCCACAGATGTACAGACGAGACACCGACAGCAGCGAAGGACTCCCAGAACCAGATCTGCCTCGGCTCCAAGAGTTACCTGAAAGTATAACGGCATCAGGCACATTTATAAAGCACAGATCTATCTGGGTAAGGTGATAACGTAACTAAACAACCAACGCAGTATATGTAGTGAGGAAATGGTCCGACATCAAGCAGGAGGCAGGAAGCAGTAAGCTGAGCAAAGCAAACTTAAAATTAGATTACAATTTGTGGACACATCGTTTGGTCCACATGCATGCCAAGCTGATAGAGAAAATATACAATTAAAACATTACATTCATGTACAATAAATAATCACAAGCACTGTGGCACAATGATCAACTCTGTTTTAAGAAGTGCCCGGGTCATGTATTGAAGAAACAGCAGCAAGAAGTGCTAGGGCATAAGGGTCATTTGGCTCATCACCCAACTCGTCATCCACGTCTGAATACGGTAGCGTTAATTCGGTTGGTGGATAGTAGATCTTGAGCTGATTTACATGGACCCGCTTTTCCTTAGCGCGATCTGCATACAAGTCTTTCACAATATACACCACAGGACCGACCTTCTTCAGAATCCTGGCAGGTCCTGTCCATCTTGGAGCCAGAGTGTTGGGCTTGTTCACTTTGCAGAGCACCAATGCCCCTTCTTTAAGGGAGAGGTTCTTCCGAACACGGCGATCATAATCTCTTGTCCATGTTTGCCGGGCTGCGCGGGAAGCCTCTTGTGCTGCTTTCCAAGCTTCTTCCAAGTTTTCCCGAAGCATCGAACGAGGAGAATCATCATCGTATATGGGTCGTTTCGAAAGTCCTACAGGAATATCTACATGATGGCCTGTGAAAAGGTAGAGAGGTTGGTCCATTACAGTTCGATGAATACTGGTATTCAAAGCAAACCTAACTTGGGGAAGGTAGTCATCCCATGTCCGAATATGATGAGCACATATGGCACTTAGTGCAGACTTGATGACTCTGTTCGTCCTTTCTACTACCCCATTTGCTTGTGGGTTGTATGGTACTGTGATTCTGAACTGAATGAGTAGCTCCTTGCATACAGCGGACATCAGTTTGTTATTAAATTCACCACCCCCATCCGTTTGTAGCTCTAGAGGTATCCCATAAATAGTGAAATAGCTATCTATGAAGGCTTCAGCAATGGTACGAGCCTTCTTGTCTGGAAGAGGTATCAATTCCACAAATCGACTAAGATGGTCTACAATCACCAATACATACAGGTTGCCACGTGTAGACCGTGGTAATTGAATAAGATCTGCTGAGACACGCTCCAACGGATGGCTGACTTCAGGTGCTGAAGCAAGGGGTGCATTCTTTGTAGCACAACCCTTACGGATCTGGCACTCTTGGCATTCTTGGACAAACTGTTTGGTCCTGGAAAGCATATTAGGAAAATAAAACAGTTGCTTGGCCTTAGTATAGGTTCGAAACACACCTGGATGAGCCGCTAATGGTGAACAATGTGCCAAACGTAAAGCAGAACGCTGAAGCTGCACTGGCACCACAACTTGTCGGAGAAGACGGTCACTATGCTCACGAAGATGGTATAGAACTCCATTACTGATTTCAAATTCACAGATAGAAGTTGGAAGCTTACTTTTTGGTAATTGTCCACCTTCTAGATATGTAATAATTTCGGATAATGCTGGATCCTTATTCTGTTCTGCCCTGAGTAAAGTTGGGTCCATGGTTTCAATGTTAACTGATGCAATGGCTGCTGCACGGGAAAGCATGTCCGGGACCTGATGATCACTTCCACGTCGATATACAATTTTGAAGTCGTAATGTTGTAGTTCGACACACCATCGGGACATAGCACGACTTTTGGTTTTTCTGGAAAATATGTAACAGAGAGGATGGTGATCTGTAAAGACAGTAAAGTGACGTCCATATATATAAGGATCAAAAGCTCTAACAGCTTCCACAACGGCTAAAGCTTCACTGTCGGTAGCCGAGTAACGTGTCTCAGCTCCTCTCAACTTTCTGCTGTAAAAAGCAACTGCATGGACATTACCTGATTCATCCCGTTGCATAAGACAGGCACCTACAGCCACTTTCGAAGCATCAGTATGCACCTCAAAAGGCTTCTCATAACATGGGTTACGTAGAACTGGAGCAGAAACTAAAGCAGCCTTCAGTTTATCAAATGATTGCTGAGCATCTGAAGTCCATTGAAACTTTGCATCTCTTCGAGTTAACTGAAAGAGTGGGGAGGCAATTGTAGCATAGTTCTTAATATGGCGCCTGAAAAAGCCTGAAGCTCCCAAAAAGCGCCTTACACCCTTGGCATCCTTAGGTCTGGGCATATCTGCTATGGTGGCGACTTTATCAGGGTCTGACAGTATACCTTTCTCAGAAATTATATGTCCCAGGAATTTAAAATGGCGTACAGCAATTTCACATTTGTCTGAATTTAGTCGCAGACCAGCAGCATGAATTAACTTCAATGTTTCTTCCAAGTCTTTAAGATGCTGCTGTAACCCCCTGGAAAAGACAACAATATTGTCTAAATATGCAGCAGTATGCTTACCCAGTACACTTGCAAGCACAAGATTAATAGTGCGCTGAAAAGTCTGAGGTGCAGTACGGAGGCCAAACGGCATTCTACGGAACTGGAACACTCGAGCACCATCTGAAAAAGCTGTTTTTGGCCTATCATCCGGTGCTACTGGGATAGCCCAATAAGCACTACGAGCATCAAGAGATGTGAATATGGTGGAATCATTGAGCTCATCTAACATTTGCTGGATTGGAGGCAAGGGGTAACTATCGGCCACTGTGAGAGCATTTAGATTTCTAAAATCTACACAAAATCTTACAGAACCATCTTTCTTTCTCACAAGTACCACTGGTGAAAGCCACGGGCTAGTTGAGGGTTCTATCACTCCAGCTTCCTCCATCATGTCACACTGTTCCCTGATTACTTGTCTTGCCGTATGCGGTAGTCTCCACTGACGTGTAACGGTAGGCATGGCATCTCCGGTTGGAATATGATGGATGACGCCGGGTACTGTCCCAATATCTGTAATATCAGAGCTGAAAAGATTTGGAAACTTTTGTAGAAGACTTTCTACATGTACTCATTCCGAAGCTTCTAAATGGTCTAAGCATGGCAATGCTACCTTATTACTTGTTCCATCAACACTTAAAGGTAGATTAGTCAGGGCTGGCACAGAAACAGCAGCAACATTCTTTCCACTGTCATGGTCAAGTGAAGTTTCTGGAAAGACCATGAATTGATCATCGCTATACCCAAAGTCCTGTTCACCAAATAGCTTGTCAAAATCATCTAGGGATATGTTAACCTGGTCAGTCGGACAACTAGATGTAGCTTGCGATTCAGCCATTGCTGGGCTGCTAGCAGATTTTGACTCGTCTAAAGATGCAGCATCTATAACATCATTTGCCGTGACAAGGAGGAGACGGGCAAGGGAAGTACCCTTACAAAGTGTTACTGGGCGTGACTGTAAATTAACCACCCAGATTAAGATCTTTTTCATTGTAGAGATGACAGCACAGGGAATGGCCACAACTGTAGATATTGGCTCAATTAGAAAATAATCCTGAGGTTGAAAAGTAGATGATACAGCAACAGGAATAAATCTACCAGACCTGGGAGGAACTGTCACTTTCTTCTGAACATGCACAATATTATTATGAGCTGCTTTGGATAAATCATTTGAAGGGCACAATTGGTCATTGCTTATGGATATTCTCTGTGTAGAAATAACATGAATTCCTAATGATGACGTATCTGTATATGTAACTGGAAGGATAACATCATCAAGCTTAAGGTAACCAGATCGAGAGGATGGACCACCCACAAGACTATACTCAAATCGTCTCAACAAGTCTGTACCCACTAAAAGGTCACCTGGGAATGAAATGCCTTCAACAAGACAGACACGATGGACAAATGACTTATTTATGGAGACAGAAATTCTTGCATCTACCTCTCCAGTCACTGATAAGGTAGTGCCTGTTACTCCAGCCAGAAATCGTATTGGTTTATGCCATCGGCTAGAGTGTAGATAGTGCTGAGAAGAAGTCTTAAGCAAGGTAACTTCACTTCCAGTATCAATTAAGCAGCGAATAGGGTGTCCGTCTACAATAAGTGTTACCAGTGGTCTGCCATTACTAGTCTGGGCTTCTCGGCTGCTCGGCTGTTCCTGAGGAATTACTTGTTGTGATGGTGGGATCCGATGTAGGAGCCCTCCTTTCTGGTTCACGAAAGGGACAACGTTGACGAACGTGGCCAAACCTTTTACTTCACTCGCTTGAGCTTGCAGATTCACTCGCATGAGCTTGCAAGTTCACTCGCTTGAGCTTGCAAGTTCACTCGCTTGAGCTTGCGGATTCACTCGCTTGAGCTTGCGGATTCACTCGCTTGAGTTTGCGGATTCACTCGCTTGAGCTTGCAAGTTCACTCGCTTGAGCTTGCGGATTCACTCGCTTGAGCTTGCGGATTCACTCGCTTGAGCTTGCGGATTCACTCGCTTGAGCTTGCGGATTCACTCGCTTGAGCTCGCAGGTTTACTCGCTTGAGCTTGCGGATTCACTCGCTTGAGCTTGCAAGTTCACTCGCTTGAGCTTGCGGATTCACTCGCTTGAGTTTGCGGATTCACTCGCTTGAGCTTGTGGATTCACTCGCTTGAGCTTGCGGATTCACTCGCTTGAGCTCGCAGGTTTACTCGCTTGAGCTTGCGGATTCACTCGCTTGAGCTTGCAAGTTCACTCGCTTGAGCTTGCAAGTTCACTCGCTTGAGCTTGCAGGTTCACTCGCTTGAGCTTGCAGATTCACTCGCTTGAGCTCGCAGGTTTACTCGCTTGAGCTTGCGGATTCACTCGCTTGAGCTTGCAAGTTCACTCGCTTGAGCTTGCAAGTTCACTCGCTTGAGCTTGCAGGTTCACTCGCTTGAGCTTGCAGATTCACTCGCTTGAGCTTGCAAGTTCACTCGCTTGAGCTTGCGGATTCACTCGCTTGAGCTTGCGGATTCACTCGCTTGAGCTTGCGGATTCACTCGCTTGAGCTTGCAAGTTCACTCGCTTGAGCTTGCGGATTCACTCGCTTGAGCTTGCAGGTTCACTCGCTTGAGCTTGCGGATTCACTCGCTTGAGCTCGCAGGTTCACTCGCTTGAGCTTGCGGATTCACTCGCTTGAGCTTGCATGTTCACTCGCTTGAGCTTGCGGATTCACTCGCTTGAACTTGCGGATTCACTCGCTTGAGCTTGCGGATTCACTCGCTTGAGCTTGCAAGTTCACTCGCTTGAGCTTGCAAGTTCACTCGCTTGAGCTTGCAAGTTCACTCGCTTGAGCTTGCGGATTCACTCGCTTGAGCTTGCGGATTCACTCGCTTGAGCTTGCGGATTCACTCGCTTGAGCTTGCGGATTCACTCGCTTGAGCTTGCAAGTTCACTCGCTTGAGCTTGCGGATTCACTCGCTTGAGCTTGCGGATTCATTCGCTTGAGCTTTGAAGTTCACTCGCTTGAGCTTGCGGATTCACTCGCTTGAGCTTGTGGATTCACTCGCTTGAGCTTGCAAGTTCACTCGCTTGAGCTTGCGGATTCACTCGCTTGAGCTTGCAAGTTCACTCGCTTGAGCTTTCAAGTTCACTCGCTTGAGCTTGCAAGTTCACTCGCTTGAGCTTGCGGATTCACTCGCTTGAGCTTGCGGATTCACTCGCTTGAGCTTGCGGATTCACTCGCTTGAGCTTGCGGATTCACTCGCTTGAGCTTGCGGATTCACTCGCTTGAGCTTGCGGATTCACTCGCTTGAGCTTGCGGATTCACTCGCTTGAGCTTGCGGATTCACTCGCTTGAGCTTGCGGATTCACTCGCTTGAGCTTGCAAGTTCACTCGCTTGAGCTTGCGGATTCACTCGCTTGAGCTTGCGGATTCACTCGCTTGAGCTTGCGGATTCACTCGCTTGAGCTTTCAAGTTCACTCGCTTGAGCTTACAAGTTCACTCGCTTGAGCTTGCGGATTCACTCGCTTGAGCTTGCGGATTCACTCGCTTGAGCTTGCGGATTCACTCACTCGAGCTTGCGGATTCACTCGCTTGAGCTTGCAAGTTCACTCGCTTGAGCTTGCGGATTCACTCGCTTGAGCTTGCAAGTTCACTCGCTTGAGCTTGCAAATTCACTCGCTTGAGCTTGCGGATTCACTCGCTTGAGCTTGCAAGTTCACTCGCTTGAGCTTGCGGATTCACTCACTTGAGCTTGCGGATTCACTCGCTTGAGCTTGCGGATTCACTCGTTTGAGCTTTCGGATTCACTCGCTTGAGCTTGCGGATTCACTCGCTTGAGCTTGCGGATTCACTCGCTTGAGCTTGCAAGTTCACTCGCTTGAGCTTGCAAGTTCACTCGCTTGAGCTTGCGGATTCACTCGCTTGAGCTTGCGGATTCACTCGCTTGAGCTTGCAAGTTCACTCGCTTGAGCTTGCAAGTTCACTCGCTTGAGCTTGCGGATTCACTCGCTTGAGCTTGCGGATTCACTCGCTTGAGCTCGCAGGTTCACTCATTTGAGCTTGCGGATTCACTCGCTTGAGCTTGCAAGTTCACTCGCTTGAGTTTGCGGATTCACTCGCTTGAGCTTGCGGATTCACTCGCTTGAGCTTGCGGATTCACTCGCTTGAGCTTGCAAGTTCACTCGTTTGAACTTGCAAGTTCACTCGCTTGAGCTTGCGGATTCACTCGCTTGAGCTTGCAAGTTCACTCGCTTGAGCTTGCGGATTCACTCGCTTGAGCTTGCAAGTTCACTCGCTTGAGCTTGCGGATTCACTCGCTTGAGCTTGCAGGTTCACTCGCTTGAGCTTGCGTATTCACTCGCTTGAGCTCGCAGGTTCACTCGCTTGAGCTTGCGGATTCACTCGCTTGAGCTTGCAAGTTCACTCGCTTGAGCTTGCGGATTCACTCGCTTGAGCTTGCGGATTCACTCGCTTGAGCTTGCGGATTCACTCGCTTGAGCTTGCGGATTCACTCGCTTGAGCTTGCGGATTCACTCGCTTGAGCTTGCGGATTCACTCGCTTGAGCTTGCAAATTCACTCGCTTGAGCTTGCGGATTCACTCGCTTGAGCTTGCGGATTCACTCGCTTGAGCTTGCGGGTTCACTCGCTTGAGCTTGCTGATTCACTCGCTTGAGCTTGCGGGTTCACTCGCTTGAGCTTGCGGGTTCACTCGCTTGAGCTTGCTGATTCACTCGCTTGAGCTTTCGGATTCGGTCTCCAGAAGGTAGAAGCCTCGAGTCACTAAGGCAAGGTCGATCTCCAGACGGTGGAAGCCTCGAGTCACTAAGGCAAGGTCGATCTCCAGACGGTGGAAGCCTCGAATCACTAAGACAAGGTCGGTCTCCAGACGGTGGGAGCCTCGAGTCACTAAGGCAAGGTCGATCTCCAGACGGTGGAAGCCTCGAGTCACTAAGGCAAGGTCGATCTCCAGACGATGGAAGCCTCGAGTCACTAAGGCAAGGTCGGTCTCCAGAAGGTAGAAGCCTCGAGTCACTAAGGCAAGGTCGGTCTCCAGAAGGTGGAAGCCTCGAGTCACTAAGGCAAGGTCGGTCTCCAGACGGTGGAAGCCTCGAGTCACTAAGGCAAGGTCGATCTCCAGACGGTGGAAGCCTCGAGTCACTCAGGCAAGGTCGATCTCCAGACGGTGGAAGCCTCGAGTCACTCAGGCAAGGTCGATCTCCAGACGGTGGAAGCCTCGAGTCACTCAGGCAAGGTCGATCTCCAGACGGTGGAAGCCTCGAGTCACTAAGGCAAGGTCGATCTCCAGACGGTGGAAGCCTCGAGTCACGAAGGCAAGGTCGATCTCCAGACGGTGGAAGCCTCGAGTCACTAAGGCAAGGTCGATCGAGAGACTAAGGGTCACCGGCGTCGAATTCACTGAAGCTTCTCTTGTCGACAATGTGAACGATAATCTTTTGTAAATGAGAGGTTTGAAGTCGAATAATTTTGCCAGAGACTTTGGCGTCGACTTTCGATGATCCTGCTACAGCGCACTCATCAATTGATCATTGTTGCAGGACGTCGGGGTCCTACTCGACTCGGATTTCTTGACGTTCCATGAGGGTTCCTTGCAAAGTGCCAATCAATGCAACCTGAAGATACCAAGCCAATCTGTGGAGATGGAGATGCTTAAGGCTTCAGTCGAAGTCGAGTGCTACTCTATTGTATGTGTTCGTACGTATGTGTGTTTGAGTATGTCTATGTGTATGTTTATGTCTATGCTTTTATGTCTATGTCTCTATGTGTGTTTGTGTGTGTCTCCCTCTATATGTGTGTGTATGTGTGTGTGTGTCTATGTATGTGTGTTTGAGTATGTCTATGTGTATGTTTATGTCTATGCTTTTATGCCTATGTCTCTATGTGTGATTGTGTGTGTGTCCCCCTATATGTGTGTGTGTGCATGTGTGCGTGTGTCCTGCAGTCCGAGAAGGTCGCTGGAGTGCTGATGACCATGGAGATTCTAGGCTTCGTCACCCTATGTAGTCATTGGTCTCGCCCTTGGCCGCCTTGCGTCGTTCATGGCCCAATAGCCTTCTTTCTTTGTCCACTTGACACCCTGTCTCCTCAGCATATGACCTGCCGTCAGCCATTTTGCTTTTTAGTGCATGTCTTCCACTTGGTCCGGTACCTAATCCATGTTGTTCTCTTCCTATCTATTAGACTAAATCCCAAGACACACACACACACACACACACACACACACACACACACACATACATATATATATATATGTGTGTGTGTGTGTGTGTGTGTTTCTGTGTGTGTGTGTGCGCGTGTGTGTGTGAGAGAGAGAGAGTGTGCGTGTGTATGAGTGTTTTCATTCACACATATAAATAGCTGAGAGGAAGATGAACTTGACAAGTTAGTAATGCTCGTAATTTGTACTGCAACGATGTATTCCGGATATGTTGCATTGAGCCAATCATACCCAGCCTGTCAAGTGCATCTTTGCTTCGATAAAAAAAAATCAATACACTTGTAGTGTTTTTGTGTATCTATGCGTGTGAAAGGTGAGGTGACTTACACATGTGTATTCATATATGTATATGCATCATTATTACTACACAGACACATACACATATATAAGTATAAAGTACAAAGTGAGTGAGGGGAATGTTAAAGAGACACAGAGTAAAAGACACACATACACACACACACACACACACACATATATGTATATATATGTATAATATATATATATATATATATATATATATATATATATATATATATATATATATATATATATATATATATGCGTGGGTATATACATATGCACACCCTCGCACACACACAGACACACACACGCACACACACACACACACACACACACACACACACACACACACACACACACATATATATATATATATATATATATATATATATATATATATATATATATATATATATATATATGTATGTATGTATGTATGTATGTATGTATGTATGTTTATATAAATATGTATATATACATACATATATATATATCAATATATATTGATATATATATTGATATACATACATACATACATGTATATATATATATATATATATATATATATATATATATATATATATATATATGTGTGTGTGTGTGTGTGTGTGTGTGTGTGTGTGTGTGTGTGTGTGTGTGTGTGTGTGTGTGCGTGTGTGTGTCTGTGTGTGTGCGAGGGTGTGCATATGTATATACCCACGCATATATATATATATATATATATATATATATATATATATATATATATATATATTTATATATATATATATATATATATCTGTGGGTGGGTATGTGTGTATGTGTGTGTGCGTGTGTGTGTCTTTTACTCTGTGTCTCTTTAACATTCCCCTCACTCACTTTGTACTTTATACTTATATATGTGTGTGTCTGTGTAGTAATAATGATGCATATACATATATGAATACACATGTGTAAGTCACCTCACCTTTCACACGCATAGATACACAAAAACACTACAAGTGTATTGATTTTTTTTTATCGAAGCAAAGATGCACTTGACAGGCTGGGTATGATTGGCTCAATGCAACATATCCGGAATACATCGTTGCAGTATATATATATACATATATATATATATATATATATATATATATATATATATATATATATGTATATATATATATATATATATAAACACGAGAAAGAAAGAGAGAGAGAGATATGCAGAGAGAAAAAAGTAAAGGGGAGAGAGATATACAGAGACATAGAGATATAGAGACACATGAACAGACATTAAAGAAAAGAAAAAAAGTAAGAAGAAAAACAAGAGACAAGTAAAATCCTCAACTCAAAAATCACGCCATGCCAAAAAAAATATCCACATT
>NW_028234431.1:5668170-5670670 GCF_977035675.1 Penaeus japonicus
GTTGACTGAAGTACCACAGACGTTCCTCACATTAGAAACTATTATTCAGACTTCATTATTTCTTCCAGAATCCTCTATGTACTGTGACGTGTGCTCTTGGACCCTCTAAGTGTTCTGTGGTCCTCGATAGTCTATTCAAACACCCAACACCCCTCCAGCTGTTGCGCAAATATCTTGAGGATTTTAGTATATCCGAGTGTGTTTTCCGAGACCCGAAAAAATTTATGTAGGTCAAAATACCCTCACATAACACGTAGCAACCCCCGCCCCTATTTATGCCAATCTCGTTTGTATTTCTCTACTAGATGATTCTTCACTAAATTCTAATTCTCCTTTGAATGCCCAAAGTACCCATGCAAAATACCCTCCCTGTCTAAATGCCCAACAAAACTCCCACCAAAGCACCAAACAGGAGCTCACCTCAGCCTTCCTTTAATCCAATAACACCCTAGTGGGATAACCACTAGCCATGTACACACGTACACACACACACACACACACACACACACACACACACACACACACACACACACCGAGCCTCGGGGTTCCTACCAGTGTCCTACCAGGGTCCTAACACGGTCCTACCACGGTCCTACCAGGGTCCTACCAGGGTCCTACCAGGGTCCTACTAGAGTACTACCAGGGTCCTACCAGGGTCGGTAACTTAGGATCCTACATGCTGCCGTCCCTTACTCCAGGCTCTTCACGTTTACAAGAGGTCAGGTAGTCAGGGGCTCGCCCTACTTGTTACAGGTCTTCAGGAGCCGAGATGAGGGAGGGGGGGGGTACAAAATGGAGAAAAGAGGGGGGAGGGGCAGCAGAGATGGATTTGGAAGGGATAGGAGGAGAAAGAGGGAAAGCACAGGAAGAGGAGAAGGGAAGAAGGAGGATATAGTAGGAGGAGAAAGGAGTAGCAAGAGACAGGAGGAAGGGTCGTAGAATGAGAGGGGGGGGGAGGGGGGCTAAAGAAGCTGGGAAACAGTAGCAAGAAACACGAAGAAGGAGGAGAGAAGAGAGCAAAGGGGAGGGAAGGGATAGGAGGAAGGAGCGAGGGGTTAGCAAGGAAGGAACCCGAGGAGGGGTAGAAGGAGGAGAAGGAGGGGGTAGGAAGAAAGAGGAAAGGATAGAAGGAGGAGAGAGAGGCAACATGAAGGGAGGGGATAGGAAAAAAGAGGGAGGCTATAGGAAGGGAGGGCATAGGAAGAAAAAGGAAAGGATAGAAGGAGAAGAGATTGGGGGGATAAAAGGAGGAGAGGGAGGCAACAGGAAGGGAGGGGATAGGAAGAAAGAGGAAAGGATAGAAGGAGGAGAGAGAGGGGGATAGAAGGAGGAGAGAGGGATGGAGTACCAAGAAGCAAGGACGGGGGAGGGGGGGAGGCAGGAGCACGGACGGAGAGACGTCGATGGGTTTGGGAACTCCTTGGGGCTGGAACAAGGAGCTGGTTGATGGGAAAAGATCATTTGTCTTGACGAGTTGATGTTGCTTTGCGAGCTGACCTGGTTTCTTCTTTTTTCTTTTCTTTTCTTTTCTTTCTTTTTTATCTCTTCTCTTTCTCCATCCTTTATTCATCTCTTTTGTCTACCCTTCCTCCTCCTCTTCCTCCTACCCCTCATCTCCTTCCTCCTCCTCCTCCTCCTCCTCCTCTTTTTCTTCCTCCTCTTCCTCTTCCTCCTCTTCCACCTCCTCCTTCTCATCTTCATCCTCATTCTCATCCTCTTATTCCTCTTCCTCTTCCTATTCCTACTCCCACTCCTATTTCTCCTCCTCTAATGAAAAGATGATGATAATGATGATAATGTTAATGATGAGGGTAATGATGATAATAATGATAACGATAATATAAATGATAATGATGATGGTGATGATGATAATAACGATAACGATAATATCAATGATAATAATAGTAGTAATAATAGTCATACTAATTATAAAAAAAATAATAATGATAATGATAATTACAATGATAACAGATGATAAGAATGGTATTGATTTTGATATGTTATTGACAGAAGTAGTAATAAAAATAGTAATAATATTACAATTGATGTTTATAGCAATAACAATAATGACAAACAGCCAAAATGTGCATAGATAACAACAATGATAATGATTATCATCCTTATTACTCATAAAATTAACACATTAAAGAGAATAAATCCACTGCCTTTCAAAAAGACAAAATTAGATACATAGATAAACAAATGAATATCAGCCATCATGACCTGAGCAACTTTTGCAACTGACTGCACTGTCTGCGTTTTTCCTGAATTTGCAACCTCCATTTTGTTCTTTTCACTGCGTCGAAAGAAAATATAGATCGGAAAGATAAATGAATAGAGAGGGAAATAAATAGAATGATATATAAATAAATAGATGGATAAATAAGTAGATAGATAAATAGATGAATTGATAGATGGATAGCTAAATATATAAGTAGATAATTAGATGTTTATAAGTAAAAATAGATAGATAATCGGTAAGAATAGATTAATTGGATGA
>NW_028234431.1:5675670-5680670 GCF_977035675.1 Penaeus japonicus
TGGTAGCAGCGTCCTCCAAATGATCATTAAGGAAACAATTCTCTCAAGACAATCGCCATTACTGGTCATCCCTTCCCCTACCCCTTCCTCCTGTCCTCTACCCACCTACCCCCTACCTCCTACCCTCTACCCTCTACCCCTCCCCCTACCCCTACCCCTTCCCCCTATCCCCCTACCCCTACCCTCTACCCCCTATCCCCTACCTCCCTACCCCTACCCCCCTCGTAAAAAGAAAAATCTCAAGAATGGCAAAATATGATAATACAAACCACCACCACAAAAAAAAAAAAAAAAAAAATAGCTAGAGTTACCTTACGACACGAAATAAAAGGTTAACTCTGGTCAGCATCCTTGATGAAGCAATCGAGTATCCTTACCTGAGATTTCTTCACAGGTTCCAAGGATGGATTCTGGAAGACAGGTGAGAGCCATGAGGATGACCTGAGTCCCCTCTCTCTCTAGTCTCTACTCTCTACTCTGTCTCTCTCTCTCTCTGAATCTCTAGATATCTCTTTCTCTCTGAATCTCTCTCTCTCTCTCTGCTTCTCTGAATTTCTCTCTCTGAATCTCTCTCTCTCTGCCTCTCTGAATCTCTCTCTCTCTCTCTCTCTCTCTCTCTCTCTCTCTCTCTCTCTCTCTCTCTCTCTCTCTCTCTCTCTCTCTCCTTCCTTTCCTCGTTCCTTTCCTCGTGCCTTCGACCACTTGCCCTTAGGGACTCCGGCGTTTGGTTGTTGGAAAGGGTTTTTGGTTGTTTGGGTTGTGGGTCTGTTTGGTAGCCTTTGGGTTGTGGAAGAGGGTTTTTGGTTGTGTTTGGGTTGTAGGTCTGTTTGGTTACCTTTTGGTTGTGGTTCTGGTTGCTAGTCTATTCGCTCTGGATCTGTGTGTTCTTTAAGTTTGTGTTCTGTGGATCCGTTTGGTTTAGATACAGAGAGGGAATGTCTATGTGTCAGGTTGATTTTTTTTTTTTCTCTCTCTCTAACTATCTGTCTATCTCTCATTCTCTCTATGTTTATATATATATCTGATATTCCTTCACTCTCTCTCTCTCTTTCTTTCCTTTTCTTTTTTTTCTCTTTTTTCCTTCTTTTCTTTTTCTCTCTTTTTTTTCCTTCTCTCTCTCTCTCTCTCTCTCTCTCTCTCTCTCTCTCTCTCTCTCTCTCTCTCTCTCTCTCTCTCTCTCTCTCTCTCTCTCTCATTCTTTCTCCCTCATTATGTTTCTCGATCTATCTATCTATCTACCTATCTCTCTCTCTCCCTCTCCCTCCCCCCCCCCCGTCTCTATTTCTCCTGCCCCCCTTAGGAACAGGATCAGATCCCCTGAAGGCGCCCTGACATCGGATCCAACACTGTTAAGACGTGGATCAGAAGAATTCATGGAGTCACGCGGCATTCCTGACTCGGCCCAAGCTTCCTGGAGGTTGAATGTTGAATGTTGAATGTTGCAAGCAGGACACGGCGTCATTGCCTGATCTTGAGCCGACCGGTTGGACCAACGAATGTATTGCATGCTCACCGGTGTTGCTTGTTGCTTTTGCTTTTGCTTTCACTCAAGATAAGTGAATGGGCTGAGTGTTTCTGTGGGAGAGTTTGGTTGACTCAATGATTTTTTATCTATTTTTTTTTTCTTTTTTTTTCTTTTTTGTTTTTGGTGATGTCGAATTGATATTTTTTGTTGTTGTTGTAAATGTTGTTTTTTGTCTTCTTTTTCTTTTTTTTCTCTTTTTTCTTCTTCGTCTTCTTTTTCTTCTTCTTTAATTCTTCTTCTTGTTCTCTACTTTCCTTTCTCCTTCTTTTCCTTCTTCCTCTTTTTCCTTCTTTTTCTTTCTATCCTTCTTCTTTTTATCATATTCTGTCTTTTCCTTCTTCTATTTTTTCTTCTTTTCCATCTTCTTCTACTCCATTTCCTCCTACTATTTCTTCTTCTATTTCTTTTTCCTCCTTCTTCTTCAACTCCATTTCCTCCTCCTACTACTTCTTCTCCTATTTCTTTTTCCTTCTCCATCTTTTCCTCCCACTAGTTCTTCTTGTTTATATATCATAACAAAACGATCCCTTTTTATATTTTTCCCATTGCTCAATAGGATACGGCGATGACCAGTTCCTCCGTTAGGAAATGGGGTTTTTTAAAATTTGATAATTTTCTCAATTTTTTACTTCGCTAAGGAATGGCTTTGGTTGTTATATATTTTTGTTTATGTTGTTTGTGTTGTGTGTCTAGTGTGTGTGTGTGCGTGTGTGTGCGTGTGTGTGTGTGTGTGTGTGTGTGTGTGTGTGTGTGTGCGTGTGTGTCTGTATCTGTGTCTGTATCTGTGTCTGTGTATAAGCAAATAATTACCTTTTTATATGTTTATTTCTAAATGTCGGTACATGTTTACACTTACGTACATCCATATAGTGTGCACATGTTTGGAAATGCGTGCGTGTGCGTGTCACCAAAAAAAACATCTGCATATCATGTATACCTTCCATTCCTTACGTCACTCCTCAGTTTCTTCAATAACATTTACCAAAGTTCACAAGTTCAACGAATGATGAATCAGCTAAAAGGATGACTGGGTCAAGTTATTTCACCTCCGGCTCCTTTCGCTTCAAATATTGATATCAAATTCACACGTAGCACATGGTAGTACTGATGAGTAGCATGATTTGTTGATATGCAAATTTATCGCTTCTCTCCCGCCGTCGTTACGTAAAATATGTATGATATTTTTGGTGTGAAAAAAACGAATATTTATTTAGATGTCGTTATTTACTGTTAAAAATGAATTAATTAATAGGATTGGATTCAAGTGTGCGATTGCATTCAAAGACAAAATGCGAAATGAAAGGTTTATATTTTAAGTTAAATCTATGTTATCTGGTTATCACTAGTTTATTATTATGATAGTTATTATCTTGATTATGTTATGTGTGTGTGGGTATGTGTGTGGTTTGTCTGTGTGTGTGTGTGTGTGTGTGTGTGTGTGTGTGGGTTATATATGATATGCATTTATATAATTATATGTATGCTTAGATAAGTGAATGTGTATTGTCTATGACTGTGCACTGATACCTGTGTGTCAACTTTATTAAAAGGAAACGTAATTACGAGGAAAAATGTGTGCGTGTGTGTGTGGAGAGAGAGAGAGAGAGAGAGAGAGAGAGAGTTAAAATTCAAATTCTAAATACTATATTCCATTAATCACAACGGTTATTCTTTTTACATGTATATTATTTACATTGTGTAATGATATGATGTTAACATAGGCACTATAAAGTACATGTGTAACAAAAATAGACAAACTATTATCACAAGTAACTAAAATAACTTGTTTAACTCGATGTACAAGCGCCATATGTCAATGATAATTCAGATGTTCTTTCAATTTTGTTTTAAAAGTATTTAGATTAGAAATATCTAAGATGTTGTAATAGAGGGTTCCAGATCAGTTAGTGGTCAACGGATCTGCATACTTCTTGTCGGTTTTTTTTTTTTTTTTTTTTTTTTTTTTTTTTTTTTTTTTTTTTTTTTTTTTTATACAGAGAGTTATTTTGTCTTATTTTGACTTTCGTTATACTGCCTATTGTTTGTGAAGGTAAAAGCCAATGTGGATAATTTCCTCATATGATTATGTGGATTAGTATACTTGTGTCATAATTGTGTTTTTGTTTGACTTTTAATCATTTTAGTTTGTTTACATGCGGTGTTGCTTTTGCCTATTGCTTCTCTTGCAGCAAAGTTTTGTTGATTTCTCTTTTTTTTTTTTTTTTTTTTTTTTTTTTGTGTTTTATTTGTTGAACAAAAGTAGTTAACAATACTGAGGACTAATCTTTCTGTAGGGATTTTGTTTTTTATGGGATTTACGTATATCAAAGTGCACATCACTTCCCTGATGATTGTAAACAATATGTGTCTTAAAGGTTATCTATGTGTCTAAGTGTACTTCTAGATTTTTGACTGAGGTGCTTCGTTTAGTGTAGCAACTTCCGAATTCCATGGTTGTACCTGCAGGGATTTTGGCTAAGGAAGGTCTAACGGCTGAGAGATAGAGAGAGGGAGAGAGAGAGAGAGAGAGAGAGAGAGAGTGAGAGAAAGAAAGAGTGAGAGAGAGAAAGAGTGAGTGAGAGAGAGAGAGAGTGAGTGAGTGAAAGAGAGAGAAAGAGAGAGAGAGTGAGTGAAAGAGGGAAAGAGAGAGAGAGAGTGAGTGAAAGAGGGTGAAAGAGAGAGTGAGAGAGAGAGAGATAGAGAGAGTGAGTGAAAGAGAGAGTGAAAGAGGGAAAGAGAGAGAGAGAGAGTGAGTGAAAGAGGGAAAAAGAGAGAGAGTGTGAGTGAAAGAGTGAGAAAGAGAGAGAGTGAGAGAGAGAGATAGAGAGAGTGAGTGAGTGAGTGAAAGAGAGAGTGAAAGAGGGAAAAAGAGAGAGAGAGTGAGTGAAAGAGGGAGAAAGAAAGAGAGTGAGAGAGAGATAGAGATAGAGAGAGAAAGAAAGAGAAAGAGAAAGAGAGAGCGAGAGAGAGAGAATGAGAGACAGATTGAAAGAGAAAGAAAGACAAAAAAAAAGAAAAAGATAAAAAAAATAAAACAGAATATAAAGAGAGAAAGAAAGAGCAAAAAGACTATCATCAAACATTCTCCTCCAAAGAGAATAAATAATACAAGAAGAAATAATTCCCCGTGCAACTAAACCTAGGAAACGAAAAGTAGCAGAGGGATTGTGTAACGCAAGTTCCGGGCGGAGGAACTGTCAGTGTGCGGTAAGTGTAACGCGGAGAAAGTGTTCCGCGGGTAATTATTTCCAAGAGAAACTGAAACTGTTGTCTTGGGGAAAACCTACTATGCAAGATGTCCTTTGATGGAACCGCTTAGAGTAAGGGAGACGAATGTGTGTGTGTGTGTCTGTGGGTGTGCTTGTGTGTGTGTGTGGGTGTGTCTGTGTGTGTGTGTTTGTGTGTGTTGTGGGTGTGTGTGTTTGTGTCTGTGTGTTTGTGGGTGTTTGTGTGTGTGTGTGTCTGTGTGTGTGTG
>NW_028234431.1:5690670-5693170 GCF_977035675.1 Penaeus japonicus
AAGAGGAGAGAGAGAGAATTTTGTATCCCTTTTTTTGCTATATTATTTCTTTTGTTTCGAAGGTGGTGGTGGGAAGGGGGAGGAGGAAGGAGGGGTATGAAGGGGGCGGAGAGAGTTGGAGGGAAGGAGGATGAGGTTGGAGGGAGGGGAATGAGGGAAGGGGAAGGGAAATGAGGGAAGAGGGAGGGGAATGAGGGAAGAGGGAGGGGGGAGGAAAAAGTGAGGGAGGGAGGGTAAAAGAGAAGGAGGAGGGAATAGGGAAATGATGGAAGGGAAGAGTGAGGGAGGGAAGGAGGAGAGAGGGTAAAGGAGGAGGAGGAGGAAGGGAAGAAAGAGGAAAGGAAGGAGGGAAGGGAGATAAAAGTGGAGAAAAGGGGAGAAGGGTGAGAAATGGGAATGAAAGGAGGGAGAAAGAAAGAGGAGGAGGAGGGAGGAAAGGAGAAATGGGAATGAAGGGAGGGAGAAAGAAAGAGGAGGAGGAGGGAGGAAAGGAGAACGAAGAAATGAGGAAGAAGGGGGGAGGGAAGAAGAAGGAGAGAAAAAAGAGAGAGGAGAAAGAAGAGGAAGGAAGACGTAGAAGGAATAAGAAAAATAAGCTAAAGAGAAAGAGAGGGAAAAGAGGAGAATAAAAATTAAACAGATTATTAAAGCGATTGTCCATTTCTCAATTTCCTTTTTTAATCTTTATAAAAAGATAAATATTTTCATCATCACGATTATCCTCCTCATTTTCATTGTCTGATATTGACTATCAAGCCCTAATCATTGCACACTCAAAACGCTTGAAAAACTATTTCGCAAAACTGGGATCACACATTTTCTCGAACCCTGACCATATATTACAGGAACAGTGTTAAAATAACATTTATGTTTCGCAATAAAAGACACAAACATCATAAAATCTTTTTCTTTTACCAAAAGGAAAAGAAACAGAACCATGAAACTTTTATTTTTTTTAAATATATCAGTGATTGTTTTCCCGCTGTATACTGTGGCACAGAAAAGTTTATAATATGCGAACTATTTATAAAGTTTTATGACAACCTGCTAATACGGGAAGCATGTACTGTCCACATTGGTTTTCTGTTAATGATATTTAATTAACGTCATAATGACTATTATCAACAATACAACGATAATGAAAATGATGATGGTTATCAAAATAAAATTCAAGGAATAAGGTAAACAGGTAAGGTTGGTAGCCCTGCTAATTTAGCGCTCGTGGTGCCATCTGTATGTAAATAATGACAATAATAATAATGATAACAATTATGACGATGAGGATAATAATAATAGTAATGATCATGATAATTATAATAATATAAGTGGTAATGATTATAACACTAATAATATTGATGACAAAAGTAATAATAATAATAATTATTATAATGATGTTAATAATGATTACGATAATAGTAATAATGGTTATAACATAGCATGATACTAACAATAATGATATCAATGATGGGGATAATAATATCAAGAACATTAATGACACAGATGATAATGAAAATGATGCTAACAATCATCAGGATAATTTAAAGATAACCATATCTTTACAAAAAATATATATATATATTTCTTCTGGCATCTTTTTTTCTCTCTTTTCTGATCTCCATTTGTGTAATTATTATCGTTATCTCTGTTATCAGCTGTAATACTATTTTAGTAGTAGTAATAATAGTCGTAGTAGTGCCATTATATTTGTTTGTGGCATTATCATAATTACCATTGTTATTGCAGTGTTTATCATCATCATCACCATAACCATTATCATTTTTGTTATCAACTTTTTTGTTATCATCGTCTTCAATATCATTATTGGTGTTGTTGTTGTTATTATTATATCGTTCTGATGTTACCGTCCTATAACCGATGATATCTCTGAATATAATTTTCTTTCTTTCTCTCTCTCTCTCTCTCTCTCTCTCTCTCTCTCTCTCTCTCTCTCTCTCTCTCTCTCTCTCTCTCTCTCTCTCTCTCTCTCTCTCTCTCTCAATCTCTCTCTCTCTCTCTCTCTCTCTCTCTCTCTCTCTCTCTCTCTCTCTCTCTCTCTCTCTCTCTCTCTCTCTCTCTCTCTCTCTCTCTCTCTCTCCCTCCCTCCCTCCCCCCTTCCTCCCTCCATCCCTCTCTCCCTCCCACCCTCTCTCCCTCCCTTCCTCCCTCTCCCTCTCCCTCTCCCTTATTGCCATACCACTTTAACATAATTTCCTTTCTTCATTAATTAAGATAATGCTTCCCATAACAGTTATTATTTTTTCATCGGATGACCAGATCCTCCTTCTTATTAATGACTTATAATCGCTGTTGTCATAATTGTTCGTATAGAGTGTCAGAAATGTTCGTTGATATCATTATATTTAAAGTTATACTGTTATTCATTTACATCACGATAACGCGACTTGAAAAGTTGATGAATTAGATGTAATGGGAAAAAAAGTTGATTTTTATTTATCTGTTGAAAATGGTAAAAAAAAAAAAAAATAAATAAATAACAAAG
>NW_028234431.1:5710670-5720670 GCF_977035675.1 Penaeus japonicus
TGCTCTCTTCAGCTCTCTCATACTCGCGTCTCTCTCGCTCTAGCTCTCCGCCTCTGCAGTGCTCTCTCGTCTGCTCATCTCTCTCTCTCTCTTCTCCTCTCTAGCTCTCCGTGCTCTCACGTGCCTTCTCTCTGCCTCTCTCACCATCTCTCTCTCAAAGTTCTCTCTCTCTGGACTCTCTCTAGTTCTCCTCTCTCTCTCATCTCTCTCTCTCTCTATACTTCTCTCTTATCTGTCTCTCCAATCTCCCTCTCTCTCTCTCTCTTTTTCTCTCTCTCTGTCTCTCTCTAGCTCTACACTCTCTTCTCTCTCTCTCTATCGCCGCACTCCATCCCTCTCTCTCTCTCTCTCTCTCTCTCTCTCTCTCTCTCTCTCTCTCTCTCTCTCTCTCTCTTTCTCTTTCTTTTTTTTCTCTCTCTCGACTTTGTGTGTACTCATTCGAATGATATCACTCGTAACATATATGAGTGCTCTGTGTGAATGCGTTTCCAGCGAGTTGTTAAACCAAAGTGTACAGAGGAAATTGAAACAAAGAGAGGAAGACTGAAGGAAATAGAAACAGGAAGAAAGAAAGGAAGAAAGAAAAGTCCGAAGGAGATGAATCACAAGAAAATGTGAAACAGATTTCAAGAAACGGAGAGAGAGAGTGAGTGAGAAAGAAAAGGTCAGAACGCGCGAGAGAGAGAGAGAGAGAAGAGTAGTGATGAATATTTGAGAGATAGGACAGAGTGATGAGAGTAGAGAAGGGTGGCGAAGAAGAGGGAGAGAGGGATTGATGAAGAAAAGAGAGAGAGGGAGGGAGAGAGAGAAAGAGAGAGAGAGAGAGAGAGAGAAAGAGAGAGAGAGAGAAAGAGAAATCAGAGAGAAAAAAAGGGAGTCAGACAAAGAGAGGAACAAGATAAGGAAAGAGAGAGAAAGACTGAACGCGAGAGAAAGAGAGAAAGAGAGAGATAGGACGAGAAGGAAGACGAAGAAAGGGCGAGGAATTAGACTGAAAGATAAGCAGTGAAGAGGCAGTCCATTTCAAATATTTAGAGCGATGAAGCCCCTCGGATGCTCTGTCGCCCCTTCCCACATCCCTTTCCCCTATGCTTTCTCTTCTCCCCTCTCTCTCTCTCTCCCTCTCTCTCTCTCTCTCTCTCTCTCTCTCTCTCTCTCTCTCTCTCTCTCTCTCTCTCTCTCTGTCTCTCTCTCTCTCTCTCTCTCTCTCTCTCTCTCTCCTCTCTCTTCTCCTCTCTCTCTTCTCTTTCCTCTCCTCTTTTCTTTCTCTCTATCTCTCTCTCTCTCTCTCACTCTCCTCTCTGCTTTCTCTCTCTCCTCTCTCTTCTCTACCCTCTCCCTCCCTCTCTCTCTCTCTCTCTCTTTCTCTCTCTCTCTCTCTCTCTATCTCTTCTTCTTCTCTCTCTCTCTATCTCTTCTTCTTCTCTCTCAATCCATCTGTCTATATATGTGCTTGTCGAATGGATATATATGTGTGTGTAGGGGTGTATGTGTGGGTGTGTGTGTGTGTGTGTGTGTGTGTGTGTGTGTGTGGGGGTGTGTGTGTGTGTGTGTGTGATGTGTGTGATGTGTATGTGTGTGTGTGTGTGTTGTGGCGTGTGTTATGTGTGTGGGTCGTGGTCTATATAGTATATATTTTTATATATAATATATATGAGATGATATTTTATATAGATTATATTTTGATATAGACATATGATATACTCACTTATTTATAGTAGTTATACATATATTTCAATACACAGTTTATTAACCATATAGGTCCACACATTTATTCATATTTATTCATATTACTGTATATAAAACATATATTCCACACTTTGATACATTATAAATTCATAGTACATATATTAACATTTACAAACAAATATATCTCTCTTGCTTTCGTGCTAAGATCGTCTTTTTCTCTTCTCTCATCTTTCCGGATGAATATCTTCCATTTACCCCTTTTTCGTTCTTCTTTCCCGCCCTTCTTCCGTCGTAATTTTTGTCACGCCTTCCGCCCTCTCCCCGCTCTCTTTCTTTCTTATTTTATCTCTCTTCCCTCTCTTCGTAATAATATCTTCCATTCCCCCCTCCCCCCTTCTTTCTTTCTTTCTTCTCCCTCTCCTTCCCCTCTTCGTAATAATCTCTTCCATCCTTTTCCCCCCATCTCTTTCTTCTTCTCCCCTCCCTTACTCCCCTCTTCGTAATAATATCCTCTCCCCCTTTTTTTTACTCTCCTTCTCTTCCCCGTCTTCCTCATCTCAATCAAGTAATCCCTATGATATCGGTGTCGTAAATCCTACAGCAGTTTTATAGATATTAGGTTCGCAGAACGCATGACACCACATGACACCACATGACACGAAAGGAAATAGGTGTCATGATGGAGCTTCATGTTTACACTCTCGTTGGGTGTTACTTTTGGTTCCGTGAGACATGCTATCTATTTTTTTTTCTATATCCTTTTTTTTTTTCTTTCTTTCTTTTTTTCTATATCCTTTTTATTTATTTTTTTCTATATCCGTTTTTTTTTTTGTGTGTGTGTGTTTGCATGGGGTGGGGGAGGTAGGGATGGGGGAGGGGGGTTATTATGAGATAGGAGAAGGAGATGTAGCTTGGAGGGGGGGATGGGAGGGGGGTATTATGGAGGATGAATGGAAAGAGGGAGAGAGAGAGAGAGAGAGAAAGAGAAAGAGAAAGATAGAGAGGATGAGGTGACGGCAGAGAGAGAGAGAGAGAGAGAAAGAAAGAAAGAAAGAGAATGATAGATGGAGAGAGGAGACAGAAGAGGGAGAAGAAGAAGATACAGCAAATAACGACAAGCGACGAAAACACATCAAGATCTAAACCAAAAAAGAAACAAAATAAAAATCCAACAAAAATAGAGAGAGAAATCGAAGACTTATTTATCAATGCACCTTCCGAGAAAGCAATTAATCTGTCAATTTGTTACGAAAAAAAGAAAACGAAAACAAAAGACAAACGCGTAAAGATAGACACGGAAAAAAAACATGTGATCAAGTTTCACTACTCGAGAGATGGATGGCACAGATAGATAGGGATAGATGGAGAGAGAGGGGGTTAAAAAGGGATAGGTAAATAGAGATTAGAGTAGAAAGAGAGATAGATTGATGGAAGAAAAAAATGAGTGTGCGTATATGAGCCAGACAGACAGACAGACAGTTAGACACGCTTTTCCTCCCTAGCCTTCCTTCCTTTCTACCACCCTTTTTTATCTTGTGCCTCTCCCCTTTCTACTTCCCCCCTCCCCTTTTCTTTTACCCTTTGCCTCCTCCCTTTGTCCCCTTTTTACTTTTTGCCTCCCCCCTCCTCCCCCTCTACCCCCTCCCCCCTCATCCCCCTCTACCCACTCCCCCTCTACCCACTCCCTCATCTCCCCCTCCCCCCTCCCCCCTCCCCCCTCTCCTCCCCGCTAGCTCTACTATCACGAACCTATACCTACACCATTACTCTTATTAACAATGATAGTGTATGCAATTAACCAATGTAAATCAAGTCTTAAAATGATAATAATATCAATAATAACAATGATAATAAGTCTAGACTTATTAATCATTATCTTTATAATTCATCTTTCATTATTTCTCTTCACACACTAGCTAACTTATTTTCTTTTCTTCTCGTGCCAAATAAATGTATAGAGAATTGAATAAGATAAATGTAGATTAAGAATAAAGATTTAAAAATGGGTAGTAGTGATAAAGGAAAATGTCTGGATTAGCAATTGCAAGATGCAGATGTGATTTGTTTGTTTGTTTGTCTGTTTGTTTATTGATGTCTGTTGTTCTCGTTACTTTGTTGTTTTTGTTTTTCGTTTGTTTTTTGATTGTTTGGTTTGTTTGTTTTGCCGTTGTTGTTTGTGTGGCTCTTAGACTGTGTTTGTCTGTGTATCTGTTTGTGTATCTGTCTTTCTCCTTTTCCTCTTTCTTTCTTTCTTTCTTTCTCTCTTTCTTTTTCTCTTTCTCTCTTTCTCTCTTTCTCTCTCTCTCTCTCTCTCTCTCTCTCTCTCTCTCTCTCTCTCTCTCTCTCTCTCTCTCTCTCTCTCTCTCTCTCTCTCTCTCTCTCTCTCTATTTCTCTGCCTCTATTTCTTTTTCATATATAGGGAGAAGGGAGGAAGAGAGGGAACAGTTGAGAAGGAGAAAAAAAGAGAGGGCAGGAGAGAGAGAGACAGAGACAGAGACAGAGACAGAGACAGAGACAGAGACAGAGACAGAGACAGAGACAGAGACAGACTGACAGAGACAGACTGACAGAGACAGACTGACAGAGACAGACTGACAGAGACAGACTGACAGAGACAGACTGACAGAGACAGACTGACAGAGACAGACTGACAGAGACAGACTGACAGAGACAGACTGACAGAGACAGACTGACAGAGACAGACTGACAGAGACAGACTGACAGAGACAGACTGACAGAGACAGACTGACAGAGACAGACTGACAGAGACAGACTGACAGAGACAGACTGACAGAGACAGACTGACAGAGACAGACTGACAGAGACAGACTGACAGAGACAGACTGACAGAGACAGACTGACAGAGACAGACTGACAGAGACAGAGACAGAGACAGAGACAGACTGACAGATAGGAATACTGTTTTCTCTCCAGTAAAATGCTTAACACTTCCCCTCGCTCTTGGCCTTCCCCTCAGAATGGAGTAAGGGGAGAAGGAGCGGGGAGGAAGGGTAGAGGGAGAGGGAGAGATAGGGAGCAGTTGAGAATTGGGAGGGATGGATGATGATGCGGGGTTAAGGAGGATAAGAGGGTAAAGGGATAAGTGTTAGGAAGATGTGAAGTGAAATAAGGGAGAGAAGAACGACTGAAAGGATGGTGAGAGAGGGATAGAACGCGATAAGGTGAGGAGGAGAGGAAAGGAGTGAGAAGGGAAGTTAAGTGGTGGATGGGTGGATAAAGGAAGAGAATGGAAAAAGATCAGTATGGGGATAGGAAGGCTTGAAGTTTAGAGTGGAAAGTGGGAGAGAAGTTGATAAGGGAAGGATTGGTTAAGTAAGAGTGGTTGGGATTGAGAACGATAAGAGATAGGGAAGGATTAAGAGAGGGAGATGAGAGATAAAGTTAGGGAGTCTGACGTAGTATTGAGGGGGGGAGATAGGAAGAGATTCAACAAATGAGATGAGGAAGAGTGTAAGCTGAGCATTACAGAAATAGCAGCCATGCATTCTAAAGGATTAAAACTGGTATTTATAGAGAATATTCAATCGTCCAGTTCTCTAAGCTTCTTCACTCCAGATTTTCTTCCCCCTTTTGCATTTCTCTTCGTATAACATTTTCCCTTTCCTCTCTCTTATCTTCTTCTTTTTCTTCTTCTTTTTCTTTCTCCTATTCCTTTTTTTTTCTTATATTTCATTACTGTCTTCTTTCTGTGCTTCTTGATTACCAAATTCCTTTGTTTTTTTTATTAGTTGTGTTGTGATTCTTAATATCAATAATAATTATAATAATAATAATAATGATAATGATATATATCAATAATGTTATTATAGGTTGTAATTTCTATGACTGTTGTTTTTGTTATTTGTTATTGCTATTGGTCGTTTTGTTGTTACGTTTGTTAGTAGTTGTTAGTAGAGGTCGTTGTCTTGTTAGTCTTGGTTCTTTTATTTGATTTCTTTTCTTCTTCAGCCGCCTTCGTCTCCTTCTTTTTTTCATTCTTCTTCTTCTTTTTTTTACTTCTTCTTCTTCTTTTTCTTTTGCATCTTCTTCTTTTGCTTCTTCTTCTTCTTCTTTGTCTTCTTCTCCTCCTCCTCCTCCTCCTCCTCCAACTCATCCTTATCCTCCTCCCTCTCCTCATCCTCCACTTCCTCCTCACCTTTATTTCCTTCATTCTCTTGACCTCCTTTGCCCTCTCCTCCACCTCGACCACCCCTCCCCTTCCTCCTCCACCTCCCCCTCCCCTTCCTCCTCCATCACCCCCTCCCCTTCCTCCACCTCAACCTCGACCACCCCCTCCCCTTCCTCCACCTCTCCCTCGTCCTCCTCCACCCCCTCGTCCTCCACCTCCCCCTTTTCCTTCCTCCACCTCCCCCTCTTCCTCCACTCCCTCCACCTCCCCCTCTTCCTCTTCCATCACCCCCTCTCCTTCTTCCTCCACCTCCACCTCCACCTCCCTCTCGTCCTCCACCTTCCCTTCTTCCTCCCCCTCTCCTTCCTCCCCCTCTTCCTCGTCCTCCACCTCCCCCTTTTCCTTCCTCCACCTCCCCCTCTTCCTCCACTCCCTCCACCTCCCCCTCTTCCTCTTCCATCACCCCCTCTCCTTCTTCCTCCACCTCCACCTCCACCTCCCTCTCGTCCTCCACCTTCCCTTCTTCCTCCCCCTCTCCTTCCTCCCCCTCTTCCTCGTCCTCCACATCCCCCTCCACCTCCACCTCCACCTCCAGTTCATTACTTCTCAATACCCGACACACCGGATATCATCTTCTCAAGACAGAGGGTAAATATTTAGCCCGAGGGAGAGGAAGGCTGGGGGAGGGGAGGGGGGAGGAGAGCGTTTTCACTTGATTGCTGGTTGTTGGGGAAGCGAATGAGGAAGAGGGGGAGGGGGGCGGTGAAATAAAAAAGGAGGGGAGAGAGAAGTGAGGGAAGAATGGAGAAGGACAGAGAAAGAGAGAGAGAAAAAGGGAAGTGAGACATAGATTTACACAAAGAGAGAGAAAGAAAGAGAGAGAGAGAGAGAGAGAGAGAGAGACCAAAAGCCAGGAATGCCAACAAACAGAAATAGAAACACAATACAGAGAAGAATAGCCAACTAACACGTCAATGCTACTACATCACAGACAGACGACAAACGACAGAAACAGACGATAAAAACCTACCCCCCCCCCCCCTCAGCCTTCAACCCCGTCAATCCAAAAGAGGAAGAAAAGGGGGGGGGGACAAGCCTTCAGTCCCTCTCCCCCTCTCCTCCCCTCCCCCTATAGATAAAGAAGAAATTGAGGGAGAGAGAGAGGAGAGAGTGACACACAGAAAAAGAGAGAGAGAGAGAGACAGATAGACAAACAGACAGAGACAGAGAGAAGGAGAGAGACAGAGACAGAGAGAAGGAGAGAGAAGGGGAGAGAGAGAGAGAGAGAGAAGACGCCCTCGTCCGTCAGCCCGAAATGAGAAGGCCACCGACAGCCCCGAGAGGTCACCGCGAAACCTTCCACTTCTAAATGAAATCAAAGAAAATTGCTATATAAGCTGATATAATCCCACACATCGGGCCGTTTTCCTTTCGGCTGTTCCCCGGACGAACGGAATAAAACATGAAGATTACCCCTAATGCCTGCGATGCGTGTGCTGGCCTGCAATTGCACATGCTGTTGCCCCCGCGTCGTCTCCGTCAGTAATTATCCTGATGTTTGCAAATTAGTGCAGACATGCGAGGCTGCCTGCGTCTGCTCAAGGGCTCGGCAGTGCTTGATACTTGCTTGCAATGTTGGTGGGGATTAGGGGCAAGCAGAGAGGACTGGGAGGCAGCAGGTTGAGAGAGCTAGCAGATATTGCAGGTTGAGAGAGCAAGCAGAGATAGCAGGTTGAGAGAGCTAGCAGAGATTGCAGGTTGAGAGAGCAAGCAGAGATAGCAGGTTGAGAGAGCAAGCAGAAATGATAGCAGGTTGAGAGAGCTAGCAGAGATTGCAGGTTGAGAGCGCAAGCAGAAATGATAGCAGGTTGAAAGAGCAAGCAGAGATTGCAGGTTGAGAGAGCTAGCAGATATTGCAGGTTGAGAGAGCTAGCAGTGATTGCAGGTTGAGAGAGCAAGCAGAAATGATAGCAGGTTGAAAGAGCAAGCAGAGATTGCAGGTTGAGAGAACAAGCAAAAAGGACAGACAGGTTGAGAGAGCGAGCAGAGACAGGAGGTTGAGAGAGCAAGCAGAAAAGCCAAGCAGATAAAACATGTGATAGCAAACAGAAAGGCGAAAAGAGAGCGCAAGCAAATTGAAGAACGATAGCGCGTGTTGCAAGCAATAAAGGAGCTGTCGAAAAGACACATAAAAAAAAGATAACATATGACATTCCGTTATACTGAATTTGAAAAGGCGCTGAAGGGATAATGAATAAAAAAAAAATCAAGGTCATCTCTGTTTACTTGGATGAAGAATCAAATCACAGACGAATAGGAAGAGGAGGGAAAGAGGAGGAGAAAGAGGAACAATAAGAGGGAGGAGAAGAGAAGAAAGAAAAAGAAGATGTGGAAGTACAGGAAGAACATATGACATATGACATATAACATTTGACATTCCGTTATGCTGCATTTGAAAAGGCGCTGAAGGGATATTGAATATAAAAAAAAATCAAGGTCGTCTGTGTTTACTTGGATGAAGAATCAAATCACAGACGAATAGGAAGAGGAGGGAAAGAGGAATCTAGGAGGAGAAAGATGGAACAAAAAGAGGAAGAAGAAGAGAAGAAAGAAAAAGAGGATTTGGAAGTACAACAAGAAGAGGAAGAAGAGGAAGAGGAAGAGGAGGGAAAGAGGAATCTAGGAGGGGAAAGAGGAACAAAAAGTGGGAGGAGAAAAGAAGAAAGAAAAATAAAAAGTTGTGCAAGTACAAGAAGAGGAAGAGGAAGAGGAGGGAAAGAGGAATCTAGGAGGAGAAAGAGGTACAAAAAGAGGATTTGGAAGTACTACAACAAGAAGAGGAAGAGGAGAAGGGGGGATGAAAAGAAGAATCTAGGAGGAGAAAGAGGAACAAAAAGAGGGAATAAAAGAGAAGAAAGAAAAAGATGTGGAAGTACAAGAAGAAGAGGAAGAAGAGGAGGGGGGATGAAAAGAAGAATCTAGGAGGAGAAAGAAGAACAAAAAGAGGGAGGGGAAGAGAAGAAAGAAAAAGAGGATTTGGAAGAGGAAGAGGGGGGGGGGGAGGAAAATAAGAATCTAGGAGGAGAAAGAGGAACAAAAAGAGGGAGGAAAAGAGAAGAAAGAAAAAGATGTGGAAGCACAAGAAGAAGAAGAGGAGGAGGAGAAGAAGAAGAAAAAGAACAAGAAGAACAAGAAGAGGGAGGAGGGAGGAGGGAGGAGGGGGAGGGGGAGGGGGAGGGGGAGGGGGAGGGGGAGAGGAGGAGGAGGAGGAGGAGGAGGAGGAGGAGGAGGAGGAGGAGGAGGAGGAGGAGGAGGAGGAGGAGGAGGAGGTCATAGAAGCGGTTCAACAGACGGAGTAATATACAGTCTACAAGAGAAGATTATCACGCAGACCTTAAAAACAAGATCTAAGTTCAAAGACAGCGGGAGAAACACAAGTTCAAAGTAAAACAAGTACAAAAGTACACAAACACACCCACGACGAACAAACAAATAAGCAAACAAACAAGACTGATGAGGAAGAAAGAAAAACGTCTAGAAGGAAATAAGCAAAAACAGACATACCGGAACATACACACAAGCAAGCACACAAACAACGAAACAAGTACACAAAGAAGTCAAAAGACACACACGTAGACACACACTGAAACAAGTACACATAAACAACGAAACGAACCCACAGGCAACGAAAAAAAACATATACACATCGAAACAAACACACACACAACGGAACAAACACATCGAAACAAACCCACACGAAACGAAACAAACGCACACAACGAAACAAGCCCACAGACAAAGAGACAAACAAACACACCATGAAACCAGAGCACAAGAGACAAACGAACAAACACACAAGCAAAGACACCCACAAACTCCAAACAACTGAGCTTTGGCCAATTGACGCAAGGACACGAATAAGTTAACAACATTTTTTTTTTCTGTCTCCTGTTTTCCCCTTTTTATTGCTGTTTTTTTATGCTTCAAGGATTTTATCTCTCTATCTTTCTTTCTCTTTCTCTCTCTCACTCTCTGTCTCTCTCTGTCTCTCTCTCTCTCTCCCTCCCTCCCTCCCTCCCTCCCTCTCTCTCTATCTATCTATCTCTCTTTCTCTCTCTCTCCCTCTCCCTTTCCCTCTCCCTCTCCCTCTCCCTCTCTCTCACCCCCTCTCTCTCTCTCTC
>NW_028234431.1:5725670-5728170 GCF_977035675.1 Penaeus japonicus
CTTCTTCTTTTACTTCTTTCTTCTTCTCGTTCGTCTTCTCTGATTGTCCCTTGCCTCTTCTTCTTCCACTTATTTCTTCTTTCCTCTTCCTCCTTATTCTCGCTTTTTATTTACTTCTCCTTCTCCCCCTTCGTTATCGTTCTCCTCTTCCTATCATTCCTCTTTTTTTTTACTTCCATTCCCATCTTCATCCTCATCTTCGCTGTCCAAAAGATATCACGTTCGTCATCTTTTGTAATGCTTTCTGGTCCTTCTCTTGTGTTCAGAAAGACGCTCATATGTACATAAATACTCATACCCGCGCACACGCTCATGCACACGCTCATGTACACGCTCACGCACACGTTCATGCACACACGTTCATGCACACGCTCACGCACACACATACACATACACACACACACACACACACACACACACACACACACACACACACACACACACACACACACACACACACACACACACACACACACACACACACACACACACACACACACACACACACACACACACACACACACACACACACACACACAAGCACACACAAGCACACATACACACAAGCACACGCACACAAGCACACACACACAAGCACACATACACAAGCACACACACACAAGCACACACACACACGTACATGTACAATTAGGACCGCCCACGAGATAGGATATAAATTAGGATTTCCAATGGCCTTCTCCTTCTCATTAAAACTTTATTTAGGAACTGTTTGTGAGCCACTTCGAATTAGCGGCAACCGACCCACCCGAGATCACGTTCAACTACCCAACTCAACCCAAGCCAAAATCGGCCATTAAGTAGATCAGCTTCCATCTCAATTTTTATGTTTTCTTGTTTAAATACATGTTTTCTTTCTCTCTCTCTCTCTCTCTCTCTCTCTCTCTCTCTCTCTCTCTCTCTCTCTCTCTCTCTCTCTCTCTCTCTCTCTCTCTCTCTCTCTCTCTCTCTCTCTCTTTTATTATTGCTTGACTACTTATATATCTGATTTTAAATCTAGTTGGAAGTAGATTGTAGGGTTCAACAACCCAACCCAAACCCAAATCGACCATTTGGTAGATCGATTTCCATCTCAATTTTATGTCTTCTCGTATTTCTTGTTGTCATTGTTGTTATTACTGGTGGCGGTGGTGTTTTTTAATGCTCTATTATTTATATTCTGACTGAATCTATCAAGAAATGTGTTTAGTACTCAACAACCCATCTTAAAGGAAAACGATCACTTACTGTGTGTGTGTGTGTGTGTGTATGTGTATGTGTGTGTGAGAGAGAGTGCGTGTATGTATGTATGTGTGTGTGTGTGTGTGTGTGCGTGTTTGTGTTTGTGTTTGTGTGTGTATGTATGTATGTATGTATGTATGTATGTGTGTGAGTACGTGTGTATATATGTGTGTGTGTGTACGAATAAGAAGAATGAAAATAAGGATAAAGATAAGAATAAGAAGTGTAAGCGTACACGTGCACTGACTGTACCCATGGTCACCTCCAGGACTCAATCTCCGTGCCTCGATTATCTTAAACAAGTTGAATATGGTCTTATCTACCCTTACCTCAGTCTTACTTTCTTCTTCTGCTTATTCTTTGTCTTGTCTTTATTACTTTTCTTCTTCCTATATTTATTCTTCTTATTCTCTTATTCTTCTTATTCGTGGTCTTCGTTTTTGTTTTTATCTTCTTTTTCATTTTCTTCTTCTTCTTCTTTACCTTTTTATTATCATTGTTATCATAATTTTTTATTATATTTTGTATTCTTCTTTTTCGTCTTATCATTTTTATTGTTATTATTAACATTTATATTCTTATCATTATTTATGTTATCATTCTTATTCTTATTTGTATTGTCATTATCATTATTGCTATTTATATTTTTATCATTATCATTATTATCATCATTATCATTATTATTCATATTATTATTCTGTTTTATCTTCTGCTTCTTCTTCTCCTCCTCCGTCTTCTTCTTCTTCTTCTTCTTCATCTGCTTCTACTTCTTCTTTTTCTCCTTCTTCCTCTTCACTCTCCTTCTCCTTTTCTTCTTCTTCTTCTTCTTCTTCCTCTTCTTCTTCTTCTTCTTTTTCTGCTTCTTCTTCTTCTTCATCTGATTCTACTTCTTCTCCTTCTTGTTTTTCTCCTTCTTCTTCTTTTTCTTCTTCTTCTTCTTCATAGTCATCTGCTTCTACTTCTTCTTCTTCATCTTTTTCTCCTTCTTCTTCCTCTTCTTCTTCTTCGTTATCTGCTTCTTCTTTCCCGTCTTCTTATTCATATCATTCTTCTTCTCCTTCGTCGTCTACTGCTTCATTTTCTTATCATTATCATTATCATTTATAACCATCTTCTCCTCCTCCTCCTCTTCTTCCTCCTCCTCCTCCTCCTCCAACTCCTCCTCCTCCTCCTCCTCCTCCTCCTCCTCCTCCTCCTCCTCCTCCTCCTCCTCCTCCTCCTCCTCCTCCTCCTCCTCCTCCTCCTCTACCTCCTCCTCCTC
>NW_028234431.1:5768170-5778170 GCF_977035675.1 Penaeus japonicus
TGGGAAACTATTCATTAATGTGATTATTTATTTTAATTCTTTCAATTTGCTTACTGTAATGCAACGTAAAGTAGATCTCATTCCTCTCATGCAAAGTTTATTTTACTTCCTTTGTACCCACACATACGACACAAGTTCACATATTTAATCATTCATATTTGCTAAAAAAAAAAGAAAGAAAAAAAAAAAGTCAGACACGTACAGTCATGTTTGTTATACTACAAAGATCTAAAACAAAACAACATGTTCAGACTAACATGTCCATCAGTCTTAAGAACAAATGCCAGAGGGTTGGTCGATCAACTTCGTATTTCGCAATGCCGGTCTTCACGCGTTCAGTAAAGCCTGGAAATTCACTGAGGATATTCTCAGTGTAGTCTGCTAGAGAGCCTCGACTCAGCAAATCCAAGTGCCTCGCATTGCGAAATATGTAAAGCTACCTATGTATGGCTGAAGGCAAGGCAGTCAGTCTCGACTTCTTTTGTTTAGTTTTTGTTTCATTTCTTTCTTTATTTCTCTCTCTCTCTCTCTCTCTCTCTCTCTTTCTCTCTCTTCCTTTCTCTCTCTCTTTTCCTTTCTCTCTCTTTTCCTTCCTCTCTCTCTCGCTTTCTCTCTCTCTTTTCCTTTCTCTCTCTCTTCCCCCCCTCTCCCTCCCTCTCTCTCTCTCTCTCTCTCTCTCTCTCTCTCTCTCTCTCTCTCTCTCTCTCTCTCTCTCTCTCTCTCTCTCTCTCTCTCTCTCTCTCTCTCTCTCCCTCCCTCCCTCCCTCCCTCTCTTTTTCTCTCCTGCCAATAACCAGGTGACAAGACACAGCTCACAATCATGCCTTTTTATCGAGTGATTACAGCCCCATTATCAATAAATTCAATTCATTTTGTTTCTAAATATGTGACACGTGACACCCCTCGCTCGCGGCACATCACATAAAAGCTCCTGACACCTGACACTCAGATGCGGCAATTCCACGATGGTATATTTGACAAACGAGCTCTGAAAAAGCTTTATGTGCCAGAGGCGTAATACAGGTGGGTGAAGAGACGGAATCTGATAACATAAAGATAACATTTTTGTGGTGGTTCTTTTTTTTTATTGTTTTTGTTGTTTTCGTTGTTAGTATTGTTATCATTAGCTATCTATTGATTATCATTAACTCTTAATTATCAATCATAGGATTGATGTGATTATTTAATTATGATAATCGTATATATCTTCAACATCGCTGTTATTGATACTATCTTCATTAACATCATTGTTATCATTATTAAGATCATTATGATTATCATTATGATTATCATCATCATCACCATTTGTGTGATGATATTCATCATTATTTTATTGGCATTGCTATTACCATTGTTAGTATTGTTATTAATACTTTTGTTTTTGTTACCATTGTTACCATTATCATTATTCCCATTGCTATTATCATTTTTTATAACAATAACACTACCCTCACCCTTATCAATTTCCCTCTGTTATTATCATCATTACTCTCATCATCCCCATCATCATTAGCTGCAGTAGTAGTAGTAGTATCATTAGTAGCCGTAATCACAGTATATTAATTGCAACAGCACTGGTCGTTGCAATACTTCTGTTCTGTTACTACCATAGTTACTCTTTATAGCTTTTGTTATTGCTTGATAGTACTGTTATTATTAGCTGTAATGTATTCTATTAAGCTGATATATAACCTTTCATTGGCTTTGTAATTGTTATAAGGACTACACGTTATTAACCACGCTGCGTTTATTGTAATGCCTTTATTTCGTTATTGTTTGTTGCAACTTACTGGAGATATATTTTTTTATTACGTATTGTTAAATCAGTTTTGTAAAAAATCTATTTAATAAAACCTGATGGGAAATACGAGTATGAAACGATAAGAAATAGAGAAATTGCCGTCAATAAAAGAGATAAGAATGCGGTAACCTTCTATTGAATAAAGGAAATTGATAGTGAGACAGTTTTCAAAATACGCCAGAAATTAAAAGAAAAAAAAAAAACTTTTCTCACACGAAAAAAAAAAAAAGATAAAGTGAATTATAATATGACCAGAGATAAATAAAGTCATACATGATTATAGAATAATAGATCACGTGTGATAAAAGAAACGAAAAAAAAAAAAAAAAAAAAAAAAAAAAAAAAAAAACATTCACACACGCTAACTACACATGAACTACATAGCTTTCTCACACCAGCCACAGGGAAATGTTGCACACGTCACCACGCTCAACAAACTTTCTGGCGTTGCAGAGAACTCCAATCATACTAGAATTATTGTCCATGGTACCAATTTTTCTGTGAATGCTAAAAAAAATATCCAAGGAAATTTTTATACCAGTTAATCATCACTGAGTCACATGTACATCCACCCGTAACAGCATGTGTTTTGATATCGAAATAGAAATGATACACTTATTATTACTTATTCTCAAGTAGAGTAAGGTAACGGAAATACGATGTTTATCTGGGAAACGAAACTCGAGTCGGAAAATGTGACTCGCCATTAGTAATAGGACTCATGCTCGTAATCGTGACATCCTTAAGAACAGTCTTTCCTAACCTGAGGCTAACCTCGGGTGCTGAAATATCAAGCTATGCGTATATTGATGTAGGTATGCATGATTGATTAGTATATGAGTGGTTATGCTATTTTCTCGAATTGAGAAACTGGTTGAATATAAGTAACGACAAATATCACATTGGTGACTGTAAGATTGATTTACCCAGCTGTGTATATTTGAGTTCGTCAAACCTAGTCTCTTTCTCTTGGGTTCTCTTGTTAAACTTTCTTCTCTTATAAATATTAGCTATTGCTTTTAGTTTCGAGGACTCACCCAAATAAATGATCGAGCAATGCAGTTCACTTTATCTTCCAGTAATCAGAAATTAACTAGAGTTAAGGAGTGCTGGGTTGCCTATGTTTGACTACAGATGGCGCTACGGTCGGAAAAGGCGGGAAACGCTGCCTTAGAAGATGAAAAGTATTTTTTTTAAGTTGTTTTTCGCTGTTGCTTTTATGGTCTGTTTATGAATTCAAAATAATGTTCGCTTCAGTGAGAGTTAGTGTTTGTTCCTCTTATTTTTTATATTCATGGTGTTCATATCATATCTTTTTCTATAACGAATTAAACGATTTACCCTGTGTTGCTCTTCCCTTACCTTTCCTTCCTCCTCCACCTTCTACTTCTCCTGTTCCTCTACCTCCTACCCTTACTCACTCTCCTCCTCCTTCTCCTCATCCTCATCCTCCCCTTTCTTTTTTTCCTTCTCCTCCTCAGCCTTTTCCTCCATTTCTTCCTCCTCCTCCTCCTCCTCCTTCTTCTTCTCCTCATCCTCCCCTTTCTTCTTTTCCTCCTCCTCTTCATCCTTTTCCTCCTTTTCCTCCTCCTCATCCTACAAAAGGATGTCGAAATTCTTGTCTTACTTTTCAGTAAACCATTTATTGCCACAACTGTTCTGTTCTTGTTGCAGTTGTTATTTTAATTAGGTCACGATTATTACAGTGATTATTGTTGTGGTTGTTATCATTTTTGAGTTATGAATATAACGAAGCTTCAATAGTGCTATGAGTTTGTTTGCTTTTTCATCAAAATTCCTTGTTTTTATTTGACAAAGATAACTTTTAACTAACAAGAAAGTCAAGGAATATCACAAGGATTCAAGACATTTTCAAAAAGTAAATTGATGAGTGTTTTCGTAAAAGCAAGAGGCACGAAAATAATTCAGACAATTCTCTCAGCTTTCTTCCCAAACTCTATTTTCATCAAATAAACCAAAAGTTTCTAATAGTTGCATCGGCCGGGAATCGAACCCGGGCCGACCGCGTGGCAGCCGAGAATTCTACCACTCAACCACCGATGTTTGTTATATTCATGGAATATAGAAAAAAAAGAAAAAAAAAAAGCACTGATTCCAAAATATACGGAGGAAAAATCTTGAAGGAAAAGTACTCGAAAGGATACCCAGAAATACGAAAGAAATCTTGAAGGAGAATAATCAAAAGAATATATCCAGAAAGACAGAGGAAATATATTCGAGGGAGTTATTAGCAAAGAACGAATTCCTGGAAATACGGAGGAGGGGGAGAGGGGGAGGGGAAGGGGGGATGTGCATAAAGAAATACTTTGGGAATGGACTAATATCACATGGAAAAGTATATGAGAGAAATTTAGGGAATTTAGGGGGGAAGGATATGAACGTAAATACGTAAATAATGAAGACATGTCCTATTATGGAGGGCGGAATGGAAATAAGGAATAAACAAGGAACGAAAAAACAAATAAAAATGGCACAGGGAATCAAAGGAAATGGAATTTCATAAAGAATCAAATACGACGCAAAAAAACGAACACAAAAAAAGACTACAAAGCAGAAATAGAAATCAGAAAAAAGACGTCTTTATAAAGGTATGCAGAGACGGACGGAAGCAATAATGATGACATAGGGAATTAAAGAACTAATTCGCAGAAGCACGGATAACACAAGAAACAAAATACCAGAGTGAATGAATGATTACGAAGGAATAGATAAAACAGATTCCGATAAGTGTAGAGGAGAGACGGGCATAATAATAAGAAAATGATGATGAAAATGAGATAGTTCAATGATGATAAAAGAAATCAAGAGAATGAATGATAGACGAATAATAATCAGATAAATATGAAAGAAAGAAAAATGATGATAATAATATTAAGATAATATAATTAGCAGGAGGCTTTTATTCTCATGAAACCACAAGAGAAACAGAAAGACGGTCAAAATTAAGAAGTTAATGAAACAAAAACAAAAAGCAGATAAAAGAATAAACAGATAAAGCAGATAATGACTAACAGGAATAGAAGAAAAAATCACACCAATAAAAAAAAAAACAGAAAGAGTAGAAGGAATAAAAGAGTAAACAGGGGAAAAGGATAGAAATGAATAACAAAGAGGAATCTCGTAAATGCGAAAGAGAAAGAAGGAAAAGGAAGGATAAGTCAAGGAATAAGAGAAGAGAGACACGAATGATAAGGCTAAAGATGAAAAAAAAAAAAAAAAAAATCTATCATGTCGAAAGAAAAATGGCAAAGAATGGAATAAATAACTCAGGGAATAAAGCAAGAGAGAAGAGCCAAATAATGACATTGAGAACAAGGAACAAAAAACAAGAAAGGAAAGAGAACAGGCATTGAAGGAATATCAAAAATGAAAATAAAAAGACTGAAAAATAAAACAAAATAGAAACAAAAAAAGTGAAAATGGGAATTAGACAATTGGAAAAATTAAGAATAAAACAAGTAAGAGAGAGATGGAGAATGAGAATAAGAGAGAGAAAGATATATATATATATATATGGAACCGGAGAGAGAGAGAGGGTAGAGAGGGGCATGCCCATACTGCTAAAGAGTGAAATAAGAATAAGAAAAAAAACAGCAAACAAAACAAGAGAAAAATATATACCCACAATGTAAAACAGAAGCAGAGGGAATCGAAATATATATACATACATACATATATATATATATATATATATATATATATATATATATATATATAATTATATATATACATATACATATATATACATAATTATATATATACATATATATACAAAATTATATATATAAATATATATACATAATTATATATATATACATATATATACATATATATACATATATATACATATATATATATATATATATATATATATATATATATATATATATATACACGTCACTGAAAAAAAATATTCATAATACAACAAAAAACAAAACAAAGAGAAAAATAATAAGTCTTGCCCATATCATAGAAGAAAAATGGAAAGAATTAAAAAGAACTGAAATATTTTAAAATACGAATTAAAGGAAATAAAACGGCAAGTAAACAAACAAACAAAAAACCATCAAAGAAAAAAAAACATTTCGAAGAAAAATAAAAAAAAGAATGATATAAACCCGAACGAATCAAAATAATAATGAACCAAAACAGCCTGCCCCCCCCCCCCCTCAAAAAAAAAGAGAGAGAGAGAGAGAGAAGTAATTCCCATAAATACAGACGAGAAACGAGCATCTAAAAAAAAAGAAAAAAAAATCCCGCTATCCACCGCGCCCAAACGCTCACCGACTCGCCACACACGCCCACACACACACACACACACATACACACACACACACACATACACACACTCTCCCAAAACTGTCCAAAAACTCGCTCAATTTATGAATTTCCTTTTAATTGCCGTGCATCAAACTATTAATTCGGATAGCCAGGCTCAGCCAACGTATCTGCCTGCCACAGCGCCGAGCGTAGCGGGTTCCAGACGCACCATTTAACAAGGGTTGTCGATACAAAAGTGTGTTTGATAAAAGTTACACAGCGACGGAAAAGGTCTATCGTGTGTAAAACCGTGCCAATTAACGGATTGGGATGATACTCAACTTGCTCCCATAAACAATGGGTGGATGGGGTGAGGGGGGGAAAGGGGGGAGGGGATGGGGATAGGAAAGAGGATAGGGGATGGGAAGGGAGGAAAAGGGGTGAGGGGAGGAAAAAGGAGGAGGGGAGGGGAAGAAAAGGAGGATGGGAGGAAAAGGGGAGAGAGGAGGAAAAAGGGGTGAGGGGATGGGAAGAAAAGAGGGGATGGGAGGAACAGGGGGATGGGAGGAAAAGGGGTGAGGGGAGGAAAAGGGGGGATGGGAGGAAAAGGGGTGAGGGGAGGAACAGGGGGAGAGAAGGAAACGGGAATGGATGGAGGGGGCGAGATAGGGGGATGAGGAGGATAGGAGAGGGAAGGGGGTTGGATAGGGGAAAGTGAGGAGTGGGTGAGATAGGGAGGGGAGGAAAAAGGGATAATGAAGGAGGGGGCGAGATAAGAGAAGAGGAGAAAAGGGGGAATAGGAGAATGGAAAAAAGGGGGGTCGGATTAGGAAAGAAAAGGGGAAACAGGGGGAGGGGAGGAAAGAGGGATACAAGCAGAGGGGAATAGGGAGAGGGGAGGATATGGGAAAGGGAAGAATAGGGGAGGAGGGAGCGAAATAGGGGAAAGAAGAGGAAAGGCGAGATAGGGGAAGGGGCGGAGAATGGGATAGGATAAGGAGAATAAGAGCATAGGAGTGTAAGGGTGTTAGGGGGAAAGGGAACAGAGGATAAGGGGAACGCAGGAAGCTAGGAGGGCTAGGGGAGACTGGAGGGGGGGGGGCGAGAAAGAGGAATGAAGGAACTAAGGGGAGTTAAGGTAAGGGGTATCAAGGGAGGATAGAGGGGGAAGAGGACGAGGAGGTGAGGGAGAAAGAGGGGAGTGGAGAGCCTTAGGGGAGACAAGGGGAGTAAAGGAGCCTCGGTTTAGGGATATTGTGTTTAGGAGAGGGGAGGGGAGGGGAGAAGGGGAGAGAGATGGCTAGCCTATGAGAGACTAAGGGAGGACTGGGGCAGGGGTGGGGGTGGGGGTGGGGGGCAGAGAGGGAAGGGGATAGGCGACCTAGGGGGACAGATAGGGGAGAGAACAAGTGGTGGACCAAAGGGAGACTAAGAGGAACTGTTTAATGCGGAGAATGGGACCAAAGGAAGGAGAAAAGAAAGAGCGAGAGAGAGAGAAAAGAGAAACGGGGAGGATAAGAGAGAGGGAGGGAGAAACAGTTTAGCCCCTTCCTCCTCCCCACCCATCTCCACCCCCACTCCCACCCCCCACCCCCACCCCTCCACCCTCACCCCTCCACCCTCACCCCTCCACCCCCACACCTCCACCCCCACACCCCCACCCCCACCTCCACCTCCACCCACCCCTTTTTCCCGACAGCCCGTTTGATTGCATCGGACGAAGTCAACAGCGAAAATAACTGGCGCGCCCAATGCACTAACTTTTGAAAACGTCCCACTCAATGTTAAATCCCTCTCCCTCCCCGTGTTAAAGTATCTTTTAACAAGATACATGGCATTCTATTGACAAAAATGCGGCGATATTTTACGTGTATTAGTTACATCCAACGAGAGACAAAAAAAAAAAATAAAAATAAAAAATAAAAAAAAGCTCAATTGCTTTTGCTGATTGGAATACCTGAACGAATTGATAAAAAAAAAAAAAAAAGTTTGTAAAAAATGTAGATATGTAAAGACTAAACGCCTTTGATGATAGCGTTTTGAGAGTGTGTGACGTCATGATGTACTGATGTCAGGCTTGTATGTTTATGAGGTGACATGGACGAATAACTTTGTGACGACTGGGCGAATTGTTGCTGTTAGTCACAACATTATGTTCTTATGATAGTGACGGTGATGATGATAATGATAATAATGTTGTTATGTTTATTATCGTTATCATTATTTTTATTATTTTTATCATAATCGTCATTATGCTATATTTATTATCTTTATCGTCATCATTATTGTTATTGTTATTATCATCAACATGATTAATAATGGTAATAACTGTGATGATAATAATGCTAATAATTATAATGTTAATTACCATACTAATAGTGATGATGAGGATAATAATATAAACGATAATGGTAATAACAAGAAAAATGATGATAATATAGATGACGATAATAGTAATAATGATAATCACCATGATGATTACGATTTTCATTATCATCCTCAATGCTATCATTATCATTTTTATCTTTATAGTCATTATCATCATTAACATTATTGACACGCTCTCTTTCATAATGACAACATTCATTATCATCAACATCATAACCATTCTTACTATTACTTCTGTTATTATTACTGTTATCATTATAATTAGTGGTAGCAGTAATAGTATTATTAGTATCATCACTATTACTATTACTATAATAATTATCGTCATCAGAGTATTTATTGATTTATTGCTATTATCAATCTTATAATCATTAGTCTTATTGTAATTATCATTATCATTTTGTTATGATTATGATTACTATTGTTATGGTTGAAACTATAATTTTCTTTTTATCATCATCATTGTTATTATCATATTTATTATCATTAGTATTGATATTTTCATTATCATTATCGTTTTCACTGCTATCATTATTATCATCTTCATTATCATCATTATTTCTATCATTATCATTAATATCACAATCACTATTGATATTATTATTATCATTGTTAAAGTAATTGCTATATTTACGATAATGTTATCATTACCATTATCATTACCATTATCATTACCTTCATCATCATTTTTTTCATAGTTTAGCTAAAAAAATATAACGATATTTACCCTCCTAAATAAATGTTAGCTTTTTCACAATGTATGTGGAGCGACATTAGACACCCATTCTGTCCGTCACTCGTGGAATATCTTTCTTTCTATCTTTCTCTTTCGTTTAAGACAAAATGGGGAAATAAAAGTTATGAATATATCTGATAAGGCGGTTAAACCCAAGCTTGACTGGATTTTCAAAAACGCGTCATCGGGTAAGACTTGTGACGTCATATGTAAATAAAAGTTCTTTGATGCGCATGGCGACTTTGATTTATTTTTGCCACTCTCATGTTCACTTCTAAACTTTATAATAACCTTTCTAGTCCCAAAAATATGTTGTGCCATATATGTAGTATCAATTCTTTAGGTAAAGCACCTATTTTTGTCTTTTGTTTTCCAAATCTATTTGAAATAACTTTGGAGGACGGTGAGGCACTGAGGACGCCATTGTATTTGTTTACATATGACGTCAAGCTTGAGCTTGACGGAGACTTGGTTAAAATCAAGCGCGCTTGTGACGTCATCAAGGCTACGCTCAAGATTTTACGCGCCAAAAACAAGGAAGTCGCGCCAAACTCTTCAGACAAACGAGAAATAATCAGCAACAGATTATTTAAACCTCTGAAGAAAGTGTGTAAATAATGATTGAGTAGATGTATCTGGAAACAGGAAGTAATTTGAATACAAAGGGAATTACGAGCCACGTGTACACAGGTGGAGGAGTGTCTGAACTAATTATTAAGATTGGAAAATTAGGGTCTTGGTGTTTATATATATATATCAGGGTGTGTTTGTCTGTCCGTTTCTCTCTCTCTCTC
>NW_028234431.1:5793170-5825670 GCF_977035675.1 Penaeus japonicus
TTTATATACATATACATATATATATATATATATATATGTATATATATATATATATATATATATATATATATATATATATATAGAGAGAGAGAGAGAGAGAGAGAGAGAGAGAGACAGAGACAGAGACAGAGAGAGACAGAGACACAGAGGGAGAGAGAGATGAGGTTTGCGAGGTAGCACATGTCTGTGTGCGTCGCTCTCTCAGGTAGCCTGGCCTCCCCTGGAACCTCTGGTCGAGTTGCCTACTCTCGTCTTCCGATTCACCATCTCTTATTTCCCATCGCCTCAGGGAACGCTTAGCTCTTACATGACATCGGAGCGTGTTTGAAATAGATCATGCCAGCGCTCTAGGATGAAATAGTCGTAGTTGAAGTCGAAGGAGATGGGAGGGAGAAAAATAATGCGGCGTAAATGCGATCCAGCAACTCGACCGACTTATTAACGGACCTAACCCCCTCCTCTTGTGGCCTGTACCTTTGCTCAAATGTCAAGGCCAGTCGCACTAACTCCATTAAATCATAGTGTGTGCAATCTTCCTCGTCTGCAACGCTGACTGATGTAATATCCACGATATGCAACAAAACAAGACGGCAAATGCGGATTATATTGTGAGAAATAGACTGCGATGGTCACCAGTGCGTCTCCTCCTACCCCCCCTTCCCTCCATCCCTCCTCCCACCCGGGACCCGTTACCCCCCCACCCACCCAACCTAGGAGGAACTGAGGTGGCGGATGTGGAACAAACGCTTAATATTTACAAGTTCTTCCTTCTCTCGTACTTGATTTGAATTTCTTATCGGGTTATCTATGGATGGAGACACTCCATCGCATTTACGTAGAGGCAAATTAGAGTGAGAAATCTCCCCCTAATAAATCGGACAGGTAAATGGGCAATCGGCATCGCGGATCGAGTAGTAGACCCAAACTACGAGACGCGATCAGTTCAGTTCACGTTCAACGTTCACACGGGGAAGTACTGTCCTGGATTTATCTCCGACATTTGGTGCTTTTTGGCCGTTCGTGTTGTCAGGAAAAATTAAAGAAACCAGTGATCTTAATTGAGAATCAGTGTTAACCCAAACGGACACGGACTCAGGTGTCAAGGGGGAGTGGAAATTATTGCTGTATTTTCGTGTAATTACGAGGGCTTTACAATATCCAAGTGTGAGAAAGAAACACTAGAATCACAGTTCAGTGTTGGCAGGATTTGAGAACTGCCAACACTATCCCCGAGAGGCGTTTTTTCTCGCAGGTAAGTTGGCATTAGACATGTTTCACGTTTTCAACCTTTTTTAAGTTCAGTTCAATCTGACTCGAGACATCTATATATATATATTTAATTTGATTTGCGAAATGGACGTCACGATTTACGTATGGTTGGTTGGTTGTCCCACTCGCCCTTCTTTCACCGTATTTATTCTAATCAGCCATTTAATAATCGGACTTATAAAAAATGTCCTGCGAATTTTTATTTACTCGTTCGACCCGCGTAAGAAGCGCGGATTTGCACGGGCGAAATTCTCGGGAAATTTAGACGCTCTCCGAGTCTCTCTCTTCGTCTTGTGATTTCCCTTAGTTTTCCTTTTATTTCCTCTTCTTCTTGGCTGTTCCCTTTTCGTAGGCTGGGGTTGGGGTGGTGGGGATATTTTCCTGTTTTGGGGGTTATTTATTTTCTAGCTTTATTGGGGTGGTTTTGAATGTATCGCTATTGTTAAGTGGCGTTCTTATAAGTATATAATTTTTGTTATTGTCATTATTATTAGTAGTAGTATTATTAGTATTATTTTCATCATCATCACCTGTGTCATTAGTAATAGATTAAGGCATTATAATTTTAGTAGTATTTTTTAAATATTAATGTCAGGTTATCGTTATTAATTTGATAAATTTTACAGTTTTAGATATTAATTTGATATCGCGTCCACTCTTCATATTCCAGCCACTGGGCCGCAAAACCTCCTAAATCAATGTCTTTTAATGGTATCCTTCGGTTTAGTAAATTGCAAAGCCTGTCTGCAACCTGAAAAAAAATCGTGGTTGGCAAATAAAATGATATGCGGAGGTATTAAGAATCACGTACGCGCGAACTACACACACACACACACACACACACACACACACACACACACACACACACACACACACACACACACACACACACACACACACACACACACACACACACACTCACACACTATCACAATTATCATTGGAGTTTCGTCCTTGACTTTAAATGCAGTTTATACTTCTCTGTGATGTTAACATTTATCACGTTATGTTAACCGCAAGACGAGGACAAACGCTCAACGCACACGCTTGAACGCGCGCTCATTTTATGTACACACAGTATCCACTTGGACGGACGTTGACGCACACACACACACACACACACACACACACACACACACACACACACACACACACACACACACACACACACACACACACACACACACACACACACACACACACACACGCAAACTCTCTCACGCACACACACGCACCCTCACACAAGCTCATACTCACGCGACCCCTACGCACGCACTCACACACGCACGCACGCACGCACACCACAAAGCAAAAAGATAATGTTATGGCGGTGATGTGTTGTGCCTGGTAGTGGGGTCGAGTGTCGAGTGGACCAGCATGCACCCTCGCTTGCCGCAGGTGTGTGTATGCGCGCGTGTGTGTGTGTGTGTGTGTGTGTGTGTGTGTGTGTGTGGGAGGGGGTAGGAGTAGGGGAAGGGGAAGGGGGGAGTGTCTGTGTTAGTGTGTGTGGCAGAGGGGGGGAGAGGTGTGTATGTGTGTGTGTGTGGGGCAGAGGGGGTGGGGTGGGGGGGATCTTGTAAAATAATAACATCGTCGGGTAGAAACTGACGGGTGTGTTCACAGGTAAGAGGGTGGGGTAGGGTGGGGGATTAGGATGAGGGAGGGAGGGAGGGAAGGAGGCTGGGGATGGGAGAAGGTGAATGTCCTATATTGTGAGATAGAGCGACGGAGAGGTAGGCCTACGTATGGGAGGGTATAGGATGAATATTGCTTGTTTTTTTGTTTTGTTTATGGTATTGCTCGGGGGAGTCTTGAGGGGGAGAGGATAGAGGAAGCGAGTAAGTAGTAATTCCCCAGGCTTGAAACCGCGAGTCAATTACGCAACGACTTGAGAAGTTAGGTCAAGTCAAGGTGTTGGATGCATAAACACAAACTCTCTCTATCTCTCTCTCGCTCTCACTCGCTCGCTCGCTCGCTAGCTCGCTTTCTCTATCAGCGTTTTCTCTCACTATCTCTTACTCTTTCTCTCTTGCTCTTTCTCTCTCTCCTTTCCTCCCTCTATCTCCCCCTCCCGCCTCTCCTTTCCCTCTCTCTCCCCCTCCATCCTCCCTTCCCCTCCCTCCCTCTTTCTCTCCCTCTCTCCCGTTTTCTCTCTATCTCTCTTTCTCTCCTTCTCGAGAGCGCGAAGACGTGAATAAGAAATGCGGCCGCAGTAGTCAGTGTCAGGCCCTAGTACAGCCGTGGGAAGATTACCTTATTCTGAATTTACGAAGGGGAATGGGGGGAGGGGAGGAGGGGGGGCATTGCGTAAAGTGCAGAGGAGTGTAGAATGTGTAAGATAACATGAATTGCACGTGCGACAGGCGTGTGGGGGAGGGGGGGAGAGAAGGGAGAGGGTGAGGACGCAGCTGGGCGGGCGAAACACACGTGCGCTGATGGGTGGGGGTGGGGATAAGGGGAGGAGGAGGGGGGGCGCCGAACCCTGGCTGCTACAAACACACACAGACATACGCAGGGAAACACACGGCATGCACACGCACGCGCACTTACATGCACGCACAAACACACACTCGCTCGCACGCATGTCAAATACTGGCATTAATATTCATTCTTATAAACTTCCGCACTCGTACGCACACTCACATACAGAAGGGGAGGCAGACGCTCGTGCGTGCGTGCGTGTGCGCCCTCACACACACACACACACACACATACACACATACACACATACACACACACACACACACACACACACACACACACACACACACACACCAACATATATGTATGTGAGTAATTATCCATGTACATATACACACTCAAAAAAAAAAAAAACAAAAAAAACACGTAACAAGGACACAACGAAGTCTTCCGCGAACACAATACGCCAAAAAAAGAGAGAAGTTCCTGACATCACGCTCACCACGATAATAATTAGCCGCACAATATCCACGTGCGATGGCGGATATAATAAACACACAGTCGACTCTGTACCCTAGATCCTCCTTGTGTTTTACGGGGTGTATGGTATACCCCCCCCCCCCTTGGCGTGGTCGTTGGTTGCGTAAGTAAGGACAGAAATGAGGGGAAGCATTGGCGTAGGAATCGACGTTGACATCATTACGCTCCTTACAACCGGTTGGCGTGAGGCTCGGTGTTGTAGCGTTCGTTCCGTTTGCGATTTTTAAAAGGTCGTTGTTGTTACGGGAGTTCCGTGCGGGGTAGTTGGCGAGGTTTTGCCGGTGGCGATGTATATCCTGTCTCTCTCTCTCTCTCTCTCAATCTCATACGCGATCGCATAACATAACATCCTCACTCTCTCTCTCTCTCTCTCTCTCTCTCTCTCTCTCTCTCTCTCTCTCTCTCTCTCTCTCTCTCTCTCTCTCTCTCTCTCTCTCTCTCTCTCTCTCTCTCTCTCTCTCTCTCTCTCTCTCTCTTCTCTCTCTCTCTCTCCCTCTCTCTTCTTTCTCTCTCTCTCTCCTCTCCTCCTCCTCTCCTCCTCCCCCCCTCCTCCTCTCCTCCTCCTCCTCCTCCTCCTCCTCCTCCTCCTCCTCCTCCTCCTCCTCCTCCTCCTCCTCCTCCTCCTCCTCTTCCTCCTCCTCCTCCTCTCCCTTCTCCGCCTCCTCTCCCTTCTCCTCCTCCTCCTCCTCCTCCTCTTCCTCTTCCTCCTCTTCCCCCCCCCAACCCCTGCTCCTCTTGATGCAGAAAAAATGAAAACGCAATTATTAATGCAGATCGGAAATCAAATCGCTTAAAAGTTGACGCAACATAATTCTGCCGTCAAACATTTATATACAACCGCACGAGTTGAGAGTTTGTTACTAATGTGTGCTTCAGTGTTTTCCCCCTTAGGCACTGGCTTTTTGCCTTTTTCCCCTCTCCTTCCTCCTCCTCTTCCTCCGCCTCTTCCTCCTCCTTCTCTGTTGTAGACCTTCTATGCCTCTGGTTTCTTCGTTTCCCGTCTCCCCTTCTTTTTCTTCTCCTTCTCCTCTTCCTCCTCCTCTTCGCCTTCCGCCTCCTCCTTCTCCTTCTCCTTCTCCTTCTCCTTCTCCTTCTCCTCTTCCTCCTCCTTCTTCTTCTCCTCCTCCTCCTCCTCCTCCTCCTCCTCCTCCTCCTCCTCCTCCTCCTCCTCCTCCTCCTCCTCCTCCTCCTTCTTTTCCTCTTCCTCCACTTCCCGTCCCATATCTGGAGTGATCTGACAACGGCCCGGTTTTATAAATTGAGGAAAAGTCCGATATTATCGCTCAATATGCAACTACAAGTCGATGAATACGAGAGAGGGAGAGGGAGGAAGAGGAGGGAGAGAGGGAGAGGGAGAGGGAAGGGGAGGGGGGAAGAGGGAGAGAGAGAGATAGAGGCAGAATATCAGGCTCCTCGAAGGGACAGAGAGAGAGAGACAGCGGCCAGATGTCGCTCGAATGGCCGTGTATGATTGGTGTATGAGCCACTTGTCGTGACGTAATGCCGAAGTTCGATACATCCTTGGATTGGAGAGTGGGGGAGGGGCCGGGGGGAAGGAGGGGATGAAGTGGGAAGGGGCAGGGAGGAGAAGGTTATGCAAAAAATGTGAAGAAAGAAACAAGGTTCATGTGTATCTTTTTCTCTCATTCTCTCTCTCTCTCTCTCTCGTTCTTCCTCTCTATCTTTCTTTTCCTTTTTCTATTCTGGTCTCTCTCTCTCTCTCTCTCTCTCTCTCTCTCTCTCTCTCTCTCTCTCTCTCTCTCTCTCTCTCTCTCTCTCTCTCTCTCTCTCTCTCTCTCTCTCTCTCTCTCTGTTATATTTATCTTTTGTTGCATCCGTATAGATAGGCTATGTATCTGTTTGATGCAAGAATTTTAAATAACGTGCACGTCGCGGACATGTTGCAAGGAAGGCTAGCAATATGTTGCAGTAGATAAAGCAGTAGACGAAAGGCTTTTCGAAATACAAGGAAAATGAAAATTATAATGGGGATATATTTATAAGTTGAATTATAGAAGTTCGATATAGAAACAGATATGACTGCGCAGTATTATAGGCAGCATTTATTAATAAAACGTTAAAAGACGGACAAAAGGAACACACGTATATATACATACATATATATATATATATATGTATATATATATATATATATATATATATATATATATATATATATATATGTGTATATATATATATATATATATACATATATATATATATATATATATATATATATATATATATATATATATATATATATATATATATATATATATATCGTGCTAGATTAATTAATAAAAGCATCAGCTTGGTGCGTTTGTATCTCTCTCTCTCTCTCTCTCTCTCTCTCTCTCTCTCTCTCTCTCTCTCTCTCTCTCTCTCTCTCTCTCTCTCTCTCTCTCTCTCTCTCTCTCTCTCTCTCTCTCTCACTTACATCTCATTCGAGCGTAACATGTATTTTTAATTAATTTCAAGTCGGGGGCTAGAAACGCACCGAAAACGCTTAGCCTAGTGCACGCGCGCCGATCAATTTCCATCTCGAAACAGATTGATGATAGAGGGGGAGGGGTGGGGGAGAGGTAGGGGTAGGGGTAGGGGTTTTCGGAGGAGTGGGGAGAAGAGGGGGCATCAGAAGGGGGTAGGATAGTATCAGGAGGGAACGGAGGGTATCAAGAGGGGGTGGGATAGTATCAGGGGGGGGAGGAGGGTACCAAGAGGGAGAGGAGGGTATCAGGAGGGGGGTAGGATAGAATCAGGGGGGAGAGGATAGTATCAGGATGGAGAGGAGAGGGTTATCAGGAGGAAGAGGATGGTATCAAGAGATTGAGTGATGCTGATGCTGGAGGTGAGATGAGGCCGAGTGGGCTGGGCCGAATGCGGCGGGACAGACAGACACGTGTGACGAAGGGAAGAGGCGGTGATAAAATGGTATTGTTCCGGTGCCATATAGATATTATCTGGGGGGGAGGGGGAGGGAATAAAGGAGGCGATGGGGATGGGGGGAGGGAGGCGGAGGGGAGTAAGAGGGAGGAGGCGGAGGGGAGGGGGAGTGGTAGGGGGGGAGGGAGGAGAGCCTAAGAGGGAAAACCTACCGAACCTAAAAGAGAATTCTGAGCCACCCGGGTCCTCCCCTCCCCTTCCTACTCCCTCTCCCCAGCCTCCTACTCCCCTCACTCCTCGTTCCTCTCTCTCCCCCCTCCTCCTCCTCCTCCTCCTCCCCCTCGACCACCAGCGCTTCCCTCCCCACTAATTGTGACGGGGAATTAAATGCTATAATGAGTGTGTCGCGCGGTGCGGGGGAGACCTGACCTCAGCGCTCGTCCCTTGGTGTATCGGTCGTTGTCCGTCCGTCCGGCCTCTTCTTCTTCTTCTTCTTCCTCCTCTTTCTCCTCCTCATCCTTCTCCTCCTCCTCTTTCTCCTCCTCTTCTCTCTTCTCCTCCTCTTTCTCCTCCTCATCCTTCTCCTCATCTTTCTCCTCTTCCTCTTCTCTCTTCTCCTCTTCCTCCTCATCTTTCTCCTGCTCTTTCTCCTCGTCCTCTTCTCTCCTCTCTCTCCCTCTCCCTCTCCCTCTCTCTCTTTTGAATCGCGATTACGAGTAACGGTTGTTGACGTCTCCTCTCGTCTTGCAAGTTGCATTTTGGCGAGCAACTTCGAGCGCGATGGCTTGCGTCAATTCATGCAGCTCGGAAGCGCTCTGAAAATGATGATTTTTTTTTTACTAGAATAGAATGAGTTTCAGTTTCCTCCGCGATGATTAGGTTGCTTGTATGAAAATCAGATCAGATTAGGAGTGATTAGGGAGAGATTGGGAATCCGATCGGCACGACTCTCGCGAAAATCTCGCAAGATCTCGCAAAACTTCGCCGCCGGTCGGGCCTCATTCGTCTCTCAGCGATCGCTTATTCTTGACAAAAGGAAGATAGGAAGAACGAATATAAAAAAAAATTATAATAAAATGAAGGAAGAACCGCTACGCCGACCGTGCATTCGTATCCAAGAGGTTCGCCCCCTTTTTTTTCGGTTCGTCGTGGCGGTTCGCGGTTCTACTGAGTTGTGACGCTGAAGGGTTATTTTGCTGATGGTTCTTCTCCGGTCCGTGTTTTTTTTTAAGACGACTATCACTCGAGATCGCTGGGTGAAGGTGACGCTCGGTGACTTCGCGCGGTGTCGTGCCGCTCCCGCAAGGCGCTGGAGGTTATGTTGCATTTATCTTTCTTTTTGTATTTGTGTTTTTCTGTTCTTCTTCTTTATTTTCGGATTTATCTGTTTGAATTGGATTGGGGATTTTCCGGGAGTGATTTGGTGAGAGAGAGAGAGAGAGAGAGAGAGAGAGAGAGAGAGAGAGAGAGAGAGAGAGAGAGAGAGAGAGAGAGAGAGAGAGAGAGAGATTTGGATTTCCGGCGTTCCGTTTTTCCCGTCCGTTCGTTATATCTGGTTGTCCGTTCGTCCGTCTATTGGGGGGTGGGGGGGGAGACAGAGAAAGAGAAGAAAAGAAAAAGAGAGAGAGAGAGATAGAGAAAAAGAGAGAGACTACGGAAAAAGATTACCCGGAGCGGCGCGGAATAACGAATCGGCCCTAATTCGGATATCCGGCGCGGGCGGAGACGGATCACCGGAGCGCCGGTACCGGAGACGGCGGAAGAAGACGCGTCGGATAACTGGCGTCGCGGCGGGAGATCTGCCGCCGTTACGTGCCGACCAGAGCGCCCGAGTCACAGGCAATTCGCGGATAAAATGTCACCGAAGGAGTAGGAAAAAGAGAGCGAGAAAGAATAATAGATATCCGCCGTTTTCTGCGCTGCCGCCCCGCCCGGTATGTTCGGATCGGCGTGACGCTCACGCTTCGGTTGCATGACTGGTTCTGAAAGGCCAAAGTTTACCGGAAAGTGGACTCAAGGGCTCAACATGCACCGCATTGTTGCAATTAAAAGTTAAAGAGCAGACGAGGCCCGCTGCTCCTCTTTTTTTCCCAATATTATTTTTCTTAACGTATATTTCGTCTCTTTGATTTTGTTTTAATTTTAAAGTATTGCGTCATTCCGGTCTGAGTCATCGGTGGTGTGACTTGTCTTTATTATGTCTACGAGGAACGGCATGTTCACCTCGATTTATATTTATATTTGGATTTTTTTTTTGGATTGTTTTCTTTTTGTATTTCTCTCTTTTTCTTGCGAATGGCAGGCAGACGTCAGCTGGCTGTTTATTTATCTGAAATCGAGTCCCAAGCATACGGCTTGCTTTTAGGCGCATTCGTATTATTGTTGTTATTACTGTTGTTATTGTTATTATTCATATTATTATATATTTTTTTGATAATAATGATGATAAATAATAATAATGTTATTGCTACTATTATAATCATTATTCTTCTTATTATTGGTAAAGTAGTTATTAATATCATAACTTTTTAATGATGATTTTGCTATCTCGAAGATGAAGGAGGATAACATCTAGACGTCCCTGTACTCCTCCGATTATCATGATCTCGGCGGCGTTGGATAACAGGCGCGTGCATCCTTCGCTATCCTGAACCCGCTATTGCATCGTCATCCTTCCCTCCCTGCATGTTGGACGCTCTCATCCTCCTCATTATCCGAGCGCGGTCGTTGTCTCTCTCTCTCTCTTTCTCGTTCTTTTTCTTTTTTTCATTTATTTATTTCTCTCTTTCTTTATTTGTCTCTTTCTCTATCGCCGTCTCCGCCGTCGCTTCTGGTAGCGGCCCGCAGGAAGAAGGAGGAAAGAGGAAAGAGAAGGAAGGAGGAGGAGGAGGAAAGAGAAAAGAAGGAGGAGGAAGGAGAAAAGAGAAGGAAGGAGAAAGGAAAGAGAAAAGAGAAAAGAGAAGTAAGAAGAAAGGAAGATGGAGGAGCTATTGTTTAGGGCGTGATCTAGGTCGTGGTATTAGGGTGGTGATCGAGGATGGTGTTTGGGGATAGTGTCTAAGGATGGTGTCCAAAGATGGCGGCCATAGACGGCAACCTGCGTGGTGACTTTGTGGATACATTTCACCGGACGCTATTCTTCTTACCCGTGATGTGATGTATGGCCAGGTATTGTGTGATGAATGCCCGCTCGATGCCCCTCCGATGTGATGCTAACCTCCGCGTATCTCTCATCTCTTCTGCCCGCGTGTGATGACTCTGCGTGTGATGACTCCGAGTGTGATGACTCCCCGACCAAGAGCGATCAGTTGCATTGCGTGGTGACTGCCGATACGCGACTCTCGTATTTGTTACATATTATTTGTATTGCTCGCTTATCGTCCCATCACGCGGCGATTGTATACTAATGACAGCAAGGAATGGCAGGGGAAAGGGAGAGGGGGGTGAGAGGGGGGAAGGTTTCGGGAAAGTGAGAGGGGGGGGTGACGGGGTTAAGGGAGATGGGGGGAGGGTTGCGGGAAAGTGAGAGGGGGGAATGTTGCGGGAAAGTGAGAGGGGGGGGGGTGAGGGGGTTAAGGGAAATGGAGGGGTTAGGGGGGGAGAGGGAGATGGGAGAAGACAGACCAAGGGGGGGGGGCTGGGGGTCAAAGTGTACCACCTGCTACTCTCACTCGACACTACAAAGCACCTCGCGGGGAGCCACCCCCCCTCCCCCTCACTCCCTCACCCTTTCCCCTACCCTTGCACCACCTGCTACGTACAACCCTGCGATTTTATTTTATTTTTTATCTTAATTGATATATAATAAAATATATGTATAATACAGATACTTAATAGTAACGTGGGTGATTGACTGGGTAAGAATGGGGGTGGGGGAGGGGGTGTCGGGAGTCATTTATCGCCCTGTTTTTTATTTTTTAGGTTTATATGTGGGCCTAAATTTGGCTGTGTTTTTCTAAAAAGATAAATATGCCTGTAGAACAAGCGTAACTTGTAATCACCCCTCCGCGTTTTGTTGCAAAAATGATGTGTTATCTCCCTTTTGTTCGTTTTTTTTGTACATTTTTTCCGTTTTCTTTTTTCATCTCTCTCTCTCTCTCTCTCTCTCTCTCTCTCTCTCTCTCTCTCTCTCTCTCTCTCTCTCTCTCTCTCTCTCTCTCTCTCTCTCTCTCTCTCTCTTTCCCCCTCTCTAAATTATGGAAATGAACCGAGACCGAAATAAACAGTTAGAGATGAGAGTCCGATAAGCAAGGAGGGGGGGGAGGAGAGGGAGAGGGATGGGGGTGGTTATCTGAGTCATCTGGTAGGAGGGGGGGAGGGGATGGAGTAGGGAGGAAGGGGGGGATAGGGCGAAAGGCGAGTGTTTTCCGCTTTCTTGATCTAAACCGCCCGCGATGACGCCCTCGTGTGGAGAATATGGCTATATCTGGTTGCCCTCACACACGCCCATCCACCTCGGAGCACGTTTACATATACACAGCTCACGTACATGGGTAACGCACACTCAATCTCATACTCGATCACATAATATAACATACTCACTTTCTCTCTCTCTCTCTCTCTCTCTCTCTCTCTCTCTCTATCTATCTATCTATCTATCTATCTATCTTAAAACACACACACGCACAAACATATACACACCAAAAAAATATGTTTGTAACCGCCTCATCCACACCCTCCTTACCCACGGACCCCTCCACCCCCCCACCTCCAACCAACACAGACACTCACGCACACACACGCCCATTCGCCCAAACGGTCTACCTCGCCAGTGATGGACCGTTTGATAAAAACTGCTTACAGGTGGTACGGGCGTGTGTGTAGGAGGGGGGAGGAGAGGAGAGGAGGGAGGGATAAGTGGAGGGAAAAGTGGGAGGAGGGAGGGAGGGGTGGAGGGAAAAGGTGGGAAGGGGGTTGGGTGGAGTTGCTGAGGGAGAAGAAAGGGGGGTAAGAGAGGGGAGAGGGTGAAGTGAGGGAGGGAATAAGAGAAGGCGAAGGATGGAGTGAGTTGGGGAGTTGGGAGAAAAGTGGGAATAAGGGAGAGAGAAGGAAGAAGGGAGTGATGGGTAAAGTACGTAAGGGTAAAGAAGGGCAGAGAGATAGATGGAGGGAATTGGTGAGAGTGGGTGGAAGAGAGAGAGGTAGAGAGACGGGGAGAAGAGCGGTTCACCTCCCCCCCCCCTTCCCCCCAGGTCACGAGGTCAAGGGACGCGGATGGTGCTGAGGGTAGGTCAGCCTAGTGACCCCTACAAAGGTACAACAATTTAAATTATATTATTACTAGTATGATTTTTTTCATTATTATCAATGTCATTATTATTTTTCATGCATTGGTAGTTGAAGTTATTGATATATTAACCCGTAACGTTCATAACAGTAATAATACGAAGACCAATAACACAGATAAGGAATAAGAAGATAGATAATACGTCTATTTTCCCGATTGTTTTCATTCTAATTGTTATTATTATTATTATTTTTATTATTATTATTATTATTATTATTATTATTATTATTATTACTCGTACACTTGTTACAACAGCTGTTATTCCTGCCACAAACCACGCTGAAAATATTCCTCGTGATGTTTTGTTTTTTAAGTCTTTATTCACTTTTCATTTTACACTCCGATCTTATCAGCATAATCATAATCCAAGATTAATGGTGGGCACAGGCGGAGATAATTCACCGCCTGTTGAACAGATGGAGAAAAAAAATATATATGTATATATATATATATATATATATATATATTACAACCGTATGTATTGGTGTTTTTTGCGCTATGTTTAAAATATTTTTTTCTCCAATATTTTTTTTTATGTGTTTTCCGTGTAAATGTGATTCGACGGTAAAATGTTCGTGTTTGATGTGTTTACTTATATAGGGTATATTGGGTATGTTGCGTAGCCTGTGTTTGGTATGTTGGGTAATCTGCGTAGCGTATGTTGCATAGTCTTTGTATGTTGGGTAGTCTGTGTAGGATATGTTGAGTAGCCCTGTATGGAATTTTGCGTAGCTTGTGTATGGTATGTTGGGTATATAAGGTAGCCTGTGTAGGTACCTTAAGTTTACATCTTCTTTACATGGTCTTGCTGTTCCCCTACTTCCCCACGCTAACCTCGTAAAATTGGCAACATTTCAAAATTACGAATTATGTAATATTTCAAACTTATACAATCGGCAGCGCGGGAAACATTATTTCTATTATACACACCCCTTTTATAAACACACACACACACACGCTCAGACATACGCAGAAGCAACAATCACATACACGCAACTAACAAACGCACACGCACACGCACTTATTCCTAATTTGCATACTTTCAATCGTAATCCTGTTAACACGCCGCGGCGGAGAAGACCTCGCATCACCGTCGTGAGAAACGGCAAACAAAAACAGAAATAATGATCTTTATTCAATGTGTTTTTTTTTCGGTTTTATTTTTATTGCGAGCGTTTGATTGCATAATACGAGGTGTCGGGCTATCCATATTTTATTTATATTATATATGGATAAATGGGCTAGGATACACACGCATGTACACGCACACCCATGTACACGAACACGCATGCACACACACAAACACACACACATACACAAACAAAGAAACAAACAAACAAACAAACAAACAAACACAAACAATCATTTACGTAATTCCTATCCCTGGGTGGCATCGACCGGTAGATTTTGTTAGTAGATTAGGCCTACGTAGGTAGATTTCGTCGGTAGATTGGTGGTGTCGGCGAAGGTGACAGTGGTAGACTGGTAGCCCCTTGACCGCCGCGTCTACCTGCTATCTAGTCTACGGGGCTACCGGGAAACCTAGATAGTCGTTGCCAGGTCCGGCTGTTGGTAGGGGGTAGGGTAGGTGGAGGGGTTGGTCATTAGGTGATGGCCTTTCTTTATTATTATTATTGTTATTATTATTATTATTATTATTGTTATTATTATTATTAGTGTTTTTTGTTATGATTTATATATGACTCATAATAGTAGAGGTAGTAATAGTGATTATATTATCGTAATTATTACTTTTTCCTTAGCGTTTTGTTGTTTTAATTATTATTTTATTATTATTATTATTGTTATTATTATTATTATTATTATCATTAATATTATTATTATAGTTATTATATGATAGTCATCATGATTATTGATATGTTGCTGTTTTGTTATTGTTATTATTGTTTTACTGATAAGGGTATATTTTTTGTTAATGTGAATTGATTAAATTGTTTTTAGTATTAGTTTTTATCACTTAGATATTTTTAATTATGACGATGTTCAGTCTCATTTTTTGTACATAGTAATTATAATAATGACAACGATAACAATGATATGATCGTGATGAGGAAATAGGAATAGTAAATGATAAGGTTACCGATAATAATAGCAATAAAAAACAATGATACAAAATAACACCACAATAATAATCACAATTAAAAAAAAAAAAAAGAACTATACACAACCACCCCTTCCTCCCCCGTAAAAAAAGAAAAAAAAAAAAGTTATCTCACCAAATTATTCATGTTATTCTCCCCGCGTGTGGGATCATATGGCAGGCGGGTGGGCGTGCGGGCGGGCGTGCCGATCGTATCCAACCGGAAGTACGATAGAGGCTATTGACGGAGAGAGTAAGTAGCGATAAAGTAGCGTCTGAGGAAGGGAATGGAGCTTGCGTCGTCGGGGTGGGAGGAAGGTAGCGAAGGATTGAGAGCGCTTTGTTGCTGAAGTGTAGCGGACACGGAGAGGGCGTTGGAAGGTGGTAAGGGGATGGATTTTGGTTGCTTCGAGTGTAGCGGAAAGGTTAGGGGATAAGGTAGGAGCGAACGGAGGATAGGTAGGTAGGTAGGTAGTGTTGGTCTAGGTCTAGTTAGCGTTTTGGTCGCTGAGGAACGAGCGGACATTTTTTTAAAAAGGTAGGAATCTAGCGGCGGTCTTGGTTTATCGAAAAATACGTTTTGTCGCTGAGTGGCAGTGGAGAGAAGAAGGAATAAAGCTTTGGTCGAAGGAAGGAAGGAAAATAGCCTCGGTCATAGTCCAGCGCAAAAAGCGCGTCGTGGCTACATATAGCTGTCGAGTTGCCTTTGCTTTTATTCGTGTGTGGAGCGAGTTCGAGAAGGGATGACGTTTCCCGATTCGGCAACGGGTAAGTAGCGGTGTCATGCTAGGTTTAGCGGGGATGATGGTCATGTAGCGGTTTAGCCAGGGCGGTCAGGTATACGCGAGGGTGATTAAGGTGTAGCGGGGAAGGGGGAAGGGGGAAGGGGTTAAGGGTGAGGAGCGAGGTGTCTTCTGAAGGGCAATGGGTTGAAGGGGAAGGGGGATTGGGAGGAAAGGGGTGAAGGGGAGAAAGAGGAAGATCTTGATGATAAGGAAGGGAGAAATATCGGCCGCGACGCGATGTCGATGACTCGGGGACTGGCGAGCCGTCCGCGCGACTTCGTTGAGTCCTCGGGAACGGTCTCTCGCGTCTGCGAAGGAATTGAAATCCCTCCGTCGCCGATCGCTACATATTTCCTTACTCCTAAAAGGACGAAGGAGAGTTGAATTAATAGCTTCGAAAGCCAGCGACGACTCAGCGGGCGGGTGCGTGCGTGTCCCGCGGGCGTTGAGCGAGAGCGGCGGCCGGGATGAGAGCCAGCGAGCCAGCCAGCGAGCGAGCGAGATCACGGTGTCCGGTGGCGCGGAAACGATGGCGAGAGAGAGTGTGTATGAATCACACGGCGTTGTCTCTCTCGTCAATTCCTCAAGGACGTCGCTCATTGATAATTCGCCGAAGTCTAGAGAGCGACTGCAGCGGGCGAGAGCGAGGGCGAGGGCGAGCGGCGGCGGCCAGGAGGGTAGCGGCGGTGTGTCGCGGCGGGTAGCGGGGTCGGGTCCGTGTTGCCGCCGCTCATGTACCAGTCAAGGATGCCGGTGACGCAACCGTGCACCGCTCTGGCTTGGCTAATGGATAAACACTTGCGCTGGTCTCGCTCTGTCTCTTTGTTTCTCACTCTCTCTCTCTCTCGCTTTGTCTCTCTCTCTCTCTCTCTCTCTCTCTCTCTCTCTCTCTCTCTCTCTCTCTCTCTCTCCCTCTCTCTCTCTCTCTCTCTCTCTCTCTCCTCTCTCTCTCTCTCTCCCTCCTCTCTCTCTCTCTCTCCCCTCCTCTCTCTCTCTCTCCCTCTCCCTCTCCCTCTCCCTCTCCCGCTCCCTCTCCCTCTCCCTCTCATTCTCCCTCACCCTCTCCCTCTCCCTCTCCCTCCGCCGTTGTTTAGCTCCCCCACCTGGCTTAACTGCATCGTATTATGCGTCACTAGTTTAGGTGGGTGGGTTAATGAAGGGGCGGGGTGAGGAAGGGGGAAGGGGAGGGGGAAGGGGGGGATTTAAGAGTGAGGGAATTGATTGGGGGGTATTGGACGGTTATGTCGGGTGTGGTAACAGTTGATTGGTTAAACGTGCGCCCTCGCCACACCGTCTGAAGGGCGGGTGCTACATGCGTCGGGGCGTGCGAAGAACAACAACAACGCGTATTGCACGAGTCGGCGGCGGTGGCGGTGGCGACGGCGACGGCGACGGCGAAGGCGGCGGCGGTGTAAGACTGGGAAGCAATGTGCGCGCATAGTTCGAATTCCGGCGAAATCACGAATTCTTTTGTCACTCTGAGCGCGCGTAACCTTCAGGCAAGATCGATTCGGAGCTTGCTTGCTGGCTGGCAAAAGTTCAGAGACGAGACAACTCAACCGAATCCGAACCTGTGTCAGGGTTCTGCCCCTCCCTCCCTCCCCCCCTCCTGCCCCACTCCCCATTCCCCCCCACCCCTACTCACACTCCTGTCTCCCCTCCCCTCCCCTTTCCCTCTTTCTCCCTATTCCCTCCTCCTCCCCTGTGCCCCTCCCCCCCGCAGTCACGCTAATGTCAGTTATGAGCGGCCGGCCAACCTGACGACGCCGGCCCGGTCCAAGGCGGTCTCCCGCGAGCGCCAACGAAGGCAGAAAAGCCCCGGGATTCCACGCATTCCGACTTCCGCCAAGTGGATGCAATAAAACATGCTTATGGACGCCAAGCAAACACTGCAGAATGGGGGAGGGTGGGGGAGAGGGAGGTCGGAGGAGGGGGAGGGGAGGGGGAAGGGGAAGGGGAAGGCCAGGGAGGATATTGGCGTAGGAAGGAAAGGGAGGAATACACGCGCTCGCTCACTTGCTTGCTTGCTTGTTGGCGTCGCAGTTTAGAGTCCAGTGCCCTCGTTCGATCCAGAGGGAGGGGGAGGGGGCTTGAAGGAAGGGGGAGGGAGCGCAATTACAGCCGTGAGTACTGCGCGATTTGCAAAAGAGCGGCGACGGCGGCGGCGGCGTCCGAACAAGCCGGCATTCCTTGCGTGGCGCGACAGGTTGTCATGGGAACCGTTCGGCGATTTCGGGGTTTAAAGGGCCTCCCCCTCCCCCTCCTCCCCCTCCTCCTCCTACTCCCCCTTGGGGCTCCTTGGACGCCGTCGTGGGGATTGGCGAATCGCTTTTTTCCCATGTCATTCATGGTGGGGGGTTGGGGGGGGTAGGGGAAGGGGAAAGGGGTTGCTTCTTCAAGTGTTAACCCCTCGTTAGAATCATCCGTCCCGATGCGCTTTTGTTTGTTTTGTTTGTGTCATGTCGGAATGGCGATGACGTGACTCTTGTTATCACGGCCGTCGCGTGGTTTCCATTTTATTTATTTATTGAGAATGTGGATGTGAAGGGTCTCATTTATTATTAAACTATCATTTCATGTTCATTATATTCCGTCCGTGTATATTTTGGTAGATCGAAAGCGTGGTTCCCAAAGAGAAGGCTTGGTGAAAGAAGCGCGTCAACAGACAGACAGATAGATAGATAGATAGAACTAACCTCATGGCGCATGCAACATGGAAGATCTCATTATTTTTCTTCTCACATTGCCGTTGAAAGGAGAGATTTAATTCCTTTTATTTTCCGTCATTACCATTTTTCTCTCATTGTCGTTGAGAAGGAGATATTTAATTATTTACTCTCCCTCTCCCTCTCCCTCTCCCTCTCCCTCTCCCTCTCCCTCTCCCTCTCCCTCTCCCTCTCCCTCTCCCTCTCCCTCTCCCTCTCCCTCTCCCTCTCCCTCTCCCTCTCCCTCTCCCTCTCCCTCTCCCTCTCTGCCGCCGCTGAGGTTGTCCCGAGAGCTTTTTAAAACGGCCTCCCTCGCGGGCGCAGGAGTTGGCGGGCAGGACAACAAAAGGCGGGAGGCGGCGGCCGTTACAGGGCGCAGAGGCGGGCAGGCGAGCGGGCAAACGGGCGAGGGAGCGACCGCCGTTTAAATGGGGACTCGCACAACGTTCGCCCGTCCGTCCGTCGCCCGCCCGCCCGCCCGTCCGTCCGTTCGACCCCCGCTACTGGGAACACCTTGCCGGGGCGTCTTGCCCGATTTCGCTATTTTGGAATACCTTGCCCGCTTCGGTATATACAGCGATACCTTGCCCCGGTCTCACTGTTGGAGAGCGATTTGCTCGCCTTCGTTACTGGGGGGGGGGGGGGGAAACCATTACCTGGTCTCGTTACTGGGAGGGTGTTGCCCCGGTCTCACCACTGGCCATACCCCCTTCCCGGTGTCGCTACTGTGTACACCTTATGTACACCTTACCCGCAGGAAGCACCTTGCCGCTATCCTCTCTCTCTCTCTCTCGTTCGAGGTCCTGCACGCCCTTGAGTTCTCGCGCGGGTATCGTCGAAGCGGGTATCGTCGAAGCGGGTATTGTCGAAGCGGGTATCGTCGAAGCGGGTATCGGGTCGCGGGCGAGGCGAGAGGAAGGGAGGGCACGGGGAATCGGTTCCACGTGCGATCGAGTGGCCCGTTGCGGCGGCGGGGAGGTGGGGTGGGGGGGTGACTGTGGCTTCGAGGAAGGTCTTGGAAGGAAGGAGGAGGAGAAAGAAGAGGAGGCTGGGGTAGGGGGCAGGGGGATAAGAAAGCACGGGTTCAGAGAGGAGGAAAAGGAGAATAGGGAGGAGGTTGGGAATGGAAAGGAGGGAGGGGGGGGGAGGGTGAAAGTGGGGTAGGGGAGGGGAGGGGAGGGGAGGGGAGGAGGTAGGTAATGGTGCGTCCTATCCTCGGAAGGTCGGAAAGGAGCGGCGTTATGAAAACCTGAATAGCTTCGACAGGTAATATTGGCAACCGTTTTACCGTGGGACCAGTGGCGGCGACCAGGGGGCTACCGGGAATCCCCTCCTCCCCCCTTATCTGCCATAAGTCCCTTTGCCCTCTCCCTCTCCCCTCTCCCCTCTCCTACTCCTTCCTCTCCCTCTCTCATCTCCCCTCTCCCCTCTCCCTCTCCTCCCTCTCCCTCCTCTCTCCTCTCTCTCCCTCTCTCTCTCCCTCTCTCTCTCTCTCTCTCTCTCCCTCTCTCTCTCTCTCTCTCTCTCTCTCTCTCTCTCTCTCTCTCTCCCATCCCCTCCCCTTCTCCCTCAACCTCTCCCTCTCCCTCTCGCCCCTCCCCCTCCCCCTCCCCCAACACTTCCCATCGTCGAGGGTGGCCTGGCGACGACGACATTACCACTTATTCTTCCTCTCCCCTTATCCGTCGGTGGCTGTGGGAAAACGACAGGAAAACGAGGATATTATGAGGGAGAGAGAGAGAGGGATGAGATGAGAAGAGGAGAGGAGAGGAGAGGAGACGAGAGGAGAAGAGGAGAGGGGGATGAGATGAGAGAAGAGAGGAGAGGAGAGGAGAGAGGGATGAGATTAGAGAAGAGAGAAGATGAGAGGAGGAGAGAGGGATGAGATGAGATGAGGAGGAGAGGAGGAGAGAGGGATGAGATGAGAGGAGGAGAGAGGGATGGGATGAGATGAGAGGAGAGGAGGAGACGAGAGGAGAGGAGGAGAGAGGGATGAGATGAGAGGAGGAGAGAGGGATGAGATGAGAGGAGGAGATGAGAGGAGGAGAGAGGGATGAGGTGAGATGAGAGAAGAGAAGAGAAGAGAAGAGGGGGAGAAAAGAATAAAGAAGAGGATGAGGGAGGGTGTAGAAATGATGCGTAAAGCGATGTGTGGGAGAACCGTGTCACAGGTCCTTGAGATTCGCAGGGATTTCAATGGGACGCGCGCACTGGCTAAGTGACAGCCGGCGGGAGGCGGACGGGAAGGACGCTACAGCGCGGCGGCGAGTGGGAGTTGCGAGTTGCGAGTTGCGAGTTGTGTGTTGCGAGTTGTTGTTGCTGGCGATGGCGATTGTTGGGGTTGGTGTTTTGATATTGTTGAATGTATTGTTATTTCGCTTTTGTTGATTTTGTTTTTATTTATTATTTATTTTTTTATGATGGCATTACTATTGTTATTATCATCGGCATTATATCATTAATATTACTATTATTGTTATTAATAGTAATAATATTATCATTACTATCATTGTTATTAATAATAATAATATTATTATTACTAATTATTATTATTATTATTATTATTATTATTATTATTATTATTATTTTATCGATACCGTTATTATCCGATTTATTAGGAGTAGTAGTCATAGTATTTTTGCGGATATTATTATTGTAATTGTTATTAACTCTCTTATTATTATTACTATTATTGTTTTTGTTATTGTTAGTTTTCTTATAATTTTTGTTTATAGTACTATTATTGTTATTGTAAATATTATAATTATTACTATTATTATTATTGTTGTTGTTTATAATACCATCATCGTCATTATTATACCTATAAAAACAACGATATTGATAATAATAGTACTAATGATGATAATAGTAATACTACTAATAAATATTTATGAGGCTACGCATAATATCACAGATCAGCATTGTTTACTAACTGAAAAAAAAAAAAAAAATTGATGCAGTAATAGTGATTATGAAATGAATTATCGTAAAACAGATGGCAACACGACATTATATATGATATTGCAGGCGCATTAATATTGATGAGAGTAGGCCTACATTAATATAATTACTACGGAAGGCTCTAATAAAACTGCTCTGCTCTTTACTAATGTTATTTGTTAATACTTTTGTTTTTTTTTGGAATTGTAATCATATCGCCGACGTTAATTATTTGATTAGCAGGTGTGTTGAAATTTATTTTTATGGAGTCGTTTTTTTATTATTTATATATTTATTTATTTATTTATTTATTTATTTATTTTGTAATGGAAAGGATAATAATGATAGTAATATTGATGATGATAATGATAGTGGTGATAAGAATGATGATGATGATAGTAATTATACAATGATTATAATAAAGGTAATATGAATAATGATATGTTAATAATAATTGTGATGATAATAATAGCATCGTACATCGTAATAATGATTATTATTCTCATTAGTACTACTACTATTTTTACAGTTATATTGGTGATTTATTTTCATTGTTATTGTTGTTTTTTGTTGTTCGTGGTGGTATTATTGTTATTATTATTATTATTATTATTATTTTTATTATTATTATTATTATTATTATCATTGTTTTGTTATCATGATTTACATTATTGTCGTACATGTAATTACGCTGTAATTGTCCTTGCCTTCAATTTCATTAAAATTAAAAAAAATCATAATATCCGAGACCACTCACAATCTCCACTATTACCTCCGTTTTGCCAACATAATCCGTGCATGGTCATTGCTCAACGTTGCATGTTTTCTGCGCCATGACACGGAGGACGGAGAGCGCACTCACGCCGTTCGTCCTTTGCGAAGGCACGTGCGTCCGTTCGTAAGGGTCTCCCGTGAAGAAGACGCTTGTTACGTTACCGAAGTCGCGGAGATTGCCAGGCCGTTGGTCGCAAGTTGCAGGTTCTTGTGGTGGAGGGGGGTAGGGATAGGGATAGGGTAAGGGTAGTGGTGATTGTTGCTAGAGATGCTTGCATGGTAGGGAGGGAATTTGGCGATGATTTGCGTGGCGGCGAGTTGCAGGGAGGAGCGGCGATATGGCGGCGGCGGTGGCGGCGGCGGCGGCGGCGGTGGCGGCGGCGGCGCTGCGTCGGACGTCGGTCGTTCCGAGATCCGCGGTCAGTCGGGTCTGCGGGTCGGGTGCGGGCGTGAGGAGGTCGCTTGTGGGCGTCAGTTTAAGGGGGTTTGGTCTGGAAAGAGTTTGGGTATTTATAGGTTTGAATGGCTAGAATTTATGTCTGTAATCGTGACCTTAAGTGAAAGCTAACGAGATAACACCGTCATGCGTGTATGTGTTTTGTGTGTGTGTGTATGTGTGTGTGTGTGTGTGTGTGTGTGTGTGTGTCTGTGTTTCTGTCTGTGTGTCTGTGTTAATAATTCAATACATTTATGATACATTTCCTCTATGCTTGAATCGGTTCGTGCTTTCGCTTTGTGTGAATGTAATGCATTGGTTGTTCTTTTAAGGACGATGATGTTGCACTCTGTTACATATTCAAGTTGTTTTTGTTCATATTTTCCTATTTTCTTTAGTCTTTGATGTTGAATGTTTACGTGTTCGTGTTTGTTAATATTATTATTGTTAGATTCGTGCATTCGTTCATGTATTTCTGGTTATCTGTGGCATTGCAAGAGTGACTAGTCACTTGTTATAAAAGAACATGACAGGTATATTACTTAGGCCTAATCATCATGCTCGGACCTAGGCCTATATCGAAACGTTTTGATACACGTATATACAAATAACTAAAATAAAATGATGAAAACAATTATATTAGAAAACGTTTGACGTATATAGATAGATGCGATGAAATGATCAGATAAAAGATAGTAGGAAACGTTTAGCGTGTATGCGTAAATAGCAAAAGATATGAATTAAAAAAATATAATGAAAATACTCGGAAACGTTTGAAATCACGCTGATATTACACAAGCTTATCGAGTTGCATGCATTGCTCTGAGGCCAGGATGACTTCTAGTTGGCAATAGCAGAAGGTAGATGCAATATGCTGTCTTCGGGCGGTAGCAGGTGGCAACCGGGGAGGAGGGAGGGGGGGGGAGGCAGGGGAAGGTCGTCTAGAAGAGGAGAGGAGAAGGGGGTGAGAGGGGGAGGGAGGGAGGGTGTCTAGGAGGGGAGAGGGGGATGAGGGAGGGAGGGAGGGTGTCTAGGAGGGGAGAGGGGGTGAGGGAGGAAGGGAGGGTGTCTAAGAGGGGAGAGGGGGATGAGGGAGGGAGGGAGGGTGTCTAGGAGGGGAGAGGGGGGTGAGGGATGGAGGGAGGGTGTCTAAGAGGGGAGAGGGGGTGAGCAGAGGGGTAAGAGGAGGGGAGAGGTAGCGATGGGGATGGAAAAGCAGTTAGCCCCATTATATCACATGCTCTCCTCTCCTCTCCTCTCTCCCCCCTCCTTACCTCCCTCCCCTCCCGTCCCTCACTCCCTCCTCCCCTCTCCTCCCCTCCTCTCCTTGTCCTTCCCCTCCCCCTGGTTCCTATCCTTTCTCCTATCCTTCCTGCCTCTTTTTACCTATTTTTTTCTCATTCTTCACTTCTCCTCCCCCCATTATCCTCCTCCTCATGTCCTCTTCCCTCCCCTCCTTCTGCACCCTTCCTCTTCTTCCTCCACCCTTCTTCCCCTTCAAGAGGTCAAAGGTCCACTGGCCACGATTCCTCCTTCTCCCTCTCCCTTCCCCTTCCCCTTCCCCTTCCCCTTCCCCTTCCCCTTCCCCTTCCCCTTCCCCTTCCCCTCCCCCTTCCCCTTCCCCCTCCCCCTTCCCCTTCCCCTCCCCTCCCCCTCCCCCCCCTCCCCCCCCCCCCCCCTCCCCCTCCCCCTCCCCCTCTCCCCCCCTCCTCCTCCCCTCACCCTCTCCCCCACATCACCCTCCCCCTCCCCTCCCCCCCTCCCCCTCCTCCCCGTGAGACAAGAGACGCTAAAAATCAAGACCTGCGCAGTAATATGATTATTTTGGAGGGCGGACGTTCGGGCGGCCAAGGAAAGCGTCCAAGGTGAGCGAGAGGAAAGATGCTTTTCCAAATTGATGGGGTGATCTGTGGCGTGATCTTTCTCTCCCTTGCGCTCCCACTCTCTCTCTTTTCTCTTACTCTTTTTCTTTTTCTATCGCTCTTTTTTTTATTTTTATTCCCTTTCTGTTTCTTTTTTACTTTTCTGTTTCTGTTTCTCTTGTCTCTTTCTGCTTATTTTTCTTTTTCTTTTTCTTGTTCTTTCTCTCTCTCTTTCCCTCAAATAAGCAAGCAAGGAAGGAAATAAGGAAGCACATACGCAAGCAGGCAGACAGACAGACAAATAGACAACAAGAGGACAAGCTACTGACTGGCAGAGGATTAAAACCGGAACGCAGACAGGACGGCAAGCACATACACATCGGTCGCCTGGCGTAATAGGTGGACAGACAGGCAGGCAGGCAGGCAAGCAAGCAGGCAGGCAGGCAAACCCAGTTATTAAGCAAGGAGGCAAGCAGTCTGGCAGTCCGGCAGTCTGGCAGCTTGACATTCGAGTATGAATATAGGTTGGCACGAGTCGTCGCGAGGGGAAAGGAAAAGGGTATTTCCCCACTGATGCTGACGTCATTGGCAGGCAGGTACCCCGAGCGAGCAGGGGGGGGGGGATTTGGGTGATGGGGAAGGGTGGAGGGTGTTGGATTGGGTGTCTGTCCCCTTTACCCTCTTCTTTATCTATCCTCTTCTTTTTTTTCCCTTTCTCCTTCTCTGTTTCCTCATTCCCTCTTTCCGGCCTCCACTTTTCCTCATTTTCCTTCTTCTTGTCCTTCGTCTTCTTCTTATTATTATCTCCTCTCTCCTCCCTTGCTCCTTCACCCCATCCCCTCTCCTCCCCCCACCCCACCCCACCCCACCCCACCCCACCCAGTAGGTGTCCTCAGGTAAACTGGCTTGGTGAGTCCCAGAATTAAACATATGAGTTTGGCTCGGAGCACAGTGTGTGTGTGTGTGTGTGTGTGTGTGTGTGTGTGTGTGTGTGTGTGTGTGTGTGTGTGTGTTTGTTTTGAAAGAGAGAGAGAGAAAAAAAAATGGAAATGAAAGAGACACGACGAAAGAAAGATGGCAATCGGCACTCCCCCTCCCTCCCCCCCTCAAAAAAAAAAAATAAATAACGGAAGTACATCTCGCCAAGAGCCTAGCCTAGGCCTACACTGTTTTTTCAAGCAAGAAAGAACACTTAAGCCATGCCTTCCTTAAGTTCCTCGCGTCTTTGCCATTCCTCTTTCTTCTAGGGGGGAGGATGGGGGTGGGGAGGGGGAGAGGGGGAAAGTGATAGATGGGGAGGCGAGGATGGGGAGAGAGAGGGTAAGGGGGAGATAGAGTAGGGAGAGGCAGAAGGAGGGAGGGGAAGGGGAAGGGGAAGGGGAGGGCAGGATGGAGAGAGGAGGAACAGGGTCTTAGGGCGAATCAGGGAGGGGAGCGGGTAGGAGGGAGGAGGGATGGGGTGGGGGGACAGCCTACCCGGAAATGCCAAGGCAGTCATGGCGCTTTTTCCTTCGTCGGTCTCAGCCGCGCCAGGCACTTCTTGCTCCACGGACTTGTAATTATAACGACTTGGAGTATATATATAACGTCCCCGCTGCCCCCCCCCCCATCCCACCCCCACCCCACCCCAACACACAGTCAATCACTACCTGGGTGATCATGTCTATCATTTCCTTCTTTGATTTTTTTTTTCTTTTTTTTTTTTTTTTTAATGAAGGTTAATTTTTTTTCGCCTTCTCCTTTACTCTTCTCCACCTACTCTCTCTCTCTCTCCCCATCCTCTTCTGCTGTCCCTTCTTTCCCCATCCTCCTACCTTTTCTCCTCCCTACCTTTCCTCTCTTCCCCTCCCTCTTCCCTCTCCTCTCCTACCTTTCCACCCTCCCCCCTCTTCTTTTCCCCTTTTCCCCCTTTCCCCTTTTTCTCCCTTTCTCTTCTCTCTCATCCTTTCGTCCCCCAAGAAAACGTACAAGACACATGTCAGATGTTAATGATTTACACAAACGTCAGATCTTCGGCTGGTAATAGGTTGGCCTAGATCCGTTTGCCCTTGGGCCGTCCGTCAGCCGTGTGCGTGCGTGCGTGTGTGCGTGCGTGTGTGTGTGTGTGTGTGTGTGTGTGTGTGTGTGTGTGTGTGTGTGTGTGTGTGTGTGTCTGTGTGCGTGTGTGTGTGTCTGTGTGCGTGTGTGTGTATTATAGCTGTACCCGCGCATGTGTGTGTTTGTGTGTGTTCGTGTATGTGTTTGGTGGCACCTGCCTGGCTGCCCCAGCGAGTGATGTTTAGGCGGGGCCCCTCGAGTGTTTGGGTTTCGTGGGAGCCATTGAGCCAAATGCTCGGCGTCCAAGGCCCTTTTGCCCCACCGCCTGCTCCTTGGGCGACCCCAGTGCCCTCCCCCTCTCTCCCTCCCTCCCTCCCTCCTCCCTTCTCTTTCTTTGTTGTTCTCGGTCTCTCTCTCTCTCTCTCTCTCTCTCTCTCTCTCTCTCTCTCTCTCTCTCTCTCTCTCTCTCTCTCTCTCTCTCTCTCTCTCTCTCTCTCATATACACACACACACTTTTTCTTTCCCTCATCCTCCTACCCCCCTCATATATCTCCCCATCCCCTCTCCCCACCCCCTGCCTCCATGCCGAGCCCCATGCATGAGTAACGAGTCTTTGTGTTGCAACTGCACCCTCAAGATTCTGGGGGGGGATAGGGAGGGAGGGAGGGAAAGAGGGAAGGAGGGAGGGAGAGGAAGGGGGAAAAGAGAGGGAGGGTGTGAGGGAGTTAGAGGGAGGGAAGGAGAGGGAGGGAGGGAGGGAGGGAAGGAGGGAAGGAGGGAGGGAGGGAGAGGAAGGGGGAAAAGAGAGACAGGGTGTGAGGGAGTTAGAGAGGGAGGGAGGGAGAGGTAAGGAGAGAGAGAGAGAGAGAGAGAGAGAGAGAGAGAGAGAGAGAAAGAGAGAGAGAAAGAGAAAGAGAAAGAGAGAGGGGGGGTAAGAAGGCCAACTCGTTAATGTACATAAATTTGGCCATCTCAGCACCCAGCAGGAGGGGGGGAAGGGAGGGGGGGCAAGGAGGAACTCGAAACAGCCTGATGGTACATGACTAGCATAGTTTTGCCAGCAGTCCGTGGGGTCAGCGGCATGTCAGCCACGTGTGCTGATCTCGCTTGCTGACGCTGTAGTGATTCAGTTCAGTTTGTTTGCAAGCACGGGGGTTTTACGGCTATTATTGTTATCAATTGAATGTTGCAACTTGGCAGATTCTATGGCATAATTTATTGTCGCGTCTCGAAGTCAGCAAGCAAGCAAGCAATCTCTCTCTCTCTCTTTCTTTCTCTCTCTCTCTTTTTCTTTCTCATTTTTCTTCCTCTCTCTCGGTGTTACCTCTTTATGATTCAGTTAAATGCGAAAATACTAAAAAGAATAACACACTAAACTAGATTAAACTTGGATGAGATAAAATCAATGAAAAAATGAGAATAAAAAATAGGCACTAGATGCAATAAATAAATAAAAATGAGAGTAATAGCAGCAGATTAGCCTGTTGCAATTTTGTCCTTCCTGAAGATTTTTTTTTTTTTTGAAAGGCATATGATAGGCAACAATTGGACGGGGTAACTCATTAAAAAAAACTCACTGTCGCCACCACCCTGTGATGTCTTCCCCCACCCCACCCCTTTGTCTCACTCTATCCACCTCTTTGTCTATTTCTTTCCACTCCTTCTCTCCCTTCTTCATTCTTTCCTCCACTTCTCTCTCCTCGTCTCCTTTTCCTCTTTCCCTTCCCCCTCCCTCCTCCTCTCCCCACCTACCTTCCCTCTTTCCTCCATGCCCCACTCCTCTTCTTCCTCATTCCTGTTCCTCCACCTAGCTTCTCCTCCTCTTCCACTTCTTACCTCACCCCCCCCGACAGCTCCGCCAAGGCGCCTGCCATCTGGTTGTTTGTGGCTGAGACTGACGTGTTGAGGCTGACGCTGTGCTGAGCTTTGGGTAAAAGGAGGTGGGGGGGGGGGGTAGGAGAGCCGATGTGGAGGGAAGGGGAGGGGAGGGGAGGGAGGATGGGTGTTGGGCAATTGGGGTAGGGCAAGGGAGGTATTGAAGGATATAAAAAAATATATATTCATGATTTTTTTTCAGATGTTTGTATAACGGGAAACACATGCTTAATTGAGAGTTATATAACAGAGGGAATATTGTGTGAGGTGTACTTTTTTTTTTATGAAGGAGGGGAGAGGAAAGGAGGGGGAGAAGGGAGAAGAGGAAATGAGGAAAGAAAAGGAAAAAGTGAAAGAGACGGTGAGAGTGACAGAGAGAGAGAAAAAAAGAGAGAGGGAAAGAGCGAGAGAGCGAGAGAGAAGCAAGAAATAAGAAAAGAAGAATGTAATCACTCGCCTTGTAGGACACAAAATAGTCTATAAAGAGGACATCCAGGGCTATAACCCCATGCCCCCTTACCCACACCAACCCCATCCCCCTCTCCCTCTTTCCTTCTCCGTTTCCCTCTCCTCTCCCCTTCTCACTCACTCACCCCCTCCCCGTTCCCCTCTCCTCTCCCCTTCTCACTCACCCATTCCCCGTTCCCCTCTCCTCTCCCCTTCCCCGTTCCCCTCTCCTCTCCGCTTCTCCCTCACCCTCTCTCTCCTTCTAGTCTTCTCCCTTTCTCCTCCCTCATTCTCCCTCTCCCTCGAAGCAAGAAAAGAAATACGAACTTGCTTAAAAAAAAGGGAAGGGTGGGAGAGCGACTCGAAAGATGGGGAAAGGAGGGACGAAAGGAGGCTGAGGGAAGTAGGGGTATGTGTGGGGAGGGGGAGGGGGCGGGGGAAGGGGAGGGGGGTAGCAGACACAGGGGGAGGGTTCGATGGTGGCAGCGGGACACAGTGCCTGGTAATTTCAGGGATGGCGGCGTAAATGCGGCAATTGTGTGGGCGTCGTGAGCCAGTATGAGGGCGTCGCTTCCCGCTGCGGGGACGGGTTTTATGTTCAATCCTTCTCCCTCTGTCCTTCTTCTTCTGTCCCTCTTTTCCCCTCTTCTCTCCTCTCTCTCTCTTTTTTATTTTTTCTTCTCCTCTCTACTTCTTGATTCACTCACTATCCTCTCCTTCCTTTCTTTCTCTCTCCCTTTTTATTCTTCCTTACTCTTCTCTCCCCCTCCCCCCACCCCAGCCTTCCCACCGTTTCTCTCCATTCCCTCTTCCATCCCCGCCTTTTCTCCTTCCTTCCCCCCTTCCCTTTTCTCCGTCCGCGCATCCTCTTTCTCCTTCTTTGATTCAATGATAGGGGAGATCAACCCCCTTCCCCCCTCTCTCCCCCCTCCCCCTCTCCCTCTCCCCCTCCCTCCTCCCCCTCCCCAAACATCTCCTCGGCGATAGTCTATCGTCCGCCTCTCCGTCCGATCGCGCGAGACGATTTTGAGGAACGAGCGACTACGGAGCGTAATACTCTTGCCTGACTGATCATGCAATCGACGTCAGATCAGGCAGCTCATGACCAAACCGCTGTGACTGTGATCATGAGCGTGATGGATGAGGGATAACGGGAGAGCGCCGTGACAGGATTCTTTTGGGGGGCTCCTGAGACTCCTTTGGGGGGGAGGAGGGTGGGTGGGGTGGGGTGGTTGATCTTTTGTTTATTTTGTGTTTTTTTAGTTTTTTATTATTATGATTTTGTTATATTTATTTTGTATTTATTCTATTGGTTTTATTTTATTTTATTGTATTTATTTTATTTGTGTGTGTGTGTATGTGTATGTGTGTGTGTGTGTGTGTGTTTATGTTTGTTTTTATTTTCATTCCTTTTCACTCCAAGTCATCGCCCTGATTTGACATTTACCGATTAGCAGCTGTTTTATTTTTATCCATCCAGGGAAAGCTAGAATGCTAGTCATCGCGCACAAACCGACGGCTGTTTTTTTATTTTTTTATTTACGTGTCTGTTTTTTTTATGTTTATAAATACATTTGGATATCCACACCGAGTGCCCCTTCTGTTTTTTTTATTGTTTGTATTGTTTATGAGTTTTGGTATATGAAAGATGGGAAAGCACTTGTTCTTCCGGAAGTGTTGAGTTACATCGGGTGTTCGGGCTGTGTTATTGGCTCGAGTTGTGTCCGGTTACATTTAGAAGTATCATCAACTTTTTTTTTGCATTTATGTAAAAGTGACATGAACCTTTAGTTATATTTGTGGGCATACATATGCACGCGCACTCACACGCTCATATTCATTCACACTTACGCTCCCATTTACACTCACACTCTCTCACACACACACGCACGCGCGCGCACACACACACACACACACACACACACACACGCACGCACACACACACACACACACACACACACACACACACACACACACACACACACACACACACACACACACACACACACACACACACACACACACACACAAACCCTCCCCCCCCACCCCCCTTCCCCACACACCCCAAGCGCAATGACCCTGCCTCGTGCCTCTTGACCCGAGCAAGATTTGTTTATGTTTGAACAACCACCCGTCTCCCGTCCCCCTTCCCCTCCCCCCCTCCCCCTGCATCCAAGCGTTGGTTAGGTCATTATGAGATTTGACCTCATAATGACCCTCTGATGAGCAAGAAGAGGTCGGTGGGTGTGACCTGTAAAGTCGTTCGGTGGTAGGTTGCCGTCTGGGTTGTTATAGAGTTTTGGTTGTTAGTTTTTATTTTATATTCTTTTCTTGTTGTCTTCCTTTCTCTCTCTCTCTCTCTCTCTCTCTCTCTCTCTCTCTCTCTCTCTCTCTCTCTCTCTCTCTCTCTCTCTCTCTCTCTCTCTCTCTCTCTCTCTCTCTCTCTCTCTCTCTCTCTCTCTCTCTCTCTCTCTCTCTCTCTCTCGCTCTCTTTTGCTGTTGTTTTATTTATTTTCTCCTCCTATCGTCTCTCCTCTTCTTTTCTCTCTGGCTACCTCCCGCCTTCCTTCCCTCTCTTCCTCCCTCCCTCCCTCCCTCCCTCCCTGACCCCCCCATTCATCATTAGCGTAACACAGGACGGCCATTAAAGGGCCTTGAATCAGCGTGTCTTTACTTTTTTTTTTTTGCTAAATAGTCGTTCCGTGACTGTACCTTGTCCCATTTCTGCAACATTGCACGAGGGAATTTTGTATCACCTGTTTGAATCCTGTCAAGAGAATTTAGAAAAAGATAAAGAAAATTCAATTAATTAAAGGGAAGAAAATAGCAATAATATTTTTTTTATAAAGAAAGAAAAAAAAAAGAAAAAAAAATAAGTAATAAAAATGAGAGAAAATCTATTACAAAAATGAAGAAATATGAAAAAAAAACGAGAGAAAGAGAAAAAAAAATGTGATATCGTGCAAGTGCCGGTAATTACTAACCTCAATCAGTATGAAGAAGGAGTGTAGTTCCTTCGGTTCGTTAGTTTCTGGCGCAGGTATTTGCTTCTTTATTATTCTCGTGCTTTGTAGTTAGTGGAAGCGAGTGCAATTTTTTTACTAGATGGATTTAGTCGTTGGAATGGCGACAGAGGCAAGGCATGTTTGCTATGCGTGTGGACGACATGGCGGATTCCTTTTCTTCTTCTTCCTGTTCTTGTTCTTCTTCTTCCTGTTCTCTTTCTTCTTCCTGTTCTTCTTCTTCCTTCTCTTTCTTTCTCTGTCTCTTCTTCTTCTTCCTGTTCTTCTTCTTCTTCTTTTTCTTCTTCCTGTCGTTCTTTCTCTGTCTCTTCCTCTACTTCCTTCTGTCCTTCTTTCTCTATCTCTTCTTCTTCTACTTCCTCCTGTCTTTCTTTCTCTATCTCTTCTTCTACTTCCTCCTGCCCTTCTTTCTCTTTCTCTTCTACTTCCTCCTTTCCTTCTTTCCTTCTTTTTTTTTTTTCTTTCTTTTTTCCCCCTTTTTCTGGGGGGGTTGGGGGGGGGGGGGGGGGGGGGGGGGGGGGGTTTTTTTTTTTCCCCTTTTTTTTCCCCTTTTTTTTTTTCCCCTCTCTCTTTTTTTTTCCGTTTTTTTTCTCCCCCTTTTCCCCCCCGGGGGGGGGGTTTTTTTCCCTCTCCGCTCCCTTTTTGGGGGCCCCCGTTCTTCCCTTCTTCCCGGGGCCCGGGCCCCCCGGGGGGTTCCCCCCCCGTTCCCCGGGGGGGGTCGGGTCCCCCCCTTTTTTCCTGTCTTTTCTTTCCCCGTCCTCCCGCCCCTCCCCCGGGGGTTTTTTTGGGCCCGGGGGGTCTCTTCGTCCCTTCTCGGGGCTTCTCCCTTTTTTTTTTTTTTTTCCCCCCCTTTCCCCCTTTCGCCCCTCCTTTTTTCCCCCCCCCCCCCCCCCACCCTCACCCCCCCAACTCACCCCCCCCCAAACACCACAACCACACACACACACACACACCACACACACACAAAAAAACACACCACACACACCACACCACAACACAACAACACACACACAACAAAAACACCACACACACACAACCACAACCACACCACACACACACCCCACACACCCCCCCAAACACCCCCAAAAAACCCCCAAAAAAAAACACGTATCATC
>NW_028234431.1:5830670-5835670 GCF_977035675.1 Penaeus japonicus
TTTTTTTTTTTTTTTTTTTTTTTTTTTTTTGTATCGTAATGTTCGTTGTACAGCTTTCGCATGACTTGGCTGGTTGTCCGCCGGTTGCACGTTGATAGGATGTACAATCTTGCACGAGGGGTCCCTTTTTATAGCTGGTCAGATCCCCCCCCCCTCCCCTCTCCCCATATTCCCTCACCACCCTTTCCCCTTCTTTTTTTTTCTTAATATCGTTGGGAGTAAAGAGAGAAGGTTAAGTGGAGGAAATAGGGAAGAAGGAGAGGAAAAATTCAAATTATTAGGAGTAGAAGAAGAAGAAGAAGAAGAAGAAGAAGAAGAAGAAGAAGAAGAAGAAGAAGAAGAAGGAGAAGAAGAAGAAGAAGAAGAAGAAGAAGAAGAAGAAGAAGAAGAAGAAGAAGGAAAAGAAAAAGATGAAGGAAAAGAAAAAGAAGAAGGAAAATAAAAAGAAGAAGAAGAAGAAGGAGAAGAAAGAGAGAGAAAAAAATAATGACTGATTTTTTGGATTCCTTTCATTCTCTCGAACAGGTGTTAACTGCTCTTCTCCTCCCACCCATTTACTTAGCCTCTTGTTATCACTGTTATCACCATTCTCACAACTGTTTGATTGATCGACATCAACTTCTTCGTATTTGTTCTTGCAGTTAAGAATATTATACAATTCTCGCCTTTTACCAGGTAGTGTGTGAGGCAATCGCGCAAGTGTGTTTGTGTGTGTGTGTGTTTGTGTGTGTGTGTGTGTGTGTGTGTGTGTGTGTGTGTGTGTGTGTGTGTGTGTGTGTGTGTGTTGTGTGTATGTTGTGTGTGTGTGTGTGTGTAAAAGTGTGTGTGTATGCCTAAGTGTGTTTTGTAAGGACTTGCGTGTGTGTATGTGTGTATTTGTGCGTGTGGAATCGGTGGGACAAGGCTACTGCAATTAACGATAAACCCATAGCAGTCTCGTTACGGTAATTACCCCCTGTGGGACGGGGTGGAAGAGGGGGGGTAGTGGGTGTATGGTGGGAGTTACAAATGTTCATTGAATTTGTCTGAATGTATATACTCACAGTTAAACATATAAATCAGAAACACACTTAAACGTACTCACACACATGCACACGCACACTCACATGTGCACGCACACTCACATGCGCACGCACGCACGCACGTACGCACACACACACACACACACACACACACACACACACACACACACACACACACACACACACACACACACACACACACACACACACACACACACACACACACACACACACACACACACACACACACACACACACACACAAACACACACACACACATACATACACACACGTACACACACAACCACGTACACAGACACCTCAGCGCGTCCTCCTATTCCTCTCCTCTCGCCCCCACCCCCACCCCCTCGGCAAGCCACGTGGCAGTGCCAAAGGAGGCCAGAGTGAGGGTGGCACTGGTTGGTGAGGAGGCATTGGATTGGGAAATGACTGCTGTTGCATCTCAACTCCTTCGCCTCTCTTCTCTCCTTCCCCTCTGTTCTCTTCTCCTTCCCCTCTGTTCTCTTTTCCACCCCCTCTGTTCTCTTCTCCTTCCCCTCTGTTCCCTTCTCCTTCCCCTCTGTTCTCTTTTCCACCATCTTTGTTCTCTTCTCCTTCCCCTCTCTTCTCTTCTCTTCTATTCTCCTTTTCCTCCCTTATTCTTGCTTGCTTCCCGCGCCGCCGTCCCGTTTAGCCGTATCCTCCCCGGCTCCCGTATCCCCGTTCCCGTTTCTTCCGGCCCGTGGTGTACGGTGTTCCCCCCCGCGTGTCCCCTCCGTTATTTTCATCTCCTCCACCTGTCTTCTCTCCTCTTCTATTCCTTCCCCCTCTTCTCTCCTTGTTTCCCTAGCTTTCCCCGCTTTTTCTTCTTCCTCTCCCTCTCCTCTCTGGCTTTCTGACTCCACTCCCCCCTCTCCGCTCATCCTCATCGCCCATTCTGTCCGCTTGTGTGTCTGTGGTGTCCTTGTCCTGGTGTGATGGCTGTCGCTTCCGTCACCTCCTCCTCCCCACCCCCCCACCCGACCCCACCCCCTTCCCCCTATCCTCCACCTCCCCCAACCTCCCTCTTCCTATCTGTCTTTAGATAGACACATAGACAAATAGATACGTCAGAATGAATTCGTCACCAAGGTCTCTCCAATGTAAGAATCATTCTATTGTGAGAATCCTTCTAGTGCAAGAATCACCTTATTGTCAGAATGTGTGTCCAGTGTCAGAATCCATCCATCCATTGGCTGAATCCGCGTGATGAAGCCACCGCGAAAGCTCATGTCCTATTATCTGCAGTCAGAGCGCCGTTTGAGGTCGATTTGGGCCTTGTCGACGGTCTTGTGGTGGGTGGTGGTTGTTGTTATTGCTATGGTAACTGTTATTATTATTGTTCTTGTGGGGGGTTGTTGTTGTTATTATCGTGGGGATTGTTTTTTTTGTTTTTGTTTTTTTGTTGTTGCCTATCGTCACTATCGTGGTCATCGACTGGTGTTGGTCGTTCATGAGTTATCCTCCTCTTCATCTTGACTCTCTTAACCTCACACCTTCCCCTCGTACCTTCCCCTCACACCCTCTTCCCAACTTCCCCTCATACCTTCCCCTCACACCCCGTCCACATACATACATACATAGATACACTCACACACACCTGCAACCGCACACAGGTATCAGCAGGCCGGGGATTGTGCCACGAGATGCCACACGATGCCACACGATGCCACAAGGCCCCAAGAACGCTGCTGTGAAACCCCGAATGCCAAAGGGAGGGGAGGGGGGGGAGGGAATCGAAGGTCGGGGGAGGAGAGGGATGGAGATGAGAAAAAAGGGATAGAAGGGATAGGGGGAAGGAAAGGGGTAGAGAGAAGGGGATGAGGATAGGAAGAGGACGAGGGGGGTGGGGGGGAAAGGAGTAGAAGGGGAAGGGAGAAAGAAGAGGGGGAAGAAGGAGGAGGAGGGGGAGAGGAGAGAGGGGGGGCAACCTCCGGGCTCTATTTCCGGCCGCTGGGGCACTCGGGCGATTCTGTTGTTGCCGACGAGTGCCCGAGTGCCAGAGTGCCACGCGTTCGAGATCGCGGCCGAGCGGGGGAGGAGGAAAGCTCGGGGGAATGGTTGGAATATTTTTGTTTTCCGTTCTGTTTGTGTGTGTGTGTGTTTACGTGGAGCATTGTTTTTTTTATCTTTTTTTTTGTATGTGTGGTTGTGGGTTGTTGTTTTGTAAGGTTTGGTATGTGTATATTGCGTTGTTTTGTTTATTTTTATTTCGTTTATTTAGTGCACGTGCGTGTGTGTGAGCGTGCGCGTCTGTCTGTCAGTTTTGATAGGAAAAAGGAATATTCTACTGGGTGGGGGAGGGGAGGGGGTTGTGTTTTATTTGCTGCTATTGTTTACTACTTTTCGCAGTCCACGGCTCGAATTCAGTTCAGAAATGATAGTTAAATCACTGGGGTTTAATCTCCATTAGGATCATGAGAGTAATGATCATTATCATTAAAGATTATTACTCCCTCCTCCCTCCCTCCTTCTCTCATTCTATCCCTCCCTCTCTCCCTCCCTACCTCCCTCCCTCCCTCCCTCCCTCCCTCCCTCCCTCCCTCCCTCGCGGGGGGATTCAGCACGGTTCCTCAGCTTCCTTAGAAGGAGTCCTGCTGGATACGCCTGACGAACCCGAGGGAGGAAGGTGAGGATCCCCCCACACCCCACCCCACCCCGCCCACCAGTCCACTACCCCGTGAGGTATGGTGTGGTTTTTAATGGGTAGGTGTGTGTAGGGGCCTCGGGTTATAGATAAATACATGTATTTATATATATATATACCGTATCATATGGAGCCTAGTGATTCCTCATATGACCACGTATGATTATTGTTCTTGTTATTATTATTTTTATTATTATTATTATTATTATTATTATTAATGCTGCTATCATCATCTTTTGACTTAGTGTAGGCTATTCATAATTTTCTGTATCCGTTCAGCTCTCAGAGGTCATACACGCGTGCCCATAGCGTTGAGAAGGGAGAGGGTAAGAAGAGAGGAAGGGAAAGAGAGAGAGAGAGGAAGAGGAGAAAGAAAAATAGAAAGAGAAAGAGAGAAGGACGAGGAGAAAGAGACAGAGAAAGAGAGAAAGACGAGGAGAAAGAGACAGAGAAAGAGAGAAAGACGAGGAGGAAGAGACAGAGAAAGAGAGAGATAAATAGAAAGACAAAGAAGGAGAGAGACAGATAAAGAGAGAGAGAGACAGACAAAGAGAAAGAGAGAGAGACAGATAAAGAGAGAGAAAGAGAGGAGGTGTAAGAGCCGGTGAGTGATGAGCGACTGACTGCCTATGAGTGACGAGTGCGTGCAAGGCAGCGCCGTCTCTGCACTTGGACGAGGTAATTGCTCTAGCAGCAGTGACCCGCATGGCCGCCTGACCGCTCCGCTTCTTCGCTCCTTGCCTCGCTCGCTTCTTCCTGCTTCTCCTCCTCCTCCTTCTTCTTCTCCTCCTTCTTCTTCTTCTTCTTCTTCTTCTTCTTCTTCTTCTTCTTCTTCTTCTTCTTCTTCTCCTCCCCTCCTCCTCCTTCTCTTCCTTCTTCTTCTTCTCCTCCTCCTTCTTCTCCCTCTTTATTGTCCACTCTGACCGCGTTCATTTAGGAGGTATATTAGCGAACCGGAGAGAGGGAGGGAGAGGGAGAGGGAGAGGGATTGGGAGTGAGTGAGTGAGTGAGTGAGTGATTGAGTGAGTGAGTGAGTGAGTGAGTGAGTGAGTGAGTGAGTGAGTGAGTGAGTGAGTGAGTGAGTGAGTGAGTGAGAGAGTGAGAGAGAGAGAGAGGGAGAGGGAGAGGGAGAGGGAGAGAGAGAGAGAGAGAGAGAGAGAGAGAGAGAGAAAGCGTTGACTTAGGACGCAGAAGAGTCGATTCGTTGATTAGGACGCGGTGTCGTTGGCATAGATTTGGCATCGGGCGCGTGTTCACCGGGCAGCAAGGCACTCCCCCCGCCCCCCCTCTCT
>NW_028234431.1:5840670-5848237 GCF_977035675.1 Penaeus japonicus
ACAAAAGCGCAGCGCGTTAACAAATGAACAAACGACTTCAGAGATTGATCGTGGCAAGCAAGCAAGCAAGCAAGCAAGACAACAATCAAGCACCGCAAAGTAAAGCAAAGCAAGAGAGCAAACAAGCATCCAAGCCATCCAGCGAACGAGTGAGTTCGGGAAGCGAGTCCGCGGGAGACTGGCTAATCCGCGCCGAATTACTCCTGCATGATCCAGTGCATCGCGGTTGGGATTACGGGCGGCTGCATGACCTGGCGGCTGGGACGGAGATCAGGCACGGAGGAGAGAGATTGCATGTTTAGTATGTTGTCGATGGCGAGGGGGTGAGGGTGGGGGGTGAGGGGAGAAGAAAGAGTGGTATCAGGGGAGAGGGGAGGATATGCGGATGGGAGGGAGGGAGGGAGGGAGGGAGAGAGCAATGGAGGGGAGGGGAGGGAGGGTGGGAGGGGAGGGAGAGGGGAAGATAGGAGGGAGGGAGGGAGAGGGGAGGATAGGGGGGAGGGACTAACGCAGGGACTTCCTGGCTGCCTTGATGAAGCTTACGAGGAAAAGAGTGACTGGGAAATTTAGGCTGAAATATCCCACGGTCTTTTACATATTTTTTTTTTATCTTTGTTTCTTTTCCTCTCTGTCGATTTGTTTTCTGTCTTTTTCTCCTCCTCTTCCTACCTCGTCTTCCTCCTTTTCCTATCTCCCTCTTCTTCCTCCTCTCTTCCTCTCTTCCTCCTCTCTTCCTCTCTTCCTCTTCTTCTCCCCCCCCACCCCCGCACCCCTTACCCCACGACGGCCGCTTTACGCACGTGGCGGCTGAGAATGAGCGAACGCGGATCCCACGACGAGAGAAAATACTTTTCCTTCCGGCGAGGCATACTTGGAAATCCATGTGTGGGTGAATCACTTCTCCTCGGGTTCCAAGGAGGGCGCTGGGGCGGGTGGAGGCGGGGAGGGGCAGGGGGAGGGGGAGGGAGAGGGAGAGGACGGGGGGAACTGCCTCCCTCCCTCCCTCCCTCCCTCCCGTCTCAGTCAAGGCTGTTGCGGTTCGCCGTCGTTGCCGCCGCCTTTGTCGTTGTCGTCGTCGCGGAAGGGGTGTGACGCATGCGGTACGAGGAACCCGATAGCCCCACCACCACCTGCGGCACTGGCACTGGCTTAGGGGACGGAGGAGGGGAATAGGGGAAGGAATAGGAGAAGGAGAGGAAGGGAGAAGGAGGAGGAGCTCTTTGTCATAGGAAGTGGCACAGGTGCCTCACAATCGAGCAAGGCAATTGAGGGAGATGGGGAGATAGAGCGATGGAGAGATGGAAGAGCTGTGGAAAAGATGAAGAATGTTGATGGTGCGATGTGTAGAGGCACGCGAAAGCGACTGAAGGAAAACAAGAGAGGGAGATTAAAGAGATGTGAGATGTCTGATGACACATTGAACACACAATTTTACACATGCATACACATTACATGCACACACAACGCATACGCACGGAACGGATACACACACACAACACATACACACGCAGCACATACACATAACATATTCACAGAATAAATACACACACAACACAAACACACGCACGCAATCACAGAAGCACGAGGACAAACACTGACCTCCCGTCTCCCCCTCCCCTCTCCCTCCCTCCTCCCTCCTCCCTCCTCTCCTTCCCTCAGCCTTCACGTACAGTCACTCTTCCTCGAACGGCAGAGCGAAAGCGTAAGTCCACCTACGCAAGGCGAGGCGAGAATCCCATTGCGAAGGAAATCGAGGAACAATTACGCCGAAGCCGAGAAGGTGGGGAAAGTACTGCTGGAGTCCGACGTCATCCCCAGCTTCCAGGAAGAGGCTCGCGTCGCAGGATGACGTGTGAGGAGGGAGGGAGGGAGGGGAAAGGGGGGGAGGGAGGGAGGGAGGGAGGGGAAAGGGGGGGAGAGAGGCAGGAGAGGGGAGAGGGAGGGGGTGATGGGCTTCGAGTGGACTAGGGATGGGGTGGGAGTTGGAGAGTTGGGGCTTGATTTGTGTTAGGGGGAGAGGAGGGTAGCATAGAGGGTGGGGTGTGTGGAGGTGTTTGGGTGGGGTGTTGGGGAGAGGGGGCATGGAAGGTGGGTTGGGCGTAGGTGTGCGTTAGGGGATGGGGTAGGTAGGGTGCTTAGTGTTGGAGGGTGGAGGGTGGGGGCCGGGAGGAGGGGGAGATGGGAGTCCAGGCGTACCTGCTGGTTTCTCATAAAATGGGGCGTAGGCAGTGCGTCAGAATGGGTGCGTTGTGCGTACTCTCCGGTCGTTGCGTCATCCGGGGATCGAGACGTTTTCGGAGAATGAAAGTAACGTTCGCGAGGTGATGTGTGTATGGGGGGCGGGGGGAGGGAAGTACGTGAAAGGAATTGCCTGGAAAGAGAATCCAGAAATCTGTGCTCGCTCTGCTCAGGCTGGACCGCCCGTGGACTTCCCCTCACACCCTTCCCCCTCCTTACCCCCTCCCCCATTCCCATCTTTCCCCTACTCGTTCGTTCTCTCCTTCCTCCCTTCCTTCTTCCCTCCATCCCTCCCTGCCACCTCCCTCCCCCCTCCCTCCCCCCTACCTCCCTGCCTCATCCCTCACGCCGCTCACAGCAACGTAGTGATTAAGGCCGTCATTCCAGTAGCTTTAGCGTAGGTTCATCGCCCTTATGGTTGATCGAGAGAGTTGTTTGCCTTACTCTCACCTGCTTCTCGTCACGCGTTGTCCCAGTGTGTGTGTGTGTGTGTGCGCTTGTGTGTGTGTGTGTGTGTGTGTGTGTGTGTGTGTGTGTGTGTGTGTGTGTGTGTGTGTGTGTGTGTGTGTGTGTGTGTGTGTGTGTGTTCGCGCGCTTGTGTGTGTGTGTGCGCTTGTGTGTGTGTGTGTGTGTTCGTGTGTGTGGTGTATGTGCGTATATGCAATCATGACTTAGCATGTGCCAAACACACGACATGTTTACACTCTCTCGCGGATTACACCGAGCATATTAGTTCGCGCGACTTTGAACCGCGCGTGTACAGGTGAGCCCGCTTTATTTCCGGGGAAGAGGGGCCTATGAGAGGGGCCTCGTCTGCTGGTGCCTCGGGCGCTGGGCATTGGGCACTGGGCATAGGACGGGGCATTGGGTCACCTGGAAGGGAGGGGGGGTGTACTACTACTTGGATTTGCTTCCGTGTAGGCTGGCTGAGAGGAGGGAGGGAGGGAGGGAAGTGGGAGGGAGGGAGGGAAGGAGGGAAGTGGGAGGGAGGAAGATAAATAAGTAAGTAAGTAGGTTGGTATGGATGACAATGCGATACGTTCTTGCAGAGAAAGAAAGAAAGAGCGAATGAGTGAGTGAGAGGGAGACTTAAGAAAATGAAGAAGAGAGAAACAGAGAGGGACGAAGGGAGGGAGGGAGGACGGCTAGTCGGTCGGTAGCCTTGCTTCACACTCTTGTGGTTTGGAGACGGGTTTAAGTGAAGGGAATAAGAAAAAGAGAGAATTAAATGATTATAAGAGCTTACAAAAATATATATATCAATAGCAAAAACTATTCTATACAATGGCACCCTTAACGAACAAAATTAAAATCTCAAACTTAAACACCAAAAGGAAACAACATTTGCAAAGAACGAATCCCTCCCTGGGATGCAAGAACCCCCTCAAAAGAAAAACCCTCCCCGTCCCCCCTACCCTCCGCTAAAGAAAACCCTATGCAAGAAAAACCCCTCCCTCCCCCTCCGCTACTATCTAAACTTCATACTTCCTCCGCTACTACTCTAAACCCACCCTCCCCGCTACTGCAACGTCCGCCACTGATCTCCCCGGGATTCAGTGGACTCCTTCTTTAAATAATTTCCTTCCATTTTCCCCCCCCCTCCCACCCCCCCCCCTCCCTCCTCCCTCCCCCCCGGCTTGTCAAAGCCTCCACTCATGCAGAGGTGTCGGGTTGCGTAAGGAGAGGGGGGTGGGGGGGGTCGGTAGGGCATCCGGGTGTGTGTTGGGGGTGAGGGGGAGTGGGGGGAGGGGGGAGTGGGAGGCAGGGAAGCGCGAGGGACTCGGGAGAGAGACGTGCGCTTATTATGAAGTTGAACCTCGTCAAGTGGACTTCGATTTATCTTGCATCTTGGTGCCTCGCTTCTCTCTTTCTGTTTCTCTTCTCTATACTCTTCTCTTTCTCTTCTCTTCTCTTCTCTTCTCTTCTCTTTCTCTCTCTTCTCTCCCCTTTCTCCTCTCTCTCCCCCTCCCTCTCCCTACATGCCTACTTCCTTCCTTCCTTTTCCGTATCCACTCCCTTTCCCTCCCTCTCTCCCTCCATCCCTCCTGCCCTCTCTCCCTCTCTCCCTCTCTCCTCCCCCCCCCCTGCTTTTCCCCTTCCACTCTCTCCCGTCCTTCAAAAGAACCCGAAAGAAGAGGCAATCTGCAGTAGTCAAGGGAGCTCAACAGTGGTAGCCACACAGGTAGGCTAATCCTGAAGGTGGGCACTTGAGGAAGAAGGGAGGGAAAGGAAGGATAGAAAGAAAGAAAGGAAGAAAAGAAAGAGAGAAAGAAAAGAAGAAGGAGGGAAGGAAAGAAAGAAAGAGAGAAAGAAAGAAAGAGAGAAAAGGGGAAGGAGGGAAGGAAAGAAAAGAGGAAGGAAAGGAAGAAAATGGGAAGGAAGGAAAGAAAGAAAAGAAGGAAAGGAAGGAGGGAAAGGAGGAGGAGGAGGGAAGGAATGAAAGGGAAGGGAAAGGAAAGGGAGGGAAGGGAGGACAGGAAAGAAGGTACGAGGGAGGCACGTCCGCCGACATACCTGTTGTACATGGTTTTTTTTTTTTTTTTTTTGTTTATTTTTTTGTTTATTTTTTTTTTTGTTTTTTTTTATTTTAATTTTTTTCTTTTTTAATTTTATTTTTTTATTTTATCTTGTCTTACCCCTACCCCCGACGGCGAGGTGTGTGTTCCTTGTTTTCGTGACGGCCGCCAGGAAGGGGGCGGGAGGGGGGCGCTCCGAAGAGGGAAAGAGGAGGATGGTGATTCTGGGTGGAAAGGGGAACGCATGGAAAAGGAGGGGAGGGGGGGGGGGAAGAGTGAGTCCGTGGTCGAAAGTGAGTGGTGAGAACAACTGAATTTTATGGTTTATTTTATGGATTTCATTTCCCGCGCCTTCGTTGACTGGCTGACGCGGGTTGTCGGTAGAGGTCGCGTCGGTAGCCCCTCGGGGTGCCCCGTGTGCTTGAGAAGGTCAAGTGACACCAGGGGGGATGGAAGGGGACGGGGGGAGATAACGATGCCATCCATGTCACGCCACGAACAGTGTCATGTGTCAGGTGGCATGAATAGTAGCTCAGTGCCCAGCGGAGCCCGCCCGACCCCCGAGAGTGCGTGGTGGTGCCATGCGCGGCGAGGTATTAATAATGCTCGCTCGTAAAGAACGGCTTAATGCCATGAATAGCAATTTTGTGTCAAGGAGGCCAAGCGGAACAGGGCAATGCAAAGCGGCGTCATGCACGGGCGGCGTGTGTCATGCACGGGCGGCGTCGGGGTGGGCGAGGCAGGGTCCGAGCGAGTGCCAGCGGCCGAGGTGAACAAGAGACACTGGAAGGTAAAAATAGAGAAACCTCTTAAGTGTATCGCTTGATACAGGCCAGACGGCGAGCCGGACACACGCTCCTGTTCACCCCACCCCCCCTCCCTCTCTCTCTCCCTCGCTCCCTCTTTGCCTCCCTCTACCCCCCCTTCCTCAAACACAGTCTTCCTCCCTCTACCCCCTCCACTCTCTCTCCCTTCCTTAAACCCACTCTGCTTCCTTTCTTCTCTCCCTCTCTCTCTCTCTCTCTCGCCTCCCTTCCTATCCCTCTCCATCCTCCCTCCCTTCCCTCGCTATCTGCTCCCTGCTTCCTTACCTCTTTATCTGCTCTCTCCTGCCCAGCTTCTATCCCTCTCGCCTCTGTTCCTCCCTCTCTCGAACCCTTTCTTCCTCCCTCCTTACTTCCCTCTCTCTCCTCTACCGCCCCCACTACCCCTCCTTCTGTACCACTCTCCCTCCCCCATCTCTTCCCCATCCCCCTTGACTTTGTCCCTTTTTCCCTCTCCTCTTCCCCCTTCCCTTCGCCCCTTTTCCCCTCTCCTCCTCCCCATCCCCCTTCCCTTCTCCCCTTTCCCCTTCTCTTCCTCCCCATTCCCCTTCCCTTCTCCCCTTTCCCCTTCTCCTCCTCCCCATCCCCCTTCCCTTCCCCCTTTCCCCCTCTCCTCCTCCCCATTCCCCTTCCCTCCCCCCCTTTTCCCCTCTCCTCCCCATCCCCCTTCCCTTCCCCCCCTTCCCCCTCTCCTCCTCCCCATCCCCCTTCCCTTCTCGCCACAGTTGTATAATTTCTTTATAGTCTTTGCTCTTGACACTGGGGACGCCCTCAGCCCAAACACACATATGTTTGCGGGTGTGCGTGGGGGTCGGGACGGTGACGGGTGGGGGAGTGGGTGTGGTAGGGGGAGATGTTTCAGGGGTGTCCACCTGGATCTTATAGGCACGTACGCATGCACGTTCATTGGGTAGACAGCCAAGCAGACACGTTTTCCCACTGACTCACACTTACACATACAAGTACACAGGCGCTCACTTGTTCGCTCGCTCGCTCGCTCGCTCACTTGCTCACTCGCTCAGTCAATGTCAAAAAGTCACTCACACTCTCACACTCACACTTTCACTCACACTCACTCTCATAATCATAATCATACTCACACACACACACACACACACACACACACACACACACACACACACACACACACACACACACACACACACACACACACACACACACACACACACACACACACAAAGAACTGGCTCGGAGGGTGAAGGTGGATGGCAACATTTGACTCCTGACTGATGATGAACTTGAATCTTGATTGGTTGACATAAATTGGGTTTTGTAACGATCATTGGGCAGGAGAGTGAGAGGGATGGCGAGAAGGAAGAAGGGGGGAGGGGGAGGGGGAGGTAGGAGGTGGGAGGGGGAGAAGGGGGAGGTGGTAGGTGGGAGGGGGAGAAGGGGGAGGTGGTAGGTGGGAAGTGGGAGGTGGTGTGGAGGAGTGGAGGGAGGGGGGGACGTGTGACTCACCGACATGACTCAGCGAAGTTGGTTCTGATGCCGTGATGAACACAACTCTCTTCTCTTCTATTTTCTTCTCTCTCTCTCTGTCTCTTTTCTTTTTTCTTCTCTTGTTTTTTTTCTCTTTTCTTCCCTCCCCCCCCCTCTCTCTCTCTCTCTCTCTCTCTCTCTCTCTCTCTCTCTCTCTCTCTCTCTCTCTCTCTCTCTCTCTCTCTCTCTCTCTCTCTCTCTCTTTCTGCGGTGATCATTAGTCAAGGGATCAAGTTTATTCTTAGAAGGAGGAGAAACACGAAGAAATACATAGATAAGCCTATTTATAGATGAATTTGAGGAAATGAGTAAGAGTGAAAGAGAGAGAGAGAGAGAGAGAGAGAGAGAGAGAGAGAGAGAGAGAGAGAGAGAGAGAGAGAGAGAGAGAGAGAGAGAGAGACGAATAAAAAAAAAAAAAAAAAATCAGAGTATGTGTTTGTAGGTGTTCTTGGCTACGTCGAGGACTGCTTATCATCCCGCAAAACA
>NW_028234431.1:5848337-5925837 GCF_977035675.1 Penaeus japonicus
TGTGTAGGGGGGTGGGGGTGGATGGGCTTCATTTTTGTTTATTAATTTTATTTTATTTTTTCTACGGTTGTGCTTTTATGTGTACATTGTGTGTGTGTGTGTGTGTGTGTGTGTGTAGATGTTTTTCTATTTTTCGTGAGGGTATTTTCCGCCCGTCTTTGTATGTATGTGTGGATATATTTTTATGTGTGTTTTTAGTTGTGGGGAATTTATCGCTCGTTCGTGTGTGCGTGTGTGTTTGTGTGTGTGTGTGTGTGTGTGACCTAATGACCATTATTTTTTTGTCTTGTTTGTTCTTTGTCGTCGTTTTTTGTATTTTATATGTATTGATTTTTGTGTCCTTTTCACACTCTATCTCTCTCTTTCCCTGTATCTTTATCGATATATTTTTGTATATTTTATTTTGTTTTTATCTTCCTGTCTTTTGCTTCCTTTTCTCCTCAATTTTCTCCTTTCTTTTCACATATTTCTCTTTTTATTATACTCTCCTTCTGCATTCCCCTTCCTCTCTCCCCTCCTTCTTACCTCACTCCTTCTCCCTGCCCCTCTTCTTATTTATCCTCCCTCTCCCCCCCTCCCCCTCTCCCCCTTTCTTCAAGGCTACTGTGCATGATATGCTTACGCTTGCTTTTATTGTATAAAGCGAATGAGAGAGAGAGAGAGAGAGAGAGAGAGAGAGTAAATGAGAGAGAGAAAGAAATAATAGGCGAGAGAGAGAAAGACTAAACGAGAGAGAGAGAGAGAGAGAAAGAGAAAGAAAGACAGTAGATGAGAAAGAGAGAGAAAGAGAGAGAGAAAAGGAGGCTCATATCGCTTTTCTCTCCAGACAGGAGCAAGCAGTATGGTGAGTAGTGAAACCTACCTACCTACCTACCACAACCCACTTCACCATCACACCATATCGAGTCACCCTTATAAGCCTAAATTTCCCCCTTGTGAGGTAGTGAGTAACGAGATTCAGTTATTTTTGGGTTGTATTTTTTTTATTCTCTCTTTCTTTATTTTATTTTATTGTTGTTGTTCTTTAATAGTGGTGGTATTGGAGTTAGTCATGTTGTTATTGATCTGTTGATTTCATTATGATTATTGTTATTCTTGTTATCTTTGTTGCTTTGATTTTTTATCTTTATTGTTATTATTATTATTATTATTGTTATTGTTATGGTTATTTTTGGTATTATTGTTAGTGTTAGCATGATTATCATTATTATTATTATTATTATCATTATTATCATTATTATTATTATTATTCCCGTTGCTATTATTATTGTTGTTTTGTTATTATTATTAGATTGTGCTTTTGTTATTATTATTATCATTATTATTATTATTATGATTATTTTATCTTTATCATTATTATTATTACTATTATTATTGTTATTATTATTACTATTACTATTACCGTTCTCAGTAATTAGGTAGATTGAGTAATTGATTTAGAAAGAAGAGGAAGAAAGAATAATTGTAATAAAATTAAGCAAGAACAGAAAAGTAAAAGGAAAAAAATATGGAGGAGGAAGAAGGGGAGGAAGAAAAAAAAACGAAGAGGAAGAAATGGAAGAAGAAGGAGAAAAGGAAAGGGAAATATATGGAAAAAAGGAAGAAGAAATAGAAGAACAAGAAGAATAAGAATAAGAGAAATTGAATGTTATGGAAAAAATAGTGATGAGGAGGATGAGGAAGAGATAGGAGAGGGAGAAAAAGAAATAGAATAATAAGAGGAGGGATAGAAAGAGATAGATAGAGAGATGGAGGAAGAGGAATAGATAAAAAGAGGAAGAGGGAAAACATAGAAACGAGAGGAAGAGAGAGAAATTAAAAGAAGCGGTAGAGGAAGAGGAAGAGAAAGAAATAGACAAATATAAATAATAAAAGAGGAAGAGGAAGAGATACGAAAGAGGAAGAGAAAGAGATAGAAAAAAAGAGAAAGGAATTAAAAAAAAAAAGAGGTAGAGGAAGAATAGGTCCATATGTTTTAACGAGAAAAGATTGATAGCGAATTCCAAGAGGCTGATGACGTCGATTCCAAGAAGATAGGCTTAAGAAAGTTCCAGAAACTTTGCTCTTGCTGTTCATTTGTTTTTGGTTATGTCTTTGTTTTTTGTTTTTTGTTTTTGTTTTTGCTTTTGAGAGATGACGTGATGAGATGTAAAGTCATAGAAAAGGGATGGCGAGATATATATATATATATATATATATAGATAGATAGATAGATAGATAGATAGATAGATAGATAGATATATAGTTTTAATCTTTTTAATGGATAGTTTTATTTTTGTTGATATGTTTATTCGCTGACTTTTAATTCTATGATTTATTGTTTATCTATCTTATTAGATTATTTATACAGAGAAGGAAAAAAGGGCTCGATGTTCCTATACCGATATGATGAAGAAGAAAAGACTTATTAAATTATTAAATTATTTATAAAAAGAAGGAAAAAAAAGATCTTGATGTTGATGATTAATAAGAAAAGACTAGATCGTTGAACATGGGACATTTAGGGCGAGTATTCCAATCGCATTGTCCACCGGCGTCTGAGTGCTGACGTCATCAAAGGCGTTTTATCGTGAAAATAAATCTTATCGCGCGAGTAGAGAGCATTTCATAAGATTTTTTTTTTATCGGTTTGGATCGCATTCGGATCGGTGTGAGCGCGATGTTACTATCATGTGTAGTACTTTTTTTGGGGGGTCTTATTCTCTTTTTCTCGATTTTTTTTCTTCCTTATATTTCTCATGATCTTTTTTGATTGTTTGTTTGTTTGTTTGTCTCTCTCTGCTTCTTTCTTTCTCCCTCTCTCTCGCTCTCCTTCTTTCTTTCTCACTCTATCTATCTATCGCTCTGTCTCTCTATCTCTCTCTCTTTCTCTGTCTTTCTTTTCCTTCTTCATTATACTTTTTTATCAGTTTTTATTTTAGTCTTTCTTTCTATTATTTTTTTTCTCCTCCTCCTCCTCCTCCTCCTCCTCCTCCTCCTCCTCCTCCTCCTTTTCCCCTCCGTGCAAGTCTCGTCTTGGATGCGGAGTTTTATCGCCCTTAAAAAAAAGGAAATGAGCATTGCAATGCACGCCTTTCCCTCTCTGCCCCCCCCTCCCCCCCCTCCCCCCTTCAAGGTTGGCATCCCCATCCCCATCGCATTAACCTGTCTGTCTCATCAGTCCAGATGCAGCTTGCATAACCTCGCACAATAATATAACCGTCAGCTGGTTTTTTGCCTCCTACCTGGGTCTCCTACCTCCCCCCCCCCCTCCCCTCCTATCTCCTACATCCTTCTCCCTCTTCCTCCTCCTCCTCCTGTCTCCTCCTTTATACTGCGTCTACTTCTTAAATCTTTCTCCCTCCTCCTCCTCCTCCATCCTCGTCCTCCCACTTCTTTCTTGCCTTCTCCACCTCCATCTCCCCGTTCCTCCTCCTCTCCCTCCTCTTCCCCCTCCTCCTCCTCCTCCTCCTCCTCCTTCTCCTCCTCCACTTCTCCTCGTCCTCCCCCCTCCCCACCTCTTTCCTGCCTCCTCCACCTTCCATCTCCCCATTCCTCCCCCTCCTCCTCCTCCTCCTCCCGCCTGGCCACATGACGCCACTTGTAGCTCCACTTTCAATCCGCGTGTAGGAAATATGTAATTCTTGCAAGTTGCAGCGTCACGTGATGGCGATTGCATGCGTCCGCCCACCTCGGCCGTCGGCAGCTGCGGGAGAGGCAAAGGCTGGATTGACCGCAAGCAGGCAAGCAAGCACTGAGAGGTGGGGGCGCGAGCACCTACCTGCACACCTCCGCTTGTGGCGGTCGGCGGGCCTTTTCTTGCAACTTGCTCTTTTCCCAGTATTTCGTCCTACTGTTTTTCTCCTTCTTCTTCTTCTTCTTTTTCTTCTTCTTCTTCTTCTTCTTCGTCTGCTTTCCCCCTTCTTTTTGTCTGTTGTTTTTCTTCGTCTGGGTGTTCTTTTTTTTTGCGTCTTCTTTTACGGTCTTTTTTTTTGTGTGTGTTCTTCTTTGTCTTGTCGTTCTGATTTAAACTCTTCTCTCTCTCTCTCCCTCTCTCCATCTCTCCTTCCCTCCTTCCCGCCTTCTCTCCTTCCCTTCCTCCCTTCCCTCCTTCCCTCCCTCTTCCTTCCTCCCTCCTTCCCTCCCACCGCCCCTGCCCTCCGCCCTCCTTCCCTCCTTCCCTTTCACCGCCCTCCTTCCCTCCCTCCGCCCTCCACCCTCCTTCCCTCCCTCTCTCCTTCCCTCCTTCCCTCCCACCGCCCTCCGCCCTCCTTCCCTCCTTCCGTTATTCCCTCCACCCTCCGCCCTCCGCTGCGATCGAGGCGAGAGATCCGACGACACAGCGCTATCGTTTTCGAGTCGTGTCTCTGCCTCGACCTGAGCCTGGCTTTAGCATTGCAGCCCCGTGAAACTTCTGTTGAATTGCAACTGAGTGCGACTGGATTTACGTTTTCTTTTGTTGTTTTATGTTTGTTTTTTGTTTTGTTTTTTGTTTGGTTGTTGTAGGTTTAGGATGACTTGAGGATTGGGTTTCTTCTCTCGTTTTATTTTCCTCTCTCTCTCTTTCTCTTTTCTTTATTGTCGTTTTTTTTCGGTCGTCTCGTCTCTCCTTTCCTTCTTACCCTTTTATCTCTTTTCTCTTCTCTCTCCTTCTTCTCCCTCTTTCACCCCTTTTCCCTCCCTCTCCCCTCCCTCTCCACTCCCTCTTTCACCCCTCCCCCTTTTTCCTCTCCCCCTCTCCTTCTCCCCCCCCTCTCCCCTCCCTCTTTCACCCCTCCCCCTCTCCCTCTCCTCTCCCTCTTATCCCTCTCCCTCTCCCCTTCTCCCCTCCCTCTCCCCTCCCTCTTTCTCCCCTCCCCTCTCTCTCTCTCCTCCCTCTTTCACCCCTCCCTCCTTTTCCTCTCCCCCTCCCCCCTCTCTCCCTCTCCCCTCCCTCTTTCATCCCTTCCCCTCTCCCTTCCCCTCGTTACCATGACGTTGCACACCGAGCGAGAACAGCAACATGAACAGCACAATGAACAACAATCAGTGTACTACTTGCAAGCGGGTCGTTGGCGTGTTCCGCTGGGCCTCGTTTACACTGGTGTTGTGAGCCAGGTTGCTGTTAAACGACCCTCGGTCATGCACGCCAGGCGGGAGCTCCTCTGCCTTGATCTTCTCTCTCTCTCTTTCTCTTTCTCTTTTTCTTGTTTTTTCTTCTTTTCATGTCTTTGTGTCTCTGTCTTATACTTTCTCTCTTCTCTCTCTTTTTTTCTCTCTCTCTCTTTTTCTCTCTTTTTTTCTCTCTCTTCTCTTCTCTTCACCTCTCCTCTCTTCTCTCTCTCTCTCTCTCTCTCCCTCTCTCTCTCTCTCTCTCTCTCTCTCTCTCTCTCTCTCTCTCTCTCTCTCTCTCTCTCTCTCTCTCTCTCTCTCTCTCTCTCTCTCTCTCTCTCTCTCTCTCTTCCCCTTCCCCTTCGTATCTTCCCCCTTCTCCTCTCTTCCTCCTTCCTTCCTTTCCTTTATCACTTTCTTCTTTCTCCCCCTCCCCACCCCTCCCCCTTTCGCCGCCACCGCATGCCACACGCTCATACCGTAAATTGCTCTCATTCCTCCATGAGCCACGTCGCCCGCCCGTCTACATTTATCGAGGGGGAGGGGGGAAGGGAGGGGGGCAAGAGGAGGGAGGGAGGGAGGAGGGCAATAGGAAGGGGGGAGGGATACAGGGAGGAGGGAGGAGGGCAAGGCGTAGGAGGGAGGGAGGGAGACGGAGGGCGTCAAGACGTAGGAGAGAAGGAGGAGGAGGAAGGGGTAAGGGGGACAAGAGGGAGGAGTAGGATGTGAGGAAGGGAGGGAGGAAGGGAGCGGATTTGTTTACAGGACGAGGGAAAGGGAGTGGGGGAGAGAAAGAGGGAGAGAGAGAGAGAGAGAAAAGTAGAGACCACACATTAAGATTATTAAGATATTATAACAACAAATGCAAGGAAGGGAGGTGCGTCGGTGCATGCAGTCCGCCAGTCAGTCAGGCCTGTCAAGGTGCAGCAGCTCTTGACCGCGGGGGAGGGTGGGCAGGGTGGGGGAGAGGGAGGGAGAGGGAGGGGCTTTCCAGCTGGCGGGGAAGCCTTATCTCTCTGGCTTCACAAGGAAAGCGGATTCTGGGGTTCCGCGGAAGCCTAGATTAGTCATCTACGCAACTTATACTTTTGAGAAAAAAAGGAAAAAGGAACGAAAAAAAAAACGATAGAAGGTAGGCAAAAGAAAAAGGAAGAAAAGCATTTTGTACATAGACAAACACACACACACACACACACACACACACACACACACACACACACACACACACACACACACACACACACACACACACACACACACACACACACACGCACACACACACACACATACATACATACACACACACACACAAGCGTTAGTAGCGATATGTGTACATTTGGGATAAAGCAGTGAGGGGGGAGTGGGGTGTGTGGTTTGCTTTAGGGGCGGGGAAGGTGGGTGGGGTGGGTGTGGGGGGTGTTGTGGTGGCTTGCCGTGGGCGGTGAGGTGTGTCAGGGGGTCAGGCACGACGGGGACGGAGGGGGGGGGGGTCTTTTGAGGCTGGGGAAGGGGGGGAAGGAGGAGGGGAGGGGGGGATAGAGGTGTGCGTGCGTGTGTCTGCGTCCTTTTATTTCTTTTACGTGTGAGTCTGTGTCTTTGTGTGCGTTCGTATCTATCTGCCTTTGTGTACGTGCATGTCTGTGTCCTCGTGTGCATTTATGTACGTATGTGTTTCTGTCTTTGTGTGTGCGTGTATGTCTGTGTCCTCGTGTGCATTTATGTGCGTATATGTTTCTGTCTTTGTGTGTGTGTGCGTGTACGTCTATATGTCGGCCGGCGTCTGGATATGCGTCCATGTTCGCGTCTGTGTCTGTATAATCGTCCTTGTGTGTGTGTATGCGCGAGCACGTGTTATTTTCAGGCGTGTGCGTGTTAGCTAGCGACATGAGGGCGGCTCGTTGTGAGGTGGTTGTCGCTGTTATGGTTAGATCTATACTTCCTCAAGGTCGCTGGGCGGGTGAGGCGAGGCTGGGCGTGGGTGTAGGTGTAGGTGTAGGCGTGGGTGGGGGTGAGAGAAAGAGGAAGCGGGGGATGGGAGAGGGGATATAAGAAAGAGGGATGAGGTGAGCGAGGGAGAGGGGTGGAGTGAGGGAGAGAGAGAGAGAGAGAGAGAGAGAGAAAGAGAGAGAGAGAGAGAGAGAGAGAGAGAGAGAGAGAGAGAGAGAGAATGAAAGAGAGGATAAGGGAAGAGGGAATAGCGGGGATAAGTAAGAGTTACCACGTGCACCTTTGTTTACGCGACCCCCCCCCCCTTCCTCATGTCTTCGTTCGCGCGCCCTTTAAAACCGCTCGGTGGGAAGGGAATTGGGGGGGAGAGACGGGGGCGGCGAGCAGGTGGGCGGGCGTGCATGACCTCCTCTGCGGGTGTGATAGTCATGCAGGCGTCGTGCCTCGCCTTGGGTCGTCGTGTCCCGAGCCGAGTGGCAGGTGCTTCTCCTCCTTCCTCCCCTTCCTTCTTGTCTCCCTTCTTCTCTTCCTCACTCCCTTTCATTCTTCCTCTTTTCCTCACTCTCTTCCTTCCTCTCTTCCTTCCTCTCTCTCCCTCCCTCCCTCCCTCCCTTCCTTCCTTCATTCCTCCCTTCCTTCATTCATTCCTCTCTCCCTTCATTCATTCCTCCCTTCCTCTCTTCTTCCCTCCCCCTCTTCCCTCCTCCCCTCGTCCTTTCAACGCTAAAGCAAATAATGGTTGTCTTTGCTCGCCTCACGCACGCGGCGGACTCGGAGGCAGGGACATACACGAACTCAAGTAAACTCATTTCTTGTCACCTACTTATGTACTCTTGGTGGGGAGGGGGGGGTATAAGACCTCCCCCTCACTCTCCTTTTTTTCTACACTTTACATTTCCTCCTTCTTGTTCTTCTCCTTCTTTTCTATTTATGTTTCTTCTCTCTCCCCTGCCCTTCTATTCGCCTCTCTCAGCATTTTTCTCTCCCTTCTTTCTTCCTCGCCCTTCTTGCACCTTCCTCTCCTTCTCCTTCTCTTCCCTCCCCTCCTTCTGCCACCTCGCCCCTTCACCGTTCCGTCCCTCCTTTCTCTCTCTCTCTCTCTCTCTCTCTCTCTCCGCCCTCCTCTTCCCCTCTATCTTTCTTCCTTCCTTCTTCTCTCCCTCCCCTCCCTCCCTCCCTCCCTCCATTAAGGCCTCGCGTGAAGCCCCAGCCGCCCACTGGTCAATAGTTTTTCTCTGCCCCCCCTGCCCCCCGCCCCTGCCCCCGCCCCCCGCCGCCCAGAAATGCCCTGAATAACTCAAGAGGTGTGAATGACGACTACCTGTTTGGATCGCTTGGATAATGGGGCTCGCTCTGCCTTCACGGGAGAGACGCTTCCGGGGGGGTGGGGGCGGGGGTGGGGTGGGGGGGGTTAGGGGTAGGGGTTGGGTGTGGGAGTGAGGTTCGTGACATATTGTTTTTTTTCTTCTTTTTTTGTATGGGGATCTTGTTATTTTGTTTTTCTTGTTTGTAATTATTTATCTTTTTTTTTTCTTTTTGTTTCATTCTTTTTTACTTTTTTTCCCTTTTTTCCTTCCTCTTATCCTTTTCTCGGATCCCCCCCCTCCCCCCGCACAATCACTCCCTATTTACACACGCTCTCGATATAATTAGAAGCACCTTACGCCCACGAGTAGAAGAAACCGTAGTAGAAAGCTCAAGCACGCCCACGCCCACGCCCCTCTCGTAATAAGGAACCCACCTGTCATATACCTTTGATATGCTAATTATGTCCACAGGTCCACCTCGAGGCTCCTCCTCCTGGGGTTGCCATGACGACGTGGGTAGTGGGGGAGGAGGAGGGGGGAGGGGGGTGTCGAGTCACCTACAGCTATGACCTTAAAAAAAAGGAATAAAGAATAAAGGAAACTGAAGAGAGGGAGAGAGAAGGAAGCGGAAGATAAGGACTAGATTGTCTTAGATGATGAAGGAATTGTTGACAGGTGGGAGTCCAGGGGCATGGAAGGGTGGTGGTGGGAGGGGGGGGGGTAATAGGGAGAGGGGTAGGGATTGTAAGGACTCTATTCAACGTATGTGTATGCGCGTGTGTTTTCTGTGTTTATGGATGTGTATGTGTGTGTCTATGCTCGTGTGTGCGTATGTGTGTGTGTGTGTGTGTGTGTGTGTGTGTGTGTGTGTGTGTGTGTGTGTGTGTGTGTTTGTGTGTGTGTTGCGTGTGTGTGTGCGTGCGTGTGTGTGTGTGTGTGTGTGTGTGTGTGTGTGTGTGTGTGTGTGTGTGTGCGTGCGTGTGTATGCATCTCCGTATCCGCGCGGAAGGCCCGGCGTGATTGGCATGGCGGAGACAGGCGTCCGATTCGTCGGATTTGATGACTCGGCTTAATTAATAAAAGTGCCGCGTTATCGATTGGCCAGCAGCGACCGCGACGACGACCACGACCGCTTCGATGACTGCGACGACGACGGCGGTTTTGTCATGCGTGGCGGCGACATGACAGTCTTTTCCTTTTTTTTTCTCTCTCTTTTTTTACCAACTTTTTTTTTGTCGAGGAAGAAATAAAAGGAAGGAAATGGTATGTTTGTGGCACTCTATACTGTGGAGGCTTGGAGGGAAAGGGGGGAGGGGGGAGGGGGGTTATGCCTCTATACCCCCAAGCCCTACACACTATTCCGATCATGTTCTTCACGCCTATACAACCCCCATCTACCTTATCCCACACCCTTTCACCTACCCTACGCCTCCACGCCTCCCCTCATACCCTCCCTCCCCATCCCCATCCCTATCTCCATCCCATCCCTATCCCTCGTCAATACCCCTCCTTCTCCCCCCTTCTCATCCTCCCCCTCCCCTCCCCCTTCCCATCCCTTCCTCCTCCCTCGTCAATACCCACTCCCGAGATGCGACAGAAATGGATCCGTAGTCTTTGCCTTGTCGTGGTTATGCCCCCCTCCCCCCTCCTCCCCCTCCCGTGTTTGTTTACGCTGGGAGACGGGATGCCCCTGTGTGTGTGTGTGTGTGTGTGTGTGTGTATGTGTCTGTGTCTGTTGACGGAGTTTCGCTGGCTGTTAGGTCCTGTTAGGTCCTGTGGTAGGATGCTTGTAAATAGTGGGGGAGGGGACGGGGGTAGAGAGGGAGGGAGGATGGGAGGACGAGTTGGGAGGAGAGGAGGGAGTGCGCGGGAGGGGGAGAAGGGGAGGGAGGGAGAGAGAGAAAAGAGAGCTCGTGTTTCTTACTGTGACTCTTTCAAATGGCAGGGCCACCTGTAAGCCGACCTGCACACGCCTCTCTCTCTTGCTCACTCATGCTCTCTCTCTCTCTCTCCTTCTCTCTCCTCTCCCCTGCCTTCCCCCTCTCCCCTCCCCTCCCTTCCCTCCCTTCCTTCCCTTCCTCCCTCCCTCCCCCCTCTCTCTCTTTTTCTTTTTCTTTTTCTCTCTTTCTATTTTTATTTTTATCCTCATTTCTCTTTCGCTGCCTCTCTCCATCTCTATTTCTCCCTGCCCTTCCACCTTTCCCCGCTGTCCCTTCTCCCTCATCACCTGCGTTATTTCTCCCTCACAATCACCTGTAATTGATAGCTCCTTGTTAATTAGCGTCAGTCGAGTTGCAGGCGAGGATTTATGAAAAGCCAAGAATATAAAGCTACCCTCCCCTTGCCCCTTCCCCCCCTACCCCGTTCCCCACGCTCCCCAGCACACACCTCCCCTCCCTTTCCTTCTTCCTCCCCCTCCCCCTCTCCCTCCCCTCACGCACACACCTCATGGGAGTGTATTTGTGGCTTGGTGAGTTTAGTGAGTTTTACGAGCCTAAGCGGAATAGCAGGGGGGGGGGGAGGGTAAGTGGGAGGGAAGGAGGATAGGTGGGAGGGAAAGAGGATAGGTGGGAGAGAAGGGGGAGAGCAATTGAGGGGGAAGGAGGGAGAGAGAAGGAGCTTTGTGTCGCCTAACCTATTATATATCTATCTATCTATATATGTATATATATATATATATATATATATATATATTTATATATATATATATATATATATATATATATATAACTATCATGATTGCTTTATTTTCTGCGAGGTAGGCGGCGTATCTCTTTATCTCATCGTTTTGTTGACTCTTACTTTGCTCGACTGCATATTATTTGCCTCTGTGCATGAAAGAGCTTGGCGCATGACGGTGAAAGCTTTTTCGTTGTTGTAGTGAGCGTGAACGTGGCATTAGGGAGGGAGGGAGGGAGGGAGTGTCTGTGCTTGCGTGGGGGGTGAGGGGGGGTGTTGGGGTTGCATTATCGGTTCAGGATTGGGGAGGAGAGGGAGGGGGGGTGGGTGTTATTGTTGGCATAAAGGTGGACGAGGGAAGTGAAGAGGAGTGGAGGGAGGGAAGGAGGAAGGAAGGGGAGTAGGATAGAAAGGAGGGGAAGAGGCTGGAAGGAGGGAGGGAGGGAAGGAGGGGAAAAGACCAGAAGGTTGTTAACGCGTATTGGCAATGTTACCGAGTGCGCTTAAGGCCTGACAACTAACTGCGTGCGTGCAGTGTTGGCAGCGTCGGGCCTGAGGTTGGCAGCGTACACAGCGCCGCCGACGTCTGAAACAAGAGTGCAGTGTACTTGGACCGTCGGGCGTAGGTGCCAGTTGCCAGATTTCTGCAACTATTTTTAAAAAGCCCCCTTTAACGGCCCCCTGCAAGACCATGGCAGGGAGGATGGGAGGTAGGGATAGGGTGGGGTGGGGTGGGTTTGGGTTTGGGGGGGGGGCGTTATTTAGCCTTCATTTGATGCCGTCCAGCGAGATATCAGCCCGCCCCCCCTCTCTCAACCCCCACCAGCTTCCCTACCCCCCTCCCCATCAGTAGGAGTGTTCCCTCCCCTCTCCTCCTCTTGACGGCACACGACAGATTGGGAGAGAGAGAGAGAGAGAGAGAGAGAGAGAGAGAGAGAGAGAGAGAGAGAGAGAGAGAGAGAGAGAGAGAGAGAGAGAGAGAGAGAGGTGCCCCTTTGGCAGCGAATATATCCAGCGCGAAATTCATTAGCAACAAACATATCACTTATGCATAGTGGCCTTGGATTGGGTTGACTAGGGAGAGGGAGGGGGGGTGATGGGAAGGGAGGGAGAGAGGAGGGAAGGAGGGAGGAGTAAGGGACGAGTTGCATGTTCGTGTATTTATGATTGACGCTTCGTCTCTCTCCCTCTCTCTCTCTCTCTCTCTCTCTCTCTCTCTCTCTCTCTCTCTCTCTCTCTCTCTCTCTCTCTCTCTCTCTCTCTCTCTCTCTCTCTCTCTCTCTCTCTCTCTCTCTCTCTCTCTCTCTCTCTCTCTCTCTCTTTCTCTCTTCCTTTCACTCTCCTTCTCCCTTTCCCTCCCTCTCCCTCGCATTTCTCCTCTCCCTCCTACCTTCTCTCTCACTCTCACTCTCACTCACTTTGTCTGTCAATCCCCTTTCCCTCCTATTCCTTCTTCGTGTCAGAAACAACTGCATATTTCTGGAATGTACAAAATGTCTTCTTCTTTACCATTCCTTTTTCTTATTCTTATTCTTGTTCTTCTATCCATATCGTAGTGTATCGTTGTTTATCGATCGATATGGTGATTGTATTTGCCAGTGTTGTTCAAATACATTTCTTTATCATTTTTATTATCATTTTTCCCCGAACTGATACGAATCGTACGTGGTTATTCTCGAGTATTTGTCGGTGTTTTTTTTTTTTTTTTGCTGTTATTGTTGTTGTTTTATTTTGTTTTTCGATTGTGATATTTATATACACACACCTTTTCAAATCTACCTTCAATGTGCCACTGCCCCCCACCCCCCCGATGTTACATACATCACGCATCCACCCACCTCTTTATATTGTTGGTATTTTTCTCTTTTGTTTGTTTGTTTGTCTCCCGTTTCCATACATACAGTATTTCCCGTACCCCCCTCCCTCCCACCTCCCTCCTCACATACACATCCAACCCCCCTTACAATTGTATTTTATTTATTTATTTATTATCAGTTCTCCCTGACGAAATGTGTTTGTTTGTTTGTTTACATCTTGGTGACGTAACGAAGAAGAGCGAGTGAGACGAGATGTCTGAGTTCCTTGCGTCTCGTTTCGTGGGGAGGAGTAGGAAGAGGAAGAAGAAGAGAAGGAGGAAGAGAAGGAGGAGGAGGAAGAGAAGGAGGAGGAGGAAGAAAAGGTGGAAGGGTGGAGGAGAAGGAGAAGGAGGGGGTTGATGTGTGATTGAGAAGATGGGAGGTGTGGGGAAGGAGGTGAGGGGAGGAGGGAGGGGAAGATGGAAAGAAGAAAACAGGGGGAGGGGGATAAGGGGGAAGGGAAAAGTAGGTAGACCGGGGCAAAGGGGGGAGAGTAGTTGCGGTTTAAGACGAGATTCATGGTTATCTGGCTGGGTTTAGGGCCTTAGCGCGGTGCCGTTGATCCCTTGTTATTCAGCGGCGACTGCTGCATTATAGTATAAACGCTCCGTGCACGCACGCACGCACGCACGCACGCGGACAGGCAAGCACGAAGATAGGCATGACAGGTTCGCACGTACGTCTGCATGCATGCGCGTTTCTCTCTCTCCTCTCTCTCTCTCTCTCTCTCTCTCTCTCTCTCTCTCTCTCTCTCTCTCTCTCTCTCTCTCTCTCTCTCAGTCTCTCTATCTCTTTCATACAAATATGTACATGCATTCGCACACCCAGTTGCATATTACCCCTCCGCCTCCCCTCCCCCCTCTCCCCCGCCTCCCCCCCTCTCCTCTCCTGTCCTCTCCTCACACTTAACCTATGCAACTCTTCTCTCATGACTCCACATGTCATGAATTCTTTGTGTGGTGAAGCGGTGGCACGGCCGGAGGGGGGTAGGGGTAGGGGGGGGGGCGCTACTGTGCTCCCCCCCTTCCCCTCTCCCTCTCTTACGCCTTTTCTGGTGTGTTTTTTCCTTTCGCTTTTTATCTTGCTGTTATTCTCTTTGTTTTGTTTTGTTTTTACTTCTCCTTTCTTTATTTACTTTGCTTTTGCTCTTTTTCCCAAATTTTTATTTTCAAGCGAAAGAGAGAGAGAGAGAGAGAGAGAGAGAGAGAGAGAGAGAGAGAGAGAGAGAGAGAGAGAGAGAGAACGAGAATAGAAGAATAAAGTGAGAAATAGAAAATGATGTGATTATTGCCTTCTGTTCCTCCGAGAGTGTTTATGTCATGGATTCATTTGCGTCACGTACGGTTTATTAACGGAGGGGAATGAGGCTGTGGATGGTGGTGGATGTGGTGGATGATGGTGATTGTTGTGGATGAAGGTGGATGAGAATGAATATTGGAGGATTATTCTTGTTGTCCTTTTTTTATTTGTTCGTCATTGAGATGTGTGTGTGTGTGTATAATATTTATATATATACATATTGCTGTATCATTAGAGAGAAAGAAGGGGTGTTGACAAAGTTTATTGTTTACATTTGTTTTCATTCTATTTTTTTACCGTAAGACTTTTTTTTCTATTTTTTCCTTTCTTTCTCTCCTATTGCCTTTCTTTCTATGCATTACTTATTTTTTTCTGTCACTGTCTCTCTAGTCTTCCATTCATCCTTTTTTGTTTGTTTTGTTGTTTCCTTCTCTCGTGCTTCGGGCTGTTGCGTTGGAGTCGTTGTGGTCTCTCGTTCCCTGCTCGTCTAGCGGAACCTCTTGAAGGTTTGTTTACATCGGGAGAAGAAGCCACGTGCGTTTTTTGATTCTCTCTCTCTCTCTCTCTCTTTCTCTCTCTCTCTCTCTCTCTCTCTCTCTCTCTCTCTCTCTCTCTCTCTCTCTCTCTCTCTCTCTCTCTCTCTCTCTCTCTCTCTCTCTCTCTCTCTCTCTCTCTCTCTTTGTCTATCTGTTGTTATTTGTTTGTTTTTCGTTTTTTTTGTTTATTCTGGTTCCCATTTTTAATTCTCTCTCTATCTGTCTATCTATCTATCTATCTATCTATCTCTCTTTCTTTCTTTCTCTCTTGTCTCTCCCTTTGGTTCCTATGCTATTTCCCTCTCATTTCCACTATTTTCACCTCTTACTCTTTCCCTTCCACCTCCCCTCCATCCCTCTATCCCTCTCTTCCCTCCCTACCCACCTCTCTATCTCTCCCTTGTCCCAATCTTTCACGTCTCTCTCCCTCTCTCTCTTTCACATCCCCTTCCCCAACCCCCTTCCCCACCCCCTCCCCCTCCTCTTCTCCCCTAGTTTTCCCTCTGCCCTCTCCCCTCTCCCCTCTCCCCTCTCCCCTCCCCCCCAACGGCGTAGATCTCTCCTCCCCTCAGCCATATATCCTCGAGAGGGGAATCTCCCTATAAGGACTGCGGTGATGTACGGGCGCGACAAGGGGATCCAACACCGTAAAATTATAGATAACGTGGCAGCAGAAAGGGTATAACTCTCTCTATTGGAACGAGTGTATAGAGAGAGAGAGAGAGAGTGAGAGAGACAGAGACAGACACAAGCGCGGGGGGCGAGGGCGTGTTGTTACGCAACGGTTATGTGGTGTCTATGCTCTCGTGTGCTGTTTATTGTGGTAGTTGAATGCTAGAGGCCTGAGCTATGAGGGGAGGGGAGAGGGGAAGGGGGAGGGGAGGTAGGGAAGAGGGAGGTATGAGGGGAGGGAAAGGGGGAGGGGGAGGGGAGGGAGGGAAGAGGTAGTGGACTGGAGGGAGTTTTTTGGGGGAAATATATTTGTTTATGTTTTTTTTTCTTTTCTTTTCTGTTCATTTTATACTTGATTTCTATTCATTGATGTTTGGAAGTCTTTTGTATTTCGTTATTGTTGTTTTTTTAGACTATTAGTAGGCTTTTTTTTAGTCCCGTATGTCGCCATGAACGATCAAACTACATTAACAACAACAACAATAACTGCAACATCATCATCATCATCAACATCAACAACAACCAATCGTACACATACCCCCTCCCCCCTACACCCTATCCCCCACCCACATCCTACCCCTCCCACCCCCTCCCACCCTCCATCCCTCCCTACACATATCATCTCTCAGAAAACAACCTCATCTCTCATCAATGATTGCAATGTTGCTACTCACCCTATCCCCCCCCCCCCTGAGCGAGTGATCAGCCGTCGGAGGACACTCTAAGAAATCCCCGGATGTTCCTTCCTTACCCCTTATATCTCCTGCTTGAGATTGGATCGCAAAGTTCCTCTTGGTGTGACCTGGTTCTTGAGGGGGAGAGGGAGGGGTGGTGGGGGGGGGTGATGGGAGGGTGGAAGGAAGGTGGATATGTATATATTTTTTTATTGTATGTATATATATTTTTTTTTCATGGTTGCTTTGCTATTTCTTTTATACACTCTTTGATTATTTGATTCGTTGTCTCTTCTCACATTTTTTTTTATCATTCTCTTTGTCTCTTAACTTCTCCCTCCCTTCCCTCCTTCCCTCTGGAGAGAGAGAGAGAGAGAGAGAGAGAGAGAGACATAGACAGAGAGCCAGAGAGATAAATAAATTCGAGTTGGACCTTGAAATGTCTTCTCCAAGGGTCACTTCGCCAGAGCAGTGGGGCGTGAGGGCGTTTTCTTCAGTCGTTTTTTTTTTCCCGCCCTTTTGTATTATTATTATCTTTAATTTTTTGTGTGTTTTATTTTTTGCTTTATTTTTTCGAGGGGGTGGAGGTCTTTATTTTTATTTTTTATTTCAGTTGGGGAATTAATAGCTTGATATTATCAATGTTATTTTTTATTATTATCTTTATTATTATTTTAATTGTTTTTTTTATTACTCTTACTATTCCTATGATTTTTATTCGCATTATGTCATTATAAGAGAGAGAAAGAAACTATTGAGAGAGAAAGAGAGAGAGAGAGAGAGAGAGAGAGAGAGAGAGAGAGAGAGAGAGAGAGAGAGAGAGAGAGAGAGAGAGAGAGAGAGAGAGAGAGCGGCAGCCACCTCCCTCGGCCAGTGAGTTGCCGTGGTAAGTCTGGATTGTTTATGTAAGTTATCCAAGTCGTGTGTGTGGGTCAGTTTGCAGCTGGTTCAGTCAGTTACGAGTTACCAGCTGCCAAGGGATATATATGTGTAAATTTTCTCTCTCTGTCTTTCTCTCTTTCGTCTCTCTTTATCTCTCTTTCTCTCTCTTGTTTATCTCTTGATTATTTCTTCTCTTTGTTTCTGTCTGTCTGTATGTATGTATGTAAGCCTGTTTCTGTATGTGTTTGCGTGTGTTTGTGTAAATGCCTGTGTCTGTATGTGTTTGCGTGTGTGTACATGCCTGTGTCTGTATGTGTTTTCCGTGTGTGTACATGCCTGTGTCTGTGTCTGTGTGTGTATGTACGTGTGCTGTAATATTAAAATCTGGCGACTGGCGTGCGTGTCTTGGTGTTTGCTTTTCGCTTGCCTGGCTTGCTTGATACAGACTCCCCGTGACTCTGATGTTTTGGTTTAGCTTTTAGCTTTGATAGATGTAAAGAGATCAATGCTTTGTTCTTTCTCTTGATTTAGATCTCTTTATGTTTCTTTTCATCTGTCTCTCTGTCTTTGTCTTTATCTCTCTCACTTTTTCTTTCTCTCTCTCTATTTCTCTCTCTCTCTCTCTCTAGTTCTCCCCTTCCTCTCTCTCTCTCTCTCTCTCTCTCTCTCTCTCTCTCTCTCTCTCTCTCTCTCTCTCCTCTACACACCCTCTCTCTCTCTCTCTCCCCCTCTCTCTGTCTCCCTCTCTTTCTCTCTCTCACTCTCTCTCTCTCTATTTCTTTCCTCTCCCTCTCTCTTTTCTCCCCTCTCTCTCTCTTCCTCTCTCTTATCTCTCCCTTTCTCTCGTCTCTTCCCTCCTTTCTCTCTTTCTCTCCTCTCCTCTCTCTCTCTCCTCCTCTCTCTTCTCTCTCTCTCTCTCTCCTCTCTCTCTCTCTCTACTCTATCTCTGCATCCCTCCCTCCCTCCTCACCACTTCACCCTTCTTCTCCTTCCTCTTCCTTCTTTATGGGTATCACTTCACAACTTTTCCTCTCCCTGGTTGCTTTCCTTCAATTTGTTACTCGCTCTCTCTCTCTTTCCAATCGCCATTTCTCGCTTCTCCTTCCCTTTATCCGACTGTTGTCTCTTGCATCTTCGTCCGTTTGTCGTTTCTCTTCTTATTTTTTCTCGGTTGTCCTTCGTCCTTCCTTTGTCAGTATTCGTTTCTTTATCTATCCAGTTGTGTTTTCTTCCCCTTTGGTCAGCGTCTGTGTTCTTCTCCTAACTCTATCGTTGGTCGTTTTCCCTATCTTTATCGTGTGTCGTTTCCTTTTCGTTTGTTCGCTTCTTCTCCTTCCTTTATCACTTGCTTTTTTCTTTGCTGTATCTCCCTGACTTGGCGTCTGTTGCACCCGCGTGTTTCTTGTATTTTTTTCCCTCCATTGTGTGCTGAGTTGCGCCTTTGTGTCCAGGTTCTTTTTCTTTGCTTGTTTCTTCTTCTCTCTCTTCTCGCTTGTGTCGTAGTCTTCTACCGTCTCTCGATTTTTTTTTTTTTTTTTTTTTTTATTTTTTTTTTTGACATTGGAAAACTCGATATTGGTTTTATTCCTATTTTCTTCGCAAATCCCGTAGTTGTTTCTTATTAAGTCTCGCGTGTGTTGACTTTATATCCCTCCCACTATCTCCACTTCCTTCCTTTTCCCACCCCCCCACTTCCCCTTTCCCTTTCCTCCCTCCATTGTATTCCCTTCCCCCCCTCTCCATCCCTAAGCTGCAACACCCAAATATGGCAGGGATGTTGCATCAGTAATAGGGTTGTGGCGGTAGCATCAAAAGGTCACAAGACGGGACACTGACCCCAAAGGTCTGGGGAGGAAGGGTGGATAGGGGGGAGGGCAGGAGGGGGCGATTGAGGGGGGGATAAGACGGGGAGGAGGAGTAAAGGGGTAGAAGATAGAGGAAGAGGAGGTTGGGGAGGGAGATGGGGTAGGGGGAGGGCGAGGTGAGGAAGGAGGTAGTGTGACCAAGGTAGGGAGAGGAGGGAGGGGGGCGGGGGGTAATTGTGGTCGTTGGGAGCGAGTGGGCGAGTGAGTGAGGGGGAGGGGGGGAGGGGGCGGGGGGAGAGAGGAGGTGGGGGGAAAAGATTGTAGGGGGGAGAGGGAATACGGACGGCGGCCAAAACTAAGGGAGATGAGAGAGTCGAGAGTAGAGAGAGAGAGAGGAGCAGAGAGAGAGAGAGAGAGAGAGAGGGTAATTAGAGAAACTATAAATGCGAAGAGAAGAAAGGTTGGATGTGGATGAAGGTGGATTGAAGGAGGAAGGGGGGAGTGCGGAGGGGGGCACGTGCACTACCTTGGCGGTTTGGTGATTGGGGAAGGTAAAACGGTTTAAGATATTGATAAGGGGGGCAAGCAAAAAGCTCCCCCGTCCGTAGGCGAGTAAAGCTACGTAGGCGGAGAGGTTATCGGTGGGGGCAGGGGGGGATTATAGGTGGGCTGGGGGGAGGGGGGGAGGGGGGAGGGTTAGTGTATGAGTGAAGTGGGAGAGGATAGTGGTTAGTAGTTTGAGAAGGGGAGAAGTGAGAGCTGGTGAGTAGACCAAAGAGTGAGTGAGGCAAGTATGACGGGAGGGGGGGGAGGGGAGAGTGGTTTAGGTTGGCATGGGGTTGGGGAGGGAGAGGAGAGGGGTTTACAGTTGGGGGTTGAAGGGGTAGGCGGTCAGTGAGGAGAAAGATAATGTTTAGTGATGAGGAGGAGAATCTTTGACAGGAGGGCCGAGAGAGAGTGAGAGAGAGAGAGAGAAGTGAGAGAGGAGAGAGAGCGAGAGAGAGAGAGGGAGCGAGAGAGATAGAGAGAAGAGAGAGAGAGAGAGAGAGAGAGAGAGTAAATACACACAACCAAGACCACAACACCACACAACACACACACACACCACACAACACACACACACACCACACACACACCTACACATCTATATTATTAATTATATATACGATATATATATATATATATATATATATTTGATATATATAGTTTATATGCATATGATATATTTCCACACGATTTCTTGCACAAAAACAATTAGAACAGTGATAAATCTGCTAAGCCGCTGCTACGTACCACCACAGAAATTACGGTGAATATTAAGAATACATATTATATGCAATTATTTTACAATGCACGATGGACGGAGGAGAGTGCTCGAGTGGATCTCAGAAGGAAGAAATAAATAGGAGAGAGAGAAGATTTGAAAACACAAGATCGAGGAACAATGGAAGAAAAGGAAAGAGAAGGAGAACGAATAGAAAACGAAAATAAAAATATATAAAAAGATAAAAGTAAAAGGAATTAATATAAATAAATAAAATAATAAAAAATTATGATGGCTGGAAAGAGAAAAGAAGAACAGGAAGAGAAAGAAAGAGGACGAGGAGCAAAAGAGCACGACCTGAAAGTTGGAAGACAAGATAGAATCACCCTTACATGAAACCATCACGGCCAGCACTCCCGCTTTTTGCTCCTTCGTGCAGCTCCCACCCCCCCCTTCTCCCCCTCTTCCCATCGACCTTCCCTCCCTCCTTTATTCCCTTTCACCTACCATCCTTCTACCTCTCATTACCCGTCTTCCTTCCCTTTCTTACCCTCCCTCCTTGCCCGTTCCTGATACCCTCCTCTTTGTACCCTCCCTTCCGCGCCTCCGTTCTCTCTCTCTGCCATAGCACGTATCATGCAACGATGGGGCGGGGGCGGAGAAAGAGGAGGGAAGAGGACCCAGAAAGAGAGAGAGAGACAGACAGAAAAAAAAAAAGTGCTGAAATAATATTGTAAAAATCTAGCGACTGGCGGTGCGGTGTCTTGGTGTTTTGCTTTTCGCTTGCCTGGGCTTGCTTGATACAACTTTTACTCCCCCGTGACTCTGATGTTTTTGGTTAAGAGAGTCCTTTTAGCTTTGATAGAGGTGTAAAGAGAGATCAAATGCTTATGTTTCTTGTCCCCCATTCTCCTTCCCCTTTTTTCCCTTTCTGTTTCATGTTTCTTTTTTCCCCCTTCTATCTTTACTTTTCCTTTTCCCCCCTTCTTTCTCTTTTTTTCTTTTCCTTTCATTTCCCCTTTTCTCTTGATTTAGATCTCTTTAAGTTTCTTGTTATCTTTTCATCTGTCTCTCTGGACATCTTTGTCTTTATCTCTCTCACTTTTTCTTTCTCTCTCTCTATTTTCTCTCTCTCTGCTCTCTCTCTAGTTTTCACCTCTCTCCCCCTTCCTCACTCTCGTCCATCCTCTCCTTCATCTCTCTCTCTCTATCTCTTCTCCTCCACTCTCTCCTCTCTCTCTCTCCGTTCTCCTCCCATCTTCCTCCGGGCACTCTCTCGTACCTCTCTCTCTCTTCTTCTCTCTCTGGATCGTTCTCTTCTCCCATCCTCTCCTCCTCCGTCCTCTCTCTCTCTCTCTCTATTGTTCTCCCCCCCCCTCCCACTCTCTCTATTCTCTCCCCTTTCTGCGTCTCTCTCTCTCTCTCTTCTCCTCCCTCCCTCTCACTCGCTCTCTCTCTCGTCTCCTCTCTCTCCTCTCTCTTGTCTCTCACCCTCTCTCTCTCCTCTATCTCGCTTCTCATCTCTCTCGTCTCTCTCTCTCTCTCTCTCTCTCTCTATTTCTCCCCCTCTCTCTCTATTTCTCCCCTTTCTCTCTCTCTCTCTCTCTCTCTCTCTCTCTCTCTCTCTCTCTCTCTCTCTCTCTCTCTCTCTCTCTCTCTCTCTCTCTCTCTCTCTATCTCTGCATCCCTCCCTCCCTCCCTCACCCACCTTCACCTTCTCTCCTTCCTCTTCCTTCTTTATGGTCACTCACTTCTTTCTCTCCGCCCCCCCCCCCCCCCCCCCCCCCCCCCCCCCCCCCCCCCCCCCCCCCCCCACCCCCCCTGCCCCCCCCCCCCCCCCCCCCCCCCCACCCCCCCCCCCCCCCCCCCCCCCCCCCCCCCCCCCCCCACCCCCCCCCCCCCCCCCCCCCCCCCCCCCCCCCACCCTTGGTTGCTTCCCCTTCAATTTGTTACTCGCTTCTCTCTTCTTCAATCGCCATTTCTCGCTTCTCCTTCCCTTTATCCGACTGTTGTCTCTTGCATCTTCGTCGTTTGTCGTTTCTCTTCTTTTTTTTTCTCGGTTGTCCTTCGTCCTTCCTTTGTCCAGTATTCGTTTCTTTATCCAGTTGTGTTTTCTTCCCCTTTGGTCCAACTGTCGCTTCTCCTTCTCCTAACTTTATCGTTGGTCGTTTTCTCCTATCTTTATCGTGTGTCGTTCCTTTTTCGTTTGTCGCTTCTCCTTCCTTTATCCACTTGCTTCTTTTCCTCTGCTGTATCTCCCTGACTTCTGGCCGTCGTGTTGCCACCGCGTGTTCTTTGTATTTTTTCCTCCATTGTGTCGCCTGCGTTGCGCCTTTGTGTCCAGTTTCTTTTTCTTTGCTTGTTTCTTTCTCTCTCTCTCGCTTTGTGTCTCTACGTCTCTCTTTCTCTGGCGATTTTTTTTTTTTTTTGACATTGGCAAATAGATATTGGTTTGATTCTATTTTCTTCTCGCAAATCTGACGTATGTGTTACTTCTTTTCTCGCGTGTGTTGACTTTATATCCCTCCCTCTCCACTTCCCCTTCCTACCCCCCACTCCCCTTCCTTCCTCCTCCCCATTTCCCATTTCCCTTCCCCCCCTCTCCATCCCTAACGCTGCAACACCCAAATATGGCAGGATGTTGCATACAGTATAGGGTGTGGCGGTAGCATCAACAAGGTCAACAAGACGGGGACACTGACCCAAGGTACTGGGGAGGAAGGGGGGTAGGGGGGAGGGCAGTGAGGGGAGAAGGATGGGGGGGATAAGACGGGGAGGAGGAGGAAAGGGGTAGAAGATAAGGGAAGAGGAGGAGGGGAAGGGAGATGGGGTAGGGGGTGGGGAGGAGAAGGAAGGAGGTAGTGTGACCAAGGTAGGGGAGGAGGAGGGGGAGGGGGGCTAATTGCTGGTCGTCTGGGAGCGAGTGGGCGAGTGAGTGACGGGGGAGGGGGGGAGGGGACTGAAGGAGAGAGGGAGGGAGGGAGGGAAAGATTGTAAGGGGGGAGGAGGGATACGGACGGCAGCAAAACTAAGGGAGATGAGAGAGAGAGAGAGAGAGAGAGAGAGAGAGAGAGAGAGAGAGAGAGAGAGAGAGAAAGGGTAGAGGAGAAGGCGTAGGTGAAGAGGTGGATGAAGGAGGAAGGGGGGAGGGAGGAGGGGGCACGTGACCTTGGCGGATTGGGAAGTAAAGTTTTAGATGTAAGGGCAAGCACGTAGGCGGAGGTGGGGGCAGGGGGGAGGGGAGTGGTAGGTGGGCATGGCGTGGGGGAGGGAGAGGAGAGGGGTTACAGTGGGGGTTGATGGGGTGGGGGTGAGGAGAAAGATAATCGTAGTGATGAGGAGGAGAATCTTTGACAGGAGGGCCGAGAGAGAGAGAGAGAGAGAGAGAGAGAGAGAGAGAGAGAGAGAGAGAGAGAGAGAGAGAGAGAGAGAGAGAGAGAGAGAGAGAGAGTAGAATACACACACACACACACACACACACACACACACACACACACACACACACACACACACACACACACACACACACATATATATATATATATATATATATATATATATATATATATATATATATATATATATATATATATGCATATGATATATTTCCACAAGAGTTCATTGCACATAACAATTAGAACAGTGATAAGTATGCTAAGCCGCTGCTACGTGACCGGTCAACAGAGGGATTTACGCGTGCAATATTAAGAATAGCAGTATTATGATGCAATGTATTTTACAATGGCAGCGTTGGTGACGGAGGGGAGAGTGCGTGCGAGTGGATGCTGCAGAAGGAAGAGAATAGGAGATAGGAGAGGAGGAGGAAGATGTGGAAGAGCGAGCAAGAGGTCGAAGAACAGGGATGGGGGAAGGAGAATGAGGGACGCGGAGGAAAGGAGGAGGACGAATTGGAAGGGGGAAGGGAGAGAATAGGGAATAGGTATAGAAGAAAGGGAAGGAGAATGGATGGGAAGAAGGGGAGGAATAAGGAATAAGGATAGAATAAGGAATGAGGATAGAAGAAAGGATATGATGGACGTGGAGAAGAGAAAGAGAATGAACAGGAAGAGGAGAGAGGGAAAGAGGACGAGGAGGAAGAGGAGGAGGCACTGACCTTGATGTTGGAGGAGGAGGCAGAGTTGAGAGGGTCACGCCTAGAGGGCAGGTGAGGAGAGGTCACGAGAGGTCACGGCCAGCACTCCGCTTTTGGCTCTGCTGGTCGGTGCAGCTCCCCCCCCCCCTTCTCCCCCTCTTCCCATCTGTACCTTTCCTCCCTCCTTTAGTTCCCTTTCTCCTAGCCCTCCTTTCTACCCTCTTCTGTACCCTTCTCCCTTGCCCTTTCTCTGTACCCTCCCTCCTTGCCCTTTCTCTGTACCCTCCCTCCTTTGGTACCCTCCCTTCCGCGCCCTCCGGTCATGCGCTCCTGCCATAGCACGGGTATCATGCAGACGTGGGCGGGAGGGCGGTGAAGGGAGGAGGGGAAGAGGAACCTAAGAGAGAGAGAGAGAGAGAGAGAGAGAGAGAGAGAGAGAGAGAGAGAGAGAGAGAGAGAGAGAGAGAGAGAGAGAGAGAGAGAGAGAGAGAGACAGACAGACAGAGAGAGCGCTATAGAGATGCAGAAACATAATAAAAGAGAGATAGCAAGAACAAAAACAAAGAAAACGAAGATAAAACTCTTTGACTCCCGACTGCACACGCGGAAGCAAAGCGAATGATTTGGAAAGCAAAGACATTTTATTCCCTCCCTCCTCCCTCCCTCCTTCTTTCCTACTCCCTCCCTCCTTCCTCCCTTCCCTCCTCCCTCCCTTCTTTCCTTCCTTCCCTTCCTTCCTTCCCCCTTCCCTCCTCCCTCCCTCCCTCCTCCCCCCTCTGCGTTTGCCACCTTTGCTTGATAAACAGGTAGCTCGTCGGCCGTCCTGCTTTACTTGCTTTTGTTGTTGTTTTTGTTTTGGTTCTTTTCATAAGATGAGATTTGTAATGTATTTTTCTCCTTTTTTTTTCTTTTTTTTTCATGGCGCGTTTCACAGGACTGGGTTAATGATTGTGCATGACATAAGCTCGCACGGTTTAACATGTAATTTTAACCCGGGTTGAAAAGGGTGGATGTTTTTATTAATTCATTTTTTTACAATTTGTTTATTTATTTATTTATTTTTTTTATTCGACTGACGATCACAAACCAAATAACCACCCATGTAAACCATCCACCCACCCATTCACCCACTCACCCAACCAACAACCACCCAAACCAACCGAGTGCATTCGACAGTGTCAATGAGCATGTGGGCGTGCAAGCGAGCTGATTCCCCTCCCCTCTCCCTCCCTCCCTCCCCATCTTAATGCACTTTTCGAGGCTGGGTGATCACGCGAAGCCGCCCATGAGGTCGGGATTTGAGCGACAATGCTGTCCATTAGCTTTTCATTTTTTTCTATTCTTGTTTCATTGGAATGAATGGATGTATTATTGATCTCCTTTTTTGTCTAATTATGAAGAATTTGTTTATATTTATCTAAGGATTGTGTATTTGTTTATCTATAGGTTTGTTTGATTGTATATTTTTATTATTTATTTCTTTGTGTCCACGTATGCATATCGAACATGATCATGCATATGCACGCCCTTATTTGGGCGTATTTTCACACTTCGCGGACAACAACAGAACAACGACAACAAATAATCTCTCTTTAATCATGGCGACGAAAACCGCGGAATCGTTGGGGGTGACTCTTTGACCCCGACTTTCGTCCTTGACCGATAGATGGCACTGCTCTCTCTGTCTCTCTCTGTCTCTTTCTGTCTCTTTCTACTTCTGGTTCCCTGTCTTCTTCTTGGTCCTCTTTATTTCTCTCCCTGGTCCTCTACTTCTCCTGTCCCCCCTCGTTCCTTCTCTCCTTATTCCTCTCCCTTTCCCTTCCTTATCTCTGGTCTTTTTCTCCGTTCCATCTGTCTTTCTCCCTCTCCCTCCCTTACCCCCTCATTCCCTCTTTCCTTCTCCCTCTCCCTCCCTCACCCCCCTCGTTCCCTCTGTCCTTTTCCCTCTACCTTCCCCCCCCTCCTCCTCCTCCCCCTCTCCCTCTCCTCTCCCTCTTCCCCCCACCCCCTCCTCCTCCCTCTCCTCCTCCTTCTCCCTCTTCACCCTCCCCCTCCTCCTCCCTCTCCTCTTCCTCCTCCCTCCTCCTCCTCTCCTCCCCCTCCTCCTCCCTCCTCCTCCCAGCGGGCTACCGTCGCGAGGGAAGCGTGCCAAGTGAGGGAGACAAGAGAGAATCGCGATGCGTATCAAGAGCGCGCCCGCGATGAAGACGCTCTGTCTTTGCGGGATGGATGGGCGGCCAAAAAATAGGGTCGGTGGTGTTTTTTTTTTCTCTCTCTTTTTTCTTTTCTTTCTCTCTTTTTTTTGTGTCGTATTTGGATTTAGAATAGTTTTTTTTTTAGGGTTTAGCTTCTCTCTATCTATTTATCTAACTCTCTTTCTCGCATTCTCTCTCTCTCTCTCTCTCTCTCTCTCTCTCTCTCTCTCTCTCTCCTTCTCTCTCTCTTTTCCTTCCTTCTTCCTCCTCTCCCTTCCACCCTCTTTCTCTACTTTCTTTTACTCTTTTTTTTCCATAAAATCGCCACACTCTCTCCTCAAAGTTTATTTACAGATTAGGTCGTCTGGCGTAAATAATTTACCTTAAGACGAGCCAAGGGATAGCCCGCAGCGCCTTGACACGAGGGAAGGGGGAGGAGGAGGAGGAGGAGAAGGAGAAGGAGAAGAGGGAAAGAGGTGAATGATGCTGAAATATGGGGCGTTTTTTTTTTTTTTTGTTTGTGTGTTTTTTTGAGAGAGTTATAGCCTTGGCGACGGGTGCGCGGTGTGGTGCGGTTACGCTTCGGGAAATTGGGGCAAGGGCACGGAAGGCTGGGTAGGGGTAGGTAGGAGAGAGAGAGAGACAGAGAGAGAGAGAGAGAGAGAGAGAGAGAGAGAGAGAGAGAGAGAGAGAGAGAGAGAACATGTGATAAGGAACATTAGTGCTCGTGTGTGTGTGTGTGTGAGGGGGCTAGGGGGGGGTAACGTGTTGCTTGGTTTTCTCTTGCACGGCCGCTACTTGTAAACAAAATATGTAGGAGTGTTGAAATAGTTAGTGGTTCTCTCACTCTCTCTATCTATCTATCTATCTATCTACCTATCTCTATCTATCTCCCTCCCTCTCTGTATCTCTCTCTCTCTCTCTCACTCTCTCACTCTCTCTCTTTTTCTTTCTCCTTTTTCACCTTTCATTCGCTCTTTCTCCCCTCTCTCCCTATTTCCATCACATTCCATTTCATTCCATCTCTCCATCCCTCCCTCCCTCTCCTCCACTCTCCCCCTGACTCCCCCCCTCCCCCCTCCCCCAAACACCCTCTCACTCCGCGGATTTCGTTATTAAGCTAATTTGCGAACTTTTTAATCGCCCGCCTCATAGCCTGGCTGCATTTTCGGCAACTGTTGCAATTAGATGTGTATATTAATGCCATTGCAATTGCGAGGTCGATCGGGTTGTAGCGGTGTTTTAGCATGTGTTTGAAAGGAGGGGAGGGGGGTGGAGGGGAGGGGACGGGGGAGGGGGGTGTTGAGTAGGGGGAGGAGGAGGGGACGGGGGAGGTGTTGAGTAGGGGGAGGGGGGGGCGTGGGGGTCAGTCGCTGCTCGTTTTGGAGGAATGATCGGATAGCTGAACATAATCAGCTGATCCGTGGCTTTAAATCGGCATGTGCTACCCAGGGGAGAGGGAGGGAGGGAGGGAGGGAGAGAGAGAGAGAGGGAGAGAGAGAGAGAGAGAGAGAGAGGTTGGGATAAAAACGTTGGATGGGGAGGAGGGTAATGGGTGAGGATAAGGGGGGGGGGTGAGATGGGGGTGGGGGGAGTATCGTTCCGTCCGGCCGCGCGTGTTTTGTATTTTTAGCCCCGGATCTGGACACTATCCCGCACCAGGTTTGGAATCTTCGCCGGACGCCTCAATTTCCCCTCACCCCCCCCCCTCACCCTTCCCCCGTTGCCCCCTCCCTCTTTTCCTTCCTCTCCCTCCTCTCCCTCCTATCCCCTTTTCCCTCACCCTATTTTTTTCCTTCCTGTTAAGTTTTGATAGATTGACACATATACAAGAAGATAGAGGCTGGTAGACACTTAGATAGTGTGTTATTATCGTAATAGTCGTCTCTTGAAACTAAATACGCAGCCCCTCCACAGACCTCTCCCCTCTTCCCTCTCCCCTCTCCTCTCCCTGTCCTCTCCCTTCCTCTCTCCCACTCCCCTCTCCCTGCCCTCTCTCCCACTCTCCTCTCCTCTCCCCCTCTCCCTCTTCCTTCCCCTCTCCCCCTCCCCCTCTTCCTTCCCCTTCCCCTCACCCTCTCCTCTCCCCCTCCCCCCCCCTCTTCCTTCCCCTCCCCCTCTCCCTTCCCCTCTCCCATACTCCGCACCTTTCCTTCTCTCCTTCTCTCTTCTCCCCTCGCCCGCACCCCCGCCCCGCCCGCGCCCCCGCCCGCATCCCAAGCTGCAGCAGCAACACTAAACCTATTAGACACCAAAGGAAAGGCAGGAGTAAATCACCCTTCCCCCACCTTGCTTTTACATACATTATTGTCATTAATTAAGGGCAATTGGCCAGCGTGTTGGGCAAGGAGGATGAGGGGAAGAATAGAGGAGGGAAGGATGAGGGGAAGAGGAGAAGAAGGAGAGGAGGAGGAGGAGGTGGGGAGGAGGAGGGAAGGGTGAGGGGTAGAGGAGGAGGAGGAGGAGGAGGAGGAGGGAAGGGTGAGGGGAAGAGAAGAAGGAGAGGAGGAGGATAAGGAGGAGGGGAAGAGAAGAAGAGGAGGAGGGAAGGGTGAGGGGGAGGAGGAGGGAAGGATGAGGGGAAGAGAAGAAGGAGAGAGGGAGGAGGGAAGGATGAGGGGATTTGGAGAAGGAGAGAGGGAGGAGGAGAGGATGAGGAAGGGAGAGGGGGGTTTGGGCAGAGAGAGGGAGAGAGCGTGTGTGTATGTGTGTATGTGCAGGTGTTTGTGCTCATATTTTTGTCTCTATGTGTTTATGTTGTTATATGTGGATGATGCCGAAATATGCAACGCGTTTATATGCGTGTCTCTGTCTGTCTGTTTAAGTAATAAACATGTGTCTTTGTCTGTATGTGTATCTGTATGTGCAGCATTTTTTTTTCTCTCAGCAATATGCAACATTATTGATATTAATGGGGTTATTTTTGTCGAAGCGGGAGACAGATGTTCAAAGAAGGGGACACGGAGGTTTAGATTTTATCCCCCTTACCCCATGCTCCTACCCCTACCCCTACTCCCACTCCTACTCCTTCTCCTACTCCTACTCCCATCTCCCCTCCTCTTGTTCTTTCCCATGACTGGTGTCGCCACGTGTCTCTTGCGAAGGAGAGAGAGAGAGAGAGAGAGAGAGAGAGAGAGAGAGAGAGAGAGAGAGAGAGAGAGAGAGAGAGAGAGAGAGAGAGAGAGAGAGAGAAGGAGGGGATAAGAGGGGAAAATAATGATGAAAAAGTCGGGGGGCGATGACGAAGAGAGCGAGAGGAGCATCGGGTTAATATTTGATAATAATTCGCGAGTCCATCTCCCCTCGCTCCCCTCTTCTCTTTCTTTCTCTCCTTCCCTTCCCCTCTTCCCTTCTCCCTCTTCTCCTCCTCCCCCTCCTCCTCCTACTCCTCCTTACCCTCCTCCTCACCCTCCTCACCCTCCTCCTCCTATCCTCCTCCTCCTCCTACTTCTCCTCCTTTCCCTCCCTCCCTCCCTCCCTCACCCTCCCCTTCCTCTCCCCTCTCTCAACGGGAACCGGTAGACAAGTAGGAATCCCGGGAATTTCCCCTCTGTTCCAGTTTTTGGTTCCCGGAGAGCAGTGGTTGGAACGTGACATTGGGGGGAATGGGAAAGGGAATGGGGGGTGTCGAAGAAGGGGAGTGGAGGGAAGGGGAATGGGAATGGGGGGGTGTAGAAGAAGGGGAGTGGAGGGAAGGGGAATGGGGGGTGTAGAAGAAGGGGAGTGGAGGGAAAGGGGAATGGGAATGGGGGGGTGTAGAAGAAGGGGAAGGGAGGGAAAGGGAATGGTGAAGAGGAATAGGGGATGGTGTAGAGAGAGGGAAGATGCGAAAGCATTGTGAGTGCTTGTGTGTGTTTGCGTGCGCGTGTGTTTACGCGTGTGTGTGTTTGCTTGTTTATTTGCATTTGAATGTCAGTATGTATTAGTAATTCAGGTTTTGATTTATGAATATTTGATTAGCATTTTTGTAACCGGAAAATGGTCCTTTTTCGCGTCGTTATTTATTTATTAATTTATTTATTTTCCTTTTTTTTTAAATAGATGTTCAAGGCTGTTCATTCGAGTAGCTCTCCTCCTTCGTTCCTACCTTCCGCCCACCTCCCTTCTTTCCTCTTTTCCTCCCTCTCTCCTTCCCTCCCTCCTTTCCCTTCCCTCCCTTCTTTTTCCCTCCTTCCCTTCTCTTCCCCTCCCTCCTTCCCTCCCTCCCTCACTCCTTCCCTCCTTTCCCTTCCCTCCCTCCCTCCCTCCCTCCCTCCCTCCCTCCTTCCCTCTCTTCTCGCCTTCCTTCTATTGTCCCTTTTTATCCGTCTCGTGTGTGTACTTTTATCATGGCTTGTGTGTGGCTGTGCAGCTGGCCCATAATTACGCGAGGGAGGAGGAGGAGGAAGAGAGGGAGGAGGAGGAGGAGGATGGGGTGGGGAGGATGGGGGAGGTAAAGCGCACGTGTCTTTTCCAGGGAGAGATAAAATGCCCCCCCCCCTCCCCCCACCGCTCCTCTCCCCATCCCCCCCCCTCACCACTACCACCAAAGGTCAGCGAAAGGGGGGGTAAGAGAGGAGAGGAAAATTATTCTCCCTCTATATTCATATTCGAAAGGATAGGGGTAAGGGGGAAGGGGGGGGGGGTGTATAAGTGGGTAAAAAATGGGGTGTGCTTATGCGTGTATGGGGGAGGGGGGAGGGGGGAGGGGGAGGGGTGTGTGTTAAGGGTGTTCTTTTCGATTGTGTTTTTTTTCTTCTTTTTTTTTCTTTCTTTTTTTCTTTTTCTTTTCTTGAATAAGGGGCGAGTTTTATTTCTTTTCTCTCTTTTACTCCTAAAGCGGGGGCGGTAGTGAAGGTGTGTGAGGGGGGTGGGGAGAGGGTGGGGAGATGGGGGAGGGGAGGGGAGGGGAGGGGAATCGTGGAAGAGGATCATAGAAAACCGGTTGTGAAAGATGACCGAATTTTTTTTTTTTTTCTTTCGTTTTTTTTTCACTGGCACTTTCAAGGGTTGTGTTGGAGAGCATTTCAGGGCGTTTTTTTTTTTTTCTGAGAAGCCTTTTTCAACTTTTTTTTTTTTTTGGGGGGGGGCGGGTGGTTGTAGCCCTGATGTGTTGGTCGTTTATTACGTTAATGGTTGTCGTTATTAAACAGTATTATGAATAATAGGAGAAGTCGAAGAAATGTCTCGTAGTTGTAGTAATAGTTATAGTAATAATAGTAGTAGTAGTAGCAGTAGTAATAAAAATGTCACTATTATTAGCATTAGAATTATCACTGTAACTTTTTTGCCGTTTTGGTCTTTATTTTTTTCTTTATTTTTTTTTTGCCGTTTCCCTTGCGTTGATTAATCTGCCTCAGCGTCGCTCTTTGTCTCGTCCGTCCTTGTTTGTTATTTTTAGCGATATGATTTGAGTTTGCTTGAGCGCTACGCAAGGACACTCACGTAATTGTAGCCGTGAGTAGCCGCCGCCAAGGTCAGACTAAGAAGGTACTGGTTGTAAAGTGGGAGGGGGGGTGGGGTGAGGGGAAGGGGTGAGGGATGAGGGGTGAGGGATGAGGAGAAGGGGGTAGGGGGCTGAGGTAAAAGGGAGATGTGTGAGGTAGGGGTAGGGGTTGGGGTAGGGTAAGGGTAAGGGGGAGGGGGAGGAGAAGTGGAGGAGGGGTAAGGGTAAGGGTAAGGAGGGGGATGGAAGCAGGTGAGGGGAGGGGAAGGGAGTGAGGGTAATAGAAGGGGAGGAAGGGGGGGAAGGGGATGGAGGGGAGTTTCAAGCAGCGTGTACAGAGCGCCCCTTTGAAAGCAGGCGTTGCACCACTATCACGCCCGCTTGCCAACCGCCCGTCTCCCTTTCTCTCCCTTTGCTTCTCTCCCTCCCTCATCCCTCCGTTCCTTCACCTTTCATTCCCTCCATTCCTCCCTGCTTCCCCCCCCCCCTCTCTTGCTCCCTCCATCCATCCCTTCCCTCTTCCGCCCATCCTTCCCCCCATCCTTCCCTCCCTCCCTCCCATCCTTCCCTCCCTCCCTCCCTTTTTCTCATCCTTCTTTATGTTATGCTGTCATGGCCTCTTAATCCAGTAATATCAACGCGACTCCGGCCTTTGTTGAGTCGCGGAGGGCACGTGGCTCACTCCGGTTTGCCCCTCCTCTTGTTTGTTCTGGCTCTTCTCTCCTCTTTCTCTCTCTCTCTCTCTCTCTCTCTCTCTCTCTCTCTCTCTCTCTCTCTCTCTCTCTCTCTCTCTCTCTCTCTCTCTCTCTCTCTCTCTTCTCTCTTCTCTCTCTCTTCTCTCTCTCTCTCTCTCTCTCTTCTCTCTCTCTCTCTCTCTCTCTAACTCTCTCTCTCTCTCTCTTCTCTCTCTCTCTCTCTCTCTCTCTCTCTCTCTCTCTCTCTCTCTCTCTCTCTCTCTCTCTCTCTCTCTCTCTCTCTCTCTCTCTCTCTCTCTCTCTCTCTCTCTCTCTCTCTCTAACTCTCTTTTCCCTCCCTCCCTCCCTCCTTCCCTCTCCTCTCCCCCTCCCCTTTCACTCTTCTCCTCTCCATATCTCCATCTCTCATCCTCTCTCTCTCTCTCTCTCTCTCTCTCTCTCTCTCTCTCTCTCTCTCTCTCTCTCTATCTCTCCATTCCGAATATAATATAACCCATCCCCCCCCCAATGCAAAAAAAAGAAAAAAAAGACAATAAAAAAAAAATGCGAATCAGGCTTCCAGTATTAGGCTTTTATTAGTTCCCTTTCATCCGCCAATGCTGTCATACACACAATGAGGGATTTTCATTACTAGGATCCGACACGTGCAGACCGGGGGGGGAGAGGGGGGAGAAGGGGGGGGGGCGAGAGGGGCGGGCGGGGAGGGGGAGAGGGAGGGAGGGAGGGAGGGAGGGGAAGAGAAGAGAGAGAGGGAGAGACGGGAGAGAGAGGGGCGGGCGGGGAGGGGAGGGTGGGAGGGAGGGAGGGAGGGAGGGAGAGAGAGGGGCGGGCGGGGAGGGTGGGAGGGAGGGAGGGAGGGAGGGAGGAAGGGGAAGAGAAGAGAGAGAGGGAGAGAGAGGGGCGGGGAGGGGAACAGAGAGAGAGAGAGGGAGGGAGGGAGAGGTAGAGGGGACGATTTTAATAACGGTGTCGGTGGTTAGGGGAGGCGAGGGAGGGGATGGGGGTGGGGTGGGTTGGGGTGGGATGGGGTAGGGTGAGGGGAGGAGAGGGAAGGTATGGAGGGGGGGATAGGGTGAGGAGGATTTGAGCGTAGGCTCGGAAGAGGGGAGATGGGGAAGAGGAGGAGGAGGAGGGGGGTGTGTAGGTCAGTAATCGGGAGAGAGAGGGATAGGGGGCGAGAGAGAGAGAGAGAGAGAGAGAGAGAGAGAGAGAGAGAGAGAGAGAGAGAGAGAGAGAGAGAGAGAGAGAGAGAGAGAATCAAAATTGTCAAATCATCACCCCGAAAATACCACACATTTGAATAGAAAAAAAAAGAGAGAATTAATAAAGAAAGACACAAAAACACGAAAAGCAGACACAGAAGAGTAGGTGATAACAAGGTATCAGGACAAAGTGAAGCGAGAGAGAGAGAGAGACAGAGAGAGAGAGAGGAAGGGGAGAATAAAGGGGAAATACACCAACACAAAGAAACAAGAGTAAGAGGAGGAGGAGGAGGAAGAAGAAGAAGAAGAAGAAGAAAGGAGAACACGGGAAGATGATATAGGATATTAAGCGAAGGGGGAGAGAAGATGAAAGGAAGGCAGAGATAATCATGTTGAGCAAAGATTATACACAGGAAGAAGGGGAAGTTAGGAAGAAATGCGTGGGGGGAGGGGGGAGGGGGTGAGAGGGAAAGAGAGAGAGAGGGAAAAATGAAGAGCGGCGTGTGTGTGTGTGTGTGTGTGTGTGTGTGTGTGTGTGTGTGTGTGTGTTTCTATGTACTTGTGTGTATTGATAGAAAATTATATACAGATTCACTTGTATACACATAATATACACATGCATGCAACTGAGAGAGAGAGAGAGAGAGAGAGAGAGAGAGAGAGAGAGAGAGAGAGAGAGAGAGAGAGAGAGAGAGAGAGAGAGAGAGAGAGAGAGAGAGAGAGAGAGAGAGAGAGAGAGAGCAATGTGCTTTACGTGTGACTGTACGTGTTAATGCTTGAAAAGTGTTTCCGAGATGGGGATCTCTAGAGGGTGAATAAATCAAGAACACAACAGAGAGAGAGAGAGAGAGAGAGAGAGAGAGAGAGAGAGAGAGAGAGAGAGAGAGAGAGAGAGAGAGAGAGAGAGAGAGAGAGAGAGAGAGAGAGAGAGAGAGAGAGAGAAAGAAAGAAACAGAACACCAGACAGCTCGAAACAGATAATCGGAGATTATTAAGAGATATCGTAAGAGCGAAATAAAAGAACGCGGAAAGTGTGTGTGTGTATGGGGGGAGAAGAGGAGGAAGAGGAAGATGAAGATGTATAAAAGGGAAGGGGAGAGCGAGAGGAGAGCGGGAACAAAGGAAGATCACTAATTAAGGCGATAAAACAAAGGCCATGCGAACGGAGGAGCGAGAGTGGATGCAAAGTGACACTGCGGACGGTCAGAGGGAAAGCTTTCGATAGGGAGAGTGAGAGAGAGAGGGAGAGGGAAAGCTTTCGATAGGGAGAGAGAGGGAGAGGGAGAGAGAGAGGAAGAGGGAGAGGGAAAGATTACGAGGGGGAAAGGGAGAGGGAGAGAGAGTGAGGAAGAGGGAGAGGGAAAGATTACGAGGGGGAAAGGGAGAGGGAGTAAGACGGGGGAAGGAGGGAGGAAAGCATTCAACAGGGAGAGAAAAGGAGAGAGGAAAGCACTTGATAATGAGAGAAAAGGGAGAGGAATGAAAAAAGACATATACGGACATATACGGATACGGACTTATGCTCATATGCTCTCTCTAATTGACCGTGTTTTCCTCGGAAGCCGAAATGCACGCCAGTAATGCTTGCACACAGCGCTACTACTTTTTTTTTTTTAATACACGAAGTCTCGCAAGCACACAGCACATCACCAGGCTACACGACATGTGCGACGTCACCGCTTGCAGAAATGTCAGCGCCTGCAATTAAGATCACGTGTTACGCAGTGGAATTGAAGGGAGTGACTGCACGCTTAAGGAAGAGGAGGAGGAGGAGGAGGAGGAGGAGGAGGAGGAGGAAGAGGAAGAGGAAGAGGAAGAGGAAGAGGAAGAAGAAGAGGAGGACGACGAGGAGGACGGAGGCCATAGCATCTTGACGAAACAATTGACGGTCGTTGATGCGTGTTTGTGCGTGCGTGTGTCTGTGCGTGCTTGCGTGTGGCCTTTAAAAGTTTAAAGAGAAGGAAATACGAAAAAGAAGGAGAAGGGAAACTGCCAGTAGGATAAGATCGGCGACCTTGGCGTTTATCAGGTTCTCACATTGAAATAATTTGTCTGACCTTATTTGACCTTACCGAGTGTCCCCGACCTTTCCCTACCGCGGGTGTGTTGGGCCTTGTTACCCGGAAGAGTTGGCGTCACCCCATTCATACGCTGTTAGATAGATTTCTGTTTGATTTAGAAGAGAGAGAGAGAGAGAGAGAGAGAGAGAGAGAGAGAGAGAGAGAGAGAGAGAGAGAGAGAGAGAGAGAGAGAGAGAGAGAGAGAGAGAGAGAGAGAGAGGAGACATAGAGACGGATGGGGAGAGAAGAGAAGAGAAGATTAGAAGAAGTAGGAAGAGAGAAGGATGACAGATAAAAGAGACTATGATAAAGTAGGACACCCCCACCCCACTCCCACTCCCACCCCCACCCCCACCACGAAAACAAGGCAACCCAATAAGCGTTTGGAAAAATGATCCCTCTGGCGTCAGGTAGACATACTAGGCTATAAACAGCCTCGTCCGGAACAACTACAGCTGATTATGATTGGGTAGATTGGATGGGGTATGGGGGGGGAGGGGTATTAGAAGGGGGGGTGGGTGCAAGAGGAGAGGGATTGGAGGAGAGGCGGGGAGGGGGTGGGGGAGGAAGGAGGATAGAAGGGTTGGTGATGTAGAGAGAGGGAAGGAGGGGGGGGTATAGGGATAAGGGAATAAGGGAAAGGGGGGGAGGAGGGGGTATAGATGGGAATTGAAGAGAACAGATGATGATTAGATTGAGCAGATGATGATAGATGGCACTTAGGCTCGGTGACGGGTGAGGAGGAGGGAGGAGGGAGGGGTAGGGGGTGGTCGAGGGGTGAAGGGGGGAGGGGGGGTAAGCGATGGGTGATGCGCGTTGACATAGCGAGGAACAAATGGGTGACATGGTGTGGACGTTGTGTTAGAGGCGTGGGTGTTCTAGGGGTGGTGGGGGGGTGATGGGGTTATGGGGAAGGGAAGGGGATGGGGGGGCTATGGAGAGAGGAGGAGGGGTTATTGGGGAAGGGATGGAGGATGGGGGTGGGGACTGTAGTGTATATTACAGGCACCTGCGGGGCATATCACGGGCACTTGAGAAGGGTACTGGAGATGGGCCCGCCGGAGGAGGAGGTGGTGGTGGGGGGTGGGGGGTGAGGGGTGAGGGAGTTAGGGAGAGAAGTGTGGTGTGCCTTGCTAAGAATAACTCCCTTCTCCCCCCTTCCCCCTCTCTCTCTCTCTCTCTCTCCCACTTTTCCTCACCAACTCACCAACATCTCTCCTGGAGCGAGAGAGAGAGAGAGAGAGAGAGAGAGAGAGAGAGAGAGAGAGAGAGAGAGAGAGAGAGAGAGAGAGAGAGAGAGTAAAGCACCGCATCGTCTTATTGTCAACCAGCCCGTCGTTGCCAGTCAGATAATCATCCACGTGACGGATGTATGTGTGTTTTTGTTGTCCTTGCGCGTGTGCCAGCAAGCCCATCGCCGCCCGCCCTTAGAAGCCTCTCTGGTGGCGAAGGCAGGAGTTCGAGGGGGGGGATGGGGGGGGGGCGTGCTCGAGTGCGACCCCTAACTGGCCTGTCACTGATACGAAATACCTTTTATTTCGATGAAGGGAGTGCCTGCCAGGCGCGCTTTCTCTTTGTCTCTCTCTCTTCCTCTCTTTCTTTCTATCTTTTAATCTCTCTCTCTCTCTCTCTCTCTCTCTCTCTCTCTCTCTCTCTCTCTCTCTCTCTCTCTCTCTCTCTCTCTCTCTCTCTCTCTCTCTCTTTCACACTCGCGCACACACACACACACACACACACACACACACACACACACACACACACACACACACACACCGAACGAGAGAGAGAGAGAGAGAGAGAGAGAGAGAGAGATAGAGAGAGAGAGAGAGGGCGCTCACCGCCGCAGCCCACAAAAAACGGTCGGCGCACAACCGTTTTTCTTCGTCCAGCCCCAACAATTAATTTTTAGTCGTCACGTGCGGACGCCGACAAGACGAATAGTTTTTGAGCTCAACGCCCATCTCTTGCCCTTCCCCTCCCTTCCCCTCTGCTTCCCTCCTCCCCTCTGTGCCCTTCTCCCTTCCCCTCTGCCTCCCTTCCCCTCTCTTCTCTTTTCTCCGTCTTCTATTCCTTCCTTCCTCTCTCCTCTCTCTTCCTCCGTTGTCTATTCCTACATTCCTCTTCCCCCTAGATGACTATCCCTTTCTTAGGTCCCCATCGACATCCCTCTCCAGACCGATCTTATTCCCCTCTTATTCCCCTCTCCCTTTCTCCTTTTCCCTTTCCCTCGTCTCTCTCCTCTTCTCCCGTACCTCTCCCTTTCCCCTCGCCTCCCCCCACTTCTCCCTTTCCCCACGCCTCCCCCTACTTCTCCCTTTCTCCCCTTCCCTCACTCTCTCTCCTTCTCCCTTCCCCTCTCTCTCTCTCCCCTTCTCCCTTCCCCTCTCTCCACCGAGCTCTGCCTCGACGTCCCTCTCCCGGCCGACCTTCACACTCGCCTTCCCTCGGCGGAACACTCGCTCGCCTCTTTCCTTTCGTGGCTCTCGGAGTGCCAGAGAGCCAGAGAGCCAGATCGCATGTTCACGGCATTTACGTGGACAAGAGTATGTGGCTTTTTGTTTTTGTTCTCTCTCTCTCTCTCTCTTTCTCTCTCTCTCACTCTCTCGTGCACCCGCTTGGAAGAGATCGGATGCCGAGATAGCGAGGGGGGATCGCCGTGGATGTTGGTTTCGGGCGAATCCTGGGGGGACACCTGGGCGAGGGAAAGGGAGGGAGGGGGGGGGGATGTTGACTTCCTTTGGCTATTTTGTTTCTGAGTTCCTTCTCTCAGTAGGTATATTTACTTCCATGGACTTTCACACACACACACACACACACACACACACACACACACACACACACACACACACACACACACACACACACACACACACACACACACACACACACACACTTATACACTCACACACAAAAACGTACACGCAGAATCACACATACACCGCCGCGCACACGTACACACAGCCCCCAAGATAAACACACACTCGCACGCTCAAGTATGTGCCTTGCGGGTATATATTCCCCCAACACGTGTTGTGCGAGGAAGAACGCCGGGCATTCTGGCAAGAGTCGCCATACCGATGACATGCCGGGCGATGGCGAGCCTCATGTTGCATCCTGGGCTATGCCACCACGCCTGCTAGTGCACCCTACCTGCCTCCTCTCCCCTCCCCCTTCCTCTTCCCTTGCCTCTCCACGCCCTGTTAATTCTGTATCTTCATCCCATTTCTCCCTTTCCCCCTCTTTCACCCTGTCATCAAACCCGGTCTCCTTCTTTACTCCTTCCTATTCCTCTCGTCCCTTACCCTCCCTGTCCTCCCTTCTTCTCATCCTCTCTCTATTCCCCTACTCCCTTTCCCCCCTACTCCCCCCTCTCACCCACCCCGTCCCCCGGTCCTGTCATACTCCCCGTGGCATCTTTTACCTTTTTTGTGTGATTCACGCGAGTCTGTGTTTGCGCGTGTGACAGATCTCTCTCCGAGTACTCATCACCTGTCTCTTCATGCCGGGTGCCATCCCACTTTTGCTTATTTATGCATTTATTCATATTCTTTTTTCTTTCTTTTGTCTTTTGTGTGTTTTCGTGGTGAAGGGATGGGGGTAGGGGTAGGGGCAGGGACAGGGGGTAGGAGGAGGTGGCGGAGGTAGATTAGGTAACGAGGAGAGAAGGCTTGAATGCTGGTCTAATTGTGTAAATGGTCGAGTGCGAGAGAGAGAGAGAGAGAGAGAGAGAGAGAGAGAGAGAGAGAGAGAGAGAGAGAGAGAGAGAGAGAGAGAGAGAGAGAGATGGAGGGAGAGTGGGGGTGGGGGTGGGGGGGGCACCGACGCAGACGTAATGCGTTAAGGGAAGGTAAACCATTAGCCCTTCACGCCGGATGCGTTTGGCCGATAGTGAAGAGTCACTTCAGCAACTGCCCCCCCCCCCTCCCACCCCCACCCCCACCCCACCTATCTCCTCCCTGCATCATCTTTCCCCTCTCTCTCCCTCATCTACCCCCTCCCCCCCTTATCCCCATCCCCACTCCCCCTCCTCGCAATTGTTTACCTTACCAAAGACACTCCACTCTGACAGGTTGTTTCCGTGAAGGGGGGAGGGGGGAAGGAGTGGAGGGGTAAGGGGGTTGGGGGGGTTGCCATGGCAGAGTATGTGTGTTGTGGTTATCGTGAGGGAGGCGAAGTGCAGCTCGGACCTTGGCTTGAGGTTGTTGCAGTTTGTCCTCTGTCTATCTATTTATCTATCTATCTATCTATCCATCGAGCTGCCTAGTTATCTGCTTTTCGGTTTGATTTCCAGTCTGGCGGTTTGTCTCTATCTGTCTCTCTTTCTCTCCTTCTTTCAGTCTCTCTCTCTATCTATCCCTCCTCTCTCTCCATCCATCCATTCATCCCTCTCTCTATCCCCATTCTTCCCTCCTCTCTGGTGCTATCATCATCGGATTCTTTTGTTTCTTACTCTCTCTCTCTCTCTCCATTTCAGCTATACTTTAGCACGCCCTAACTCCCCCCACCACCCAGCCCCACCGCCCCTCGCCCCCCATCGCCCTGCACCCGACCCCCGCTCTCTCTCTCTCTCTCTCTCTCTCTCTCTCTCTCTCTCTCTCTCTCTCTCTCTCTCTCTCTCTCTCTCTCTCTCTCTCTCTACTTTTCTCACCTCTGCCTGCGCGCCCATCTTCGTACGCCGGTTTTAAAATGCTTTGCAAGACTTAGCAAATGCCACGGGGGCTCGTCACACTTGGCTGCCTCAGGGGAAGGGGAAGGGGGGGTATGGGGGAGGGGAGGGGGTTTAGGAAGTAGGGGGAGGGCTGGGTATGGGTATGGATAAGTTCGGGATGGGGATGGGGGGGGGGGCAAGGAGAGAGAAAGCCAAGAGGAGGGAGAAGGTTGGGTTGAAGGAAAGTTTGGCGGAAGGGGAAGTGGGGGAGAAAAGAGAAATGGAAATAGAAATAAGGTATGTAAATAACGACGAAAATGAAGTAAAATAAAGAAAAAAAAAACACAATGTAAACAAGATGTAAATAATACCCCACTCTCTTAAAAAAAAGAAGAAAAAGATGACAGACGACGTAAATAGAATCATAATAAAACTAAACACAATACTTGAAGAAAGACGAACGAAATCCGAGGACGATAACCGGTCCTTAATTAAGAACGCCTAAATAAGTTGTCATAATTACCTCTCATTCGCGGATGCATTATGACGTCACTCCTTATAATTGGGTTTTAGATAAGCTATGTAAACAAAGTCTAAGGGGCGTATTGTGTACTTTTTTTTGTCTGTGTGTGTGTGTGTGTGTGTGCGTGTATGTGTGTGTGTGTGTGTGTGTGTGTGTGTGTGTGTGAGTGAGTGTGAGTGATTATAAACATACTATAAAGGAGAATGAAGAGAGGGGTTGAAATGAAGGAATAGAGAGAGAGAGAGAGAGAGAGTGAAAGAGATATAGTTAGAGAGAGAGAGAGAGAGAGAGAGAAGTAGACTTATGTGTGCGTGTACGTGGGGAAGGGAAGGGAAGGGGGAGAAAGAGGGGAAATCTTATCGAAATCAGTTACGAGAAAGAGCAGCGTTGAGGAAACTCGTTGGCTTTCGGGCGAGGCGTCCGTCACTGGAGTCGGGTTAATTTTATGCTCATTTGCATGGGACTTGGTCGTTCGGGGGCCTCCTCCTCCTCCTCCTCCTACCCCTCCTCCTACCCCTCCTCCTCCTCCTTCCACGTAATCCTTTCCTCCCCTCCTCCCCCACTTACCCTCTCCCTCCATCCCCCCATCTTCTTAATCGTAAGAGTTGTAGGGACTTTTGTGCCCTTTTTGTCGGTGGAGGGGGAGGGGTAGGGGTAGGAGGGGTAGTAGGGATAGGGGTGGGGGTGGTGGGGGTGTTATTGCGAGTTTTTCCCTTAACTTTTTTTTCGCTCGTTTTTTTTTTAGTTCTCGCTTTCCCTGTCTCTCTCTCTCTATCTCGCTCTCTTTTTCTTTTTCTTCTATTTCTTCTTTCTATCACTTTATTGATATTATCATCTATATATCTACCTCTCAGATTCCCTCAACCACCCTGCCTCTCTCCCTCTTCCTCTTATTCTCCCTCCATCCTTTCCTCTACCCCGTCTCCCTCCTCTCTTCCTCTCCCTCCATCCCTCCTTCTACCCCTTCTTCCTCCCCTCTTCCCCTCCCTCCATCCCTCCCTCTACCCCTCCCCCCTTCTTCCTCTCCTATCTCATCCCCTCCCCTCCCTCGACCCTTCATCCTCCTCTCCTCTCCCCTCCCCCCACCCCACCCTCGCCTTAGACTCCATAGCGGGGTGGAAGTAGATTGAAATTTCTTAAAGGGAGAGTAATTGTTTGAGAATGGCGGGGCCCTCCCTCCCTCCCTCCCCCTCCCTCCCTCAAAGAAAAATGATTAACATAAGTTTTATACGTTGTTGTGGCTGCCTCATCTTGTTGTTTGTTTGTTTGTTTGATTGGGGGGGTTAGGGGGGATTGTTGTTGGTATTGTTATTTGTTATTGGGTTTGTTATTTTTTGTTGTTTGTATGTTATTGTTTTGTCTTTTCTCCTTATTCTTGTTTTTTCCTCCTTTCCTCTCCCCACCTTTTCTCTCTCGCTTCATTACCTCATTTACCTCATTCCCTCATTTTCACCTCACTCCCCTTCCTTTCCCCTCATCCTCATTCTCCCCTCCCTCCCTCCCTCCCTCCTTCCCACACCAGTGACACTCCTATGATTAGACCTTGGGACTTCCGGCCTAGTGGAGATGACCTGGGTCAACCTCCTCTAACAGTGCCATGTGACCTCTGTTTGACCCGTGTCGTCGTAAGAGGTTGTGGATTATTTATAGAATCGTTTGAGATTAGGCATGGCATCGTTTGTTTGTTTGTTTGTTTGTTTGATTCATTTGTTCGGTATTTATGGTGTTTAATTATCTATTCACGGTTTCTTGTATTTGATTTTAATTTTTACTTCGTTGTTTTTATTTGTATTTAATTATTTTTGTTGTATTGTTTCTTGGTTTATTTATTATTGATATTATTGTTGTTATTATTATCATTATTTTTATTGTTATCATCATCACCATCGTCATCATCATTATCATTACTACTAGTGTTATTACTATTTTTATTACCATTATCATCATTATGATTATCATTATTATGTGTTTTTGCGTTGTATAGTTCGAGTTCTGTTGTCTTCCTATAATACGTCCGTTTGTGCGTGTGTTTGTGTGTGCGTGCGTGTGTGTGTGTGCGTGCGTGCGTGCGTATAGTATTATGTATAGATGGATGGATGGATGATATTAAATCTGCGTTGGGATAGATATTGCCTTGATTTGCTTTATTTATTTGTTTAGTATGACTATTCGGTACTTTTGTTTTGTCTATTTTTCTGTCTGTTTTCCCCACTGGTTTTTCTCTCCCCCCCCCCTATTTGAGCGTACGATTTGTTTTTTCCCTCCTCCCCTTTCTTCAGCTCCTCTTCTTCTTCTTCCCTCTTCGCTTCTTCCCGTTGTCTCCCCTCGGCCGTCCTCCCCTCACCTTGTCTCCCCTCGCTCATAACCTGGCAGGCGGAAACAATGCATCACGGTTGTCTTGGAGGTCAAAATTTGGCCTTGTCTCCCATCTTTTCCTTCGCTCTCTCCCTCTTTCCCCTCCTTCCCCTCTCCCCTTCCCTTCCCCTTCCCTCCAACCTTCTGTTTCTCCCCTCTCCGTACTTCCCCCTCTCCTCCCTCCTGGGTGACCCCTTGGATGCGCTCCTGGTATTTCCTGCTCGGTTCGTAATGCCTTTCCACTTCCCCTCTTCCTCCTCCTCCTCCTCCTCCTCTTACTACTCATCTTCTTCCTCCTACTCCTCCTCCTCCTCCTCCTCCTCCTTCCTTCTTCTTCTCTTCTTCCTCGTTTCTCCCTTTTTTCCCCCTCCCCTGTCACTCTCCTCTCTTCTCTCTCCCTCTCTTTCTCCTCTCTCGTCTTCCTTGTCTTTCTCCCCTCTCCCTCCCCTCTTATCCCCCCATCTCTCTCTCCTTCTCTTTCTTATTTGGCTGGAAACGGATCAAGCGAGGGGGGGGGGAGGAAGGGGGCGAGGGGCGTCCCTTGGGGAAGTGTCTTTTATGACATGGTCTTCGGGGAAGTGCTGTTGTGGCGCGGGCGTGGGCGTGGGCGTGTGTGTTAAGATGAGGTGGGTGGAGAGAGAGAGAGAGAGAGGGGACGGGCGCGCGGGCGGGCGGGGTGGGCGGGCGGGCGCGGGCATAGGGCGGAGAGGGTAGGGGGGAGGGGGGAGGGTTAGGAGCGAGGCCGAGGACGCTCTTGTTTGTCCTTCAAGGAGGCGTCGCCGACCTTCCTTAAGGAGGGGGGGAGGGGGAGGGGAGGGGAGGAGAAAGAAGGGGAGGGGCGAGGAAGAAAGAAGGAGAGGAGGGAGGAGGGAGGGTTGGGAGGAGGAGGAGGAGAGGGATGGGAAGGGGGAAAGAAGGAAGAGAGAGAGGGGGAGGGAGGAGGAAGGAGGAAGGAGGAGAAGGAGGGGGAGGGATGGAGGGGGAAAGAAGGAGGAGAGAGAGGGGGAGGGGGAGGAAGGAGGAGAAGGAGGGGGTGGAGGAGATCACCCCGTCGGGTTGTTGTTAGGTGGAGTTCTTGTAGGTAATAGAACAGTATATGTATATATATTATCATTCTAGAATTAAATAGAAGAGTCAGGGAAGGCGAGGGAGGGAGGGAGGGAGGGAAGGCGAGGGAGGTGTGGAAGGGAGGGGAGAGGGAGGGAGGTGTGGAAGGGAGGAGGGAGGGGAGAGTGAGGGAGGTGTGGGAGGGAGGACTGTTGCTCCTCGCCTGAAGGGCATCTTTGACTGGCGATGCGATGCTCACATGGTAGTCATTGAGCTCGCATGACAGATGATACGCCTCGAGCCCGCCGCGATAAAGCGTTGTAATTTGCCTTTCGAGACTGACGGTCATGTTTAGCGGCGGTGATGATACACGCACACGCACGCAAACGCACCCACACGCACACACACACACGCACACACACACACACACACACACACACACACACACACACACACACACACACACACACACACACACACACACACACACACACACACACACACACACACACACACACACACACACACACACGCATGCTGCCCGTTTTGAGAATGTATATAACCGCGCGAGATCTCCTTCGGTGTCGAATGAAACGCAATTCACTGCAGCTGTGAATCCTTCTTCTTCTCCTTCTTCTTCTTCTTCTTCTTCTTCTTCTCATTCTTCTACTACTTCTTCTTCTCCTCCTTCTTCCTCTTCTTCTTCTCCTTCTTCTTCTTTTCCTTCTTCTACTACTTCTTTTTCTTCTTCTTCTTCTTCTTCTTCTTCTTCTTCTACTACTTCTTCTTCTCCTCCTTCCTCGTCTTCTTCTCCTTCTTCTTCTTTTCCTTCTTCTTCTTCTTCTTCTTCTTCTTCTTCTTCTTCTTCCTTTTTTCTTTTCCTTTCACTTTTTTCCATCTCTCTCGGGGTGAAATTGCCCTTAAGTTCGCATAATTGTAGCGGTCTTGCGAGACTTTGTCAGGACGTATAGGAGGAAGGAGGAGGAGGGAAGAAGAAGGAAGAAGAGGAGGGGGAAGAGGAGGCACTGTGGTTTCGTTAGAGAATGGGGCGAAGAGGAGAGAGAGAGGAAAAGGGAGAGGGGGAGGGGGAGGTGAGGGGTTGTGGTGGGGCTGATGGGGGAAGGGAGGAAGAGGATAAGAAAGAGGAAAGAAGGATTTTAGGACAATGGTAGGGAAGGAAAAGGATAAAAAAGGAAGGAATGGGAGACGCGTGTGAAGGAGAAGAAGAAGAAGAAGAATTAGCGAGAAAGAAAGAGGGCTGGGGGTGGGGGGCAGGGCAGGGGAGGGGAGAGGGCACACGAGGGCAAGGAGATCACGGAGGCACGTACGTGGTCCACCAGATGTTTCGGCCGCGCGTTGCAGGCTGCTCCTGGCACGGGCCCTTCCACTGTGGCACCGATGCCTGCTCGCGGCTCTCACGGCGCTGGGGGGCTTACCTGCGCTTCCCCTCTCGCGCCTCGCTAGCGAGACGCGAGACGGGAGACGCAGGCCCTTCTTCCTATGAGGGAGATCCTACGGTGGTGGTGGTTCTTGAGCGGGTCTCGGGAGTCCTAAGGAGGGAAAGAAGGGAGAGAGAGAGAGAGAGGTGGAAAGAGGGAGAGAGGGAGGGAGGGAGGACACAAGAAACACGAAAAGAAAATACACAAATTAGGTGAAAGTTCGAAGTGAGAAAATAACGAAACGAAAAGGTATCCGCACACATGCAGGCGCGTGAGAAGTGAGCAAGCAGGCAAGCAGGGAAGCAGGGAAGCAGGCAATGTACCTGGAGGAGGAGTCGGTATTGGATTTATTTTCCTAACAATCCAATCTTCATGCCGGGGCCTCTGCTAACGGCACCTTGTCACGCAGCTGTTAAGGGGAAGGGGAAGGGGAGGGGAGGTGGGGAGGGGAAGAGGGGGAGGTGGGAAGGGGAAGAGGAGGGGAAAAGGGGGAGGTGGGAAGGGGAAAAGGGGGAGGTGGGAAGTGGAAGGGGAGGGGAAGAGGGGAAGGTGGGAAGTGGAGGGGAAGAGGGGGAGGTGGGAAGGGGAAGGGAAAGGGGTTAGGGGGAGATAGGAAGGGAAGGGAAGGGGAGAGAAGGTGAGGAGCGGGATGCGAGAAATAGTAGATTATAGGGGCTGCGATAAAGCGATAAGCGTGGTTGATAAGGAGGGAGAGGGAAAGGGGAAGGAGTTATTAATGGGACAGGGGGGGGGGAGGGAGGTATGATGAGAACCATGAGCATTCAGGGGGCATGGATTTTTCTCGTAATTTCGCGTTCGTCCTTCCCCTCACCTTCCCCTCTCCCCATGCTCTCTTCTCTCCCCGCTTCTCCTCCTGAATAACCCCTCCCCTTCTCGTCTCTCCCCTCCCTCACACAACCCCCCTACCCCCCCCCTTCCCCTCAGATCCCACCCGTTGAAAGCAGACCATCTTGGTATTTCGGGTATGCGGTGGGAGAGAATTTTGAGGTATTTTTAACTTGGTCCTATACACCCGTACTCAGTTACAGGGTCCCCCCCCACCCCACCCCCATCCCCACCCCCCTCCTCCTCTTCCTCCTCCTCCTCCTCCTCCTCTTCTTACCCTCTGTCTTTCCCCTCTCTCCCTATCTCCTCCCACCCCCCCCACCCCCGCCTCTATCTCTCTTTTAGAATAGGCTTACCCACCCCCCCTCCCCCTCCTCCCTCTCCTCCCCCGCCCGTCTATTATCCGAAAAACTTCTAGGATTGCGAACCCTTTTTAGGGAGATGTATTTTTTTTTTTTTTTTAACTTCCCTTTGTTTGTGTTTATTAATGCTCTTTTATGTGTTCTTTCTTTTATAGTTTTCTGTTTTTTTTTGTTTTTGTTTTCATTCTTTTTCTTTATTTGTTCTTTGCTTACGCTGACTTTTTTTTTTTTACGGCGTGGTAAAGTGACGTAGAGGGACAGGTGGCGGTTCGGTACGTTACGAGTGTGGAATGAGCCTCGTTATGTGCGTGTGTGTGTGTGTGTGCGTGTGTGTGTGTGTGTGTGTGTGTGTGTGTGTGTGTTTGGGTATATATGTGCGTTCTTATGTGTTTGTTTTTGTGAATATTTAATTAGCGACACATTCATTATTCTTACGATCGTTTAATTGATTAAACCTGCGATCTCCCTCACTCGAAAATACGCAAGCGCGAATTCAACGTCGAGGGCGACCCCGCGGGCTTTTGTAGAAAGAGAGGAAGAAGAACAAGAAGAAAGAGGAGGAAGAGGAATAGGAGGAGGAGGACAAGGAGAAGGAGAAGAAGCAGAGGACTGCACGTGCGTCCCCTCCCCCTCCCCTTCCTCCTCCTCCTACTCCCCTCTCCCCTTCATCCCCTTCCCCTTTCCCCTTCCCCTCTTCGCCCTCACCTCCTGGCAAGTTATATTTCGCGACACGTTCCACGCACGGAATGCGGGCGGCGCGACCTCCACGTTATTTGATTTCTGCTCGCTTTTTCCCGCGTAGTTATTGCTCCGACATTAAGAGCTTCTTGGCGCCGGTTTATGCGTCTTGGTGGGGGGTGGGGTGGAGGGGAGGAGGGGGGGTGGGTGGGTGGGTGGGTGGGGAGGGCGGTGGTATTAAGCTATATAGATATCTGGTTATTTTGTCTATATGGCTACCGTGTGTTGTATGTTTGTTTGTTTGTTGCGTATTGTGTGTGTCTGTGTGTGTGTGTGTGTGGGTTTGTCTGTGTATGATTGTTGATGTATTTATATGAGTTTACGAAAATAAACTCTCTCTCTCTCTCATTCTCACTCACCTCGGTTTCTCTCTCTCTCTCTCTCTCTCTCTCTCTCTCTCTCTCTCTCTCTCGGTGTCTCGCGCTGTCGATACTCGTTGTTATATTTGTTTATTTAGTTGCATTCGCGAAGCCACGCTGGAGAGTTTTGGTGAGTTACTGTGGAGATTCCTTTTTTTTTTTTCTTTTTTTTTTTTTTTTCTTTTTCTTTTTTCCGAAATTCTTGACCTTTAGATTGCGCAGGCTTGGATGTGGCACGGGGAGGTGGGGGGTGGGGGTGGGGGTTTGAGAGGGGGGGGGGCAGGGAGAGAGGGAAGAGAGGGCGTGAGGTTTCCCCTCGGTCTGTTCCTGGTGCTGGCGTCGCCGTGGTCGGCCTCGTCCTCTTCCCTTCCTTATTATCCTCCTCCTCTTTCTCCTCCTTCTCCTTCTCCTCCTTCTCCTTCTCCTCCTCCTCTTTCTTCTCCTTCTCCTTCTCCCCCTTCTCTGTATTCTCCTCCTCCTCGTTCTCTTCTCCCCCCCTCTTCCTCTGCCTCCTCCTTGTCTTTCTCCTCCTCCTCCTCCTCCTCTTCCACCTCCCCTCCTCGGCCCCTTTTCCCGCCCCCCCTCCCTCTCCCGTCTCCCTTCCCCCCCGCAGTATGCCAGGAATGCGTGCTATGCGATCGGTATCCGGCGAGGCTGCCAGGCTCGGAGGTCGGTGGCGCCGGGGCTCCCCTCTCTCTCTCCCCTCTTCTCCCCTTCTCCCCACCCTTCTCTCTCTCTCTCTCTCTCTCTCCCTACCCTCTCTCCTCTTACCCCTCCTCCCTACCCCCTTCCTTTCCCTCTACCCTCCCCTCCTCCCTACTCGGTGCCACAGCTCTTCGTCCGGCGCCATTACACTTCGATCACCTCCTCCTCCTCCTCCTCCTCATTCCTCCTCTTCCTCCTCTTTCTCCTATTCCTCCTCTTTCTACTCTTCCACCTCCTCCCCCACCTCCCTCCTCCTCCTCTTCTTCCACCCTCTTCCTCTTCCCCTCCTCCATTTTCTACTCTTCTTCCTCGGCCTCCTCCTCCTCCTCCTCTTCTTCTTCCTTCCCCATCTCTTCTTCCTTCCCCATCTCTTCTTCCTTCCCCATATCCTCTTCTTCCTCCTCCTCCTCCTTCTCCCCCCTCCCTCTTATCCTCTACCTCCTTCACCTCCTCCTCTTCCTCCTCCTCCTCCTCCTCTTCCTCCTTCACCTCCTCCTCCTCCTTTCCCCAATCGCTCGTAAAGAGGAGTTGTTTACGAGTATTGGTCTCGGCCGCGAGTTCTATCGACGATGATGATGATGATGATTCCAAGACCCCCGGCGACCGATGGCGGAGGAAGAAGAAGAAGAAGAAGAAGAAGAAGAAGAAGAAGAAGAAGAAGAAGAAGAAGAAGAAGAAGAAGAAGAAGAAGAAGAAGAAGAAGAAGGAGGAGGAGGAGGGATGGTGGTGGGGCGGAGGGGAGTTGGAAGGAAGGAGGAGGTGGAGGTGGGGAAAGATGGGGGGAAGAAGGAGTGATGTGGTGAAAGAGGGGGAAGTGAAGAAGAAGGAGGGGGAGGAGGAGGTGGAGGTCGAAGTGAGAGGAGGGGAGGGGAGGGGAGGGGAGGGGGGAGTTGGAGGTGAGAAGTTAAGGGAAGAATTTTAGGAGGAGGAGCTAGTATTGGTGCTGGAAGAGGTAGGAAGAAGGAGGAGTAGGAGGGAGGGGGGGTAGCGAGGGAGGATAAAAAAGAAAGTGGTGATGGGGAAGGGAGGGGTGGGATGGGGGGTGGGGAGGAGTGGGTGAGGGTAAGATCTGCCAGTCGGAGGAACTCGGTCCGAGGGGAAATTCATTTCTTCCCTCACAACCTCAAAGACAATATCCGTCGGTGGGCGGCCAGCGCCTCTATAGCTTCATCTGGGAGGGAAGAAGGGGAGGGAGGGGGGAGGGGAGGTACTGACCGAGTTTTTCCCGGGTTGGAACGAGGGGAAAAATATCAGTGGGTGGCATGCTGTCTTGTTCCTTGAGATTGCTCCTGTTCTGTGTGTGTGTGTGTGTGTGTGTATGTGGGTTCGTGTGTGTCTGTGTATGTATTTACGTGTGTGTGTCTGTATGTACCTGCCTACTTGCGCCTGCCTACTTAGCTTACCATTACCGGCCATACCCTCATCTCTAATGGTCATGGCTGCCTTTTTCCCCCTCCCCCATTAGAACCTCACTCTACTCATCCCCCCTTCCCCCCTTCCCCTACTTCCTACCTACCCTCCCCCTCCTACCCTCCCCCCTCTTGGGCGCGAAAGGATAGCACCGTCTTGCCGCCGGAGATAATAAAAGAAGCCGGTGAGCCACGCAGTATTTAATCAGAGTTGTGTCGGCATGAGAGGCGAGACAGCACGGCAGGAGATCTTCGGGAGGGGGGGGGAAAGGGGAGGGGGGGAGGGGAAGGGGAAAGGGGAAGGGGAAGACTTGGTAGGGGACGAGGAGAAATGGGGGGGGGAGGGGATGGTGGGAATGGAGGTGGAGAGTGAGGGTAGGAGGAGGTGGAACAAGAGGAGGAGGAGGAAGAAGAGGAAAAGGAAGATGATGAGAGGGATGCAGGAGTGTGTGTGTGCGTGGGAGTTGTCCCCCGGGAGCCTCCTTACACGTGACACTTGGGGGAGGGGGGGGTAAGGACATGCCCCGTCTCACCCTCAATTCCCCAAACCCCACCGAGCTTGGTTTCACGAACACCCTTTCAAGTTCTCCTTTCCCCCCTTGTCTCTTTCTCCCCCAGCTGTTACCCCTTTCCCTTCACCCTGCTCCTCCCTCCCCCTTCCTTCACCCTACTCCTTCCTCCCCATTCCTTCACCCTACTCCTCCCTTTCCCTTCTTTCACCCTACTCCTTCCTCCCCATTCCTTCACCCTGCTTCTCCCTTTCCCTTCCTTGATTCTGATCCCTCCCTTTCCCTTCCTTCCTTCTGCTCCCTCCCTTCCTCCACCCTGCTCCTCCCCCTACCACTGTCTCTCATTACGTTCGTCCGTAAAATACCATCTAAATGAGAAAAACATGTTATCATCAAGGGTAAGAGGCTGGGGGGGGAGGGTGAGAAAAAGAGATTGACAAACAAAGAGAGAGGGAGAGAGAGAGAGAAAAGGAAAGAAAGAGACAGACAGACAGACAGACCAAAAAAAAGTCAAGAACGAAAGAGAGAGAGAAGAAAAAAGGAAAAGGAAGGGAAAGAGAGAGGGGGAAAATATGTGCGGTTAACTCTGTCGAGATGAAGAAGCCACGAGGGGGAAAGACTGTCTTGAAATCTGAGCGTTGAGAGGCGGGAAAGGACCCACACACAGACAGGCAGTGCCGCTTTTGTGCCACGGGGCTTGGCATTTGCTGTGGACACGCGGGCCTCGCGGTGTTGTCACACGAAGGAGAGGGAGGAGAGAAAAGAGAGAAAGATAGAAGATAGAGGGAGAGGTAGACGGGGAGGGAAAAGAGAGAAAGAAAGAAAAAAGGAAAAAAGAGAAAGAAAGAAAGAGAACGAGAAAAAATCCCGTCGGGATAAGCTGGTCCTCGGCGTTTCTTCCGCGTAGGCCTACGAAGCGAGAGATTAAGCCATTAAGCGGGCGGCTTGCGTGATGGGCGCGGTCGTGGGCGTCGAGGAAGGGCATAGCAAGCGTAAGAGCAGGAAACGAAAGACTTTGTCTCCTCACTGGGCAAGGCGAGTTGAAGGAAGTGGGCAAGATAATAATGGGGAGGAAGGGAGGGAGGAAAGGAAGAGAGAAAGAAGGGAAGGATGCCGTAGGGGGGAGGGAGGGGGGAGGAAGGATACAAGGAGAGAAGGGGTGAAGGGGGAGGGGTTGGGGAGAGAAGTGTGTCTAAGCGCGGTCGTAACAGGAGACGCGGGCAACCGGTTGTAGAGTAGAGAGGTGGAGTGGAAGTTGTTAAGCTGGAAACTTGCTCTCGGAATTCCTGTCGGCGCGAAGACAAGCAGTGAACAATTTATCCCTCCGCCCCCTCCCCCTCATCCCCCTCCCCCCTATGAGACGCCAAGGGAGTGACTCTTTAACGCACAGCCGATTGTCCCCGTGACGCAAGGACGTCTGCACCGCGTCGTCGTCGTCGCCGTCGCCATCGCCGTCGCCACCTGCATTACGTCTGGAAAACGACTCGTGACACTTGCGGTCAGGGCGCGAGGCGACCCATCGATCAGCTGCGAGCGACTTCGGAAACGATTTGCCTCGAGGGGTGAAATGAATAAGATAGAGGGATAAACAGACGAATAGATTAATGAATAGATAGATAGATAAAGAGATATTTGAATTTAGAAATACCTCGGGAACCTCCGTGAGTCTTGAGGGGTATAGATGACATTATCCAAGAACACATGTCACCGGGGAGGTTGACGTGAGGAGGACGGCTGTAAGAGTAACGGGAGGCGAATGTGCTCCTCCTCCTCCTCCTCCTCCTCTTCTTCTTCTTCTTCTTCCTCCTCTTCCTCCTCCTCCACCTCGGATCCCCTCCCAAGGCCGAGGGGAAATCGGAGACTCGACTGAGGGTAAATTCTGTGTGTGTGTGTCTCTGTGTTTCGAGTGTGTGTGTATGTGTATGTAGATGTGTCGTGTGTTTAGCTGTGTACGTACTGAGAGGAAATAAAAATGACCGTTCTAGATTTTTTTTTTCTTTTATTTTTGTCTTTATCCAAGAGGCGAAACAGATAATTTAATCCAAGGAAACACAAGTTGCCACCTACTCCCCCTCTCCCTCCCCCCCTGCCTCTACCCTCCCCCTACCCTTCTCATGCTGTCTGTCATTTCTTTTTCTTTTCTGTCTTTTTTCCTTCTTTTTCTTTTCATGTTTTTTTTTTTCTCAAGATTTATGTCGATTTTTTAAAAATTGCTCCTAGCATATTTTTAGTCTGGGCGTGGGTGGGGTTCAGCATTAACGCTGTGAATTAGATGATGAGGTTATTTTTGCCCAAGTATTTTTTTTTTTTCTTCTTTCTTTGTTGAATCAATTTCTTCCTCTCTATCTAGTTCTTTATCCATCTTTATCTATCTATCTATCTATCTATCTATCTTTATCTATCTATTATATTCAAAATCATCATCATCCTCATAATTATCATCACAGCTTTACCCTTAATTATTCCTAGGTCGTCGTTACCGTTACAAATTACCGTTGCTATTGCTGGGACAAACAGACAGTGAAAACGGAGCGCGTAACAAGTTTTGAATCGGTGTAATGGGTGGGGGGAAGGTAGGGGGGTGGGGGAGGGAGGAAGGGGTAGATGGGTGAGAGGGTAAGGGAGGTAGGGAGAGGGGTATGGGGTGAGTGAGGGGGGAGGAGGGGGTTAGGGATGGGGTGAGTGAGGGAGAGAGGGTGTGAGAGGGGGAAGGGGGAGGAGGGGGTTAGGGATGGGGTGAGTGAGGAAGAGAGGGTGTGAGAGGGGGGAAGGGGGAGGGGGATGGGGAGGATGGGGTGATGGAGGAAGGGGGTAGGGAGGGAGGGGAGGTAGATGGGTATGACATTGATGAATCGGTGGAAAATAATACCCATTGGTATATGGCCTGAGGGGTAAGTAGTTGGGGGAGGGGTGTACTTGGGTGGGAGTGGGGAGGGGAGGAGGGGGTATAACACGAGGATGTTCTTTGTTTTGCTGTTGTTGTTTTGTTTCTTGTTGCTTGTCTCGGCGTATTTTGCTGTTTGTGTAGTTTATTTTTCTCTTTTTTAATGTTTTTTTTTAGAATATACTTACATTTTAATTGCGATATACCCATTTGTCTGTCTATCTTTAGATCTCACTATCCATCCATCCATCCATAGACCATATATGTGTGCGTGTGTGTGTGTGGGTGTGGGTGTACACACACATGCACACATATGTATCCATGTACATGCCGGTATAATATCTATTATTGGCTTCGTTGTTATTAGCGTCCTTATCAATACTGCCGAAGACATGCTGGGCACTTGATTGTTGCTTTTATTAATATTGGTATTTTCTTGTTTATGTTGTTGTGATACTGATTTTGATTCCGTTTCTTTTAATTTGTTTTCCCTCTTATTTATGTGTTTGTTTGTTTGTTCGTTGTGTGTTGGACGTTCAAAATCGAATGCTATTTGAATTCGGTGGCAGTTTAACCGTTGATGCTTTCTGATTATTACGGTTATTATTTTGTTAATATTGTTGACGTTGATGGTTTCATTAGTATCATCTTCATGAATTTTTAATATATATATATATATATATATATATATATATATATATATATATATATATATATATATATATATGATATTAATTATGTAGCTGTTGTTATCAGGCCTACTGTATTCTTATTACTGTTATTTTTATTCACAGTATCATTATCGTCATTATCATTATCATAATTGTCATCATCAGCAGCAGCAGTATCCTCGGCATATGATATATATATTATTAATACAGTGTGTTACCGCTGTTTGGTTTGGAGAGTTTTTCTCGGTACACAAGGGCCCCGATATTCATAATTGATAGACGTCCGTATGCTATCGAGCCGAGGTGCTATTCTTTGTCATGCGAGCTCTTACCCCCCTTCCCCCCCTTCCCCTGGTTCACCCCCTCCCTGCTTCGCCTCTCCCCTTCCCCCTGTCTCCCTCCGCGCCCCTCTTCCCCTTCTCCCACTCCCTCTCACTCTCCCTCTCTCCTCCCTTTTCCACATACTTCTTGTCCCCCCCCCCTTTCCCTCCATCCTCCTTCTCCAGCCTTCCTTCACCCCCCTATCTCCCCACCGTTCTTCTTTATCCTCTCCCTTCCTCCCTTCCCCCCTTTTCCCCTTTTCCCCTCTTTTTGTTATTTGTTATTGCTGTTACATACCTGGATGATAACTCATAGGTCATAAGTATATTTGTTTCATTTGTTCACTTGTTCTCACGGAAGTAGTTAGTGAAGAGTTAGTATCTCCCCACCCCCCACCCCCACCTCCACCCCCACCCCCTCCCCCAAAATTAAGAGCGTGGGGAGGGGGGAGGGGTGAAGAGGTGGAGGGGGGATATTGGTCGGCCTCTTAGCGCCAGGCTCATAGTGCTGTGTGTGTAGCTGTGTTTGACGCTGTGTTATAAGCCCGATAAACGGTGTGCCGGGGTGCCATTACCCAGATTAGATAAGATAGGTGGCACTGTGATTGGCACTGGTACTGTCGACGGGAGCGAGGAGGAGGAATGATAATAATAAGAAGAATAGGAAAGGGAATAGGTAAGGGGAAGAAGGGGAGGGGGAAAAGAAGAGGGCAAAGAGGGAGAAGAAGAAGAATTATTCGTAATGGGAAGAGGTGGCACCCATTGCCGTGTTTGGGGTGGTAGAGGGTGAGGGGGGAGGGGGGGAGGGGAGGTTATCGTGGATATGGCGGTCGGTCGCTTCGGTCGCTTGGATTATGAGGCAGGAATTCTAGATCGTCTCTTCTTTGCTGTTGTTGGTTTCTTATTATTCTTATTCTTATTATTATTATGTTCTTCTCTCGGTGTAATCCTTCTGTTCTCTTTCTTGCTCTATTTCATCCCTTATCTGTCTGTCTCTCTTTCTCTCTCTCTCTCTCTCTCTATCTCTATCTCTCTCTCTTTCTCCCTCTCTTTCTCTCTCTCTCTCTCCTCCCCTTCCTATTTCCCGATTTCTCTCCGTGTCTCTGTTCTCTTTCGCTATCTGTCCAACTATCTACCTTCCCCCTTTCTTCTCAGAATGCCTCTATATGACAGCCGTCAATCAGTCGGGATCTGTCTGTCTGTCTGTCTGTCTCGAAGGCAAAGCGGCGGGAAAGCTATGACAAGGTGAGAGGCGCCGAGAGGTCTGAGGGTGACAAGGGTGAGGGGAGGGGGAGGGGGAGAGGGGTGACGGACGTGTCCTAAAGGGAGTGGGGGTGTTTGTGGGTGTTTGGAAAAGCGGGTGTTAGGTAAAGGGTATGGTTGTTTATGCTTACCTCTTTCTCTCTCTCTCTCTCTCTCTCTCTCTCTCTCTCTCTCTCTCTCTCTCTCTCTCTCTCTCTCTCTCTCTCTCTCTCTCTCTCTCTCTCTCTCTCTCTCTCTCTCTCTCTCTCTCTCCTGGTCCTCCTATGAACATATGAGCATCCATATTTAAGATACACACGAGAAACGCAAATAAAAATATACGATACATGTACGCTGGTGCCGAGATGTTCGTGTGTGTGTGTGTGTGTGTGTGTGTATGTATGTTTCTGTATTCACATTCGTGTTCGAGAAATATTTATCGGTGGCCTTGACTAAGCGCGTTCCCGTCATGTATGTTCATAGGGGATGAAGGAAGGAGTGTGGGGACGAGAAGGATGGAGAGGAGAGGGAAGAGGAAGAGAAGGAGGTGGGAGAAGGGAAAAGGATGGAGAGGAGAGGGAAGAGGAAGAGAAGGAGGTGGGAGAAGGGAAAAGGATGGAGAGGAGAGGGAAGAGGAAGAGAAGGAGGTGGGAGAAGGGAAAGGGTGGGGAGGAGAGAGAAGGGGTGGGAGAAGGAAAAGGAAGGAGGGGAGAGGGAAGGGGAAGAAGGAGGTGGGAGAAGGGAAAAGGATGGAGAGGAGAGGGAAGAGGAAGAGAAGGAGGTGGGAGAAGGGAAAAGGATGGAGAGGAGAGGGAAGAGGAAGAGAAGGAGGTGGGAGAAGGGAAAAGGATGGAGAGGAGAGGGAAGAGGAAGAGAAGGAGGTGGGAGAAGGGAAAAGGATGGAGAGGAGAGGGAGGAGGAAGAGAAGGAGGTGGGAGAAGGGAAAAGGATGGAGAGGAGAGGGAGGAGGAAGAGAAGGAGGTGGGAGAAGGGAAAAGGATGGAGAGGAGAGGGAAGAGGAAGAGAAGGAGGTGGGAGAAGGGAAAAGGATGGAGAGGAGAGGGAAGAGGAAGAGAAGGAGGTGGGAGAAGGGAAAAGGATGGAGAGGAGAGGGAGGAGGAAGAGAAGGAGGTGGGAGAAGGGAAAATGATGGGGAGGAGAGGGAAGAGGAAGAGAAGGAGGCGGGAGAAGGGAAAAGGATGGAGAGGAGAGGGAAGAGAAAGAGAAGGAGGTGGGAGAAGGGAAAAGGATGGAGAGGAGAGGGAAGAGGAAGAGAAGGAGGTGGGAGAAGGGAAAAGGAGGGAGAGGGGGGAGAAAGGAGGTAGAGGGATGCCAGATGATGGGGATGGGGATGTAGGATGTGAGGAAGGATTTTTGAATGTTGCCTCTCTTTTGCGATGGCCGATTAGCAGCCGAGCGAAGGGGTCGTCTGGGAGACAGTGTTGCGCTGAGTTGCACGTTGCACAAAGGCATCGCCGTCGGGCTATTCAGGGCGTCGCCTCTGCCTTCTGCAGGAGGGAGACAGGGAGGAAGTGGAGAGAAAGTGAAGGTGATAGAATAGGAGGAATAAGGATAGAGGGGTAGAGGACGTGGTAGAGTAGAAGAGGAAAATGGAGGAAAGTGGAGGGAGTGAGACAGAGATGGAAGCGGCAGGAATAGGACAGATTAGAAGGATGGAAGGTGCAACTACGAGAAACGAAAGGTGGAACGAAGATAGAAACAGGAGTAGAACTAACAGAAAGGGACGCAAAAGTGGAGTGACGTCCAAAATGCCCTGCTTTCCATTACCGCACACTAAGGCTGGGGTGGGTCGAGGTGGGTCGGGGTGGGTCAGGCCGGGTCAGGCTAGGCTGGCCGGGCCGCTTGGACACAGGAGGGGGGCGGGCTTCTCATCAAGTGTATTTTCCTCCATAGTACAAATTGTAGTGGGAGTAGTAGTTCGCGTTATTTGTTCGTTTTATGATTTCTTAATGACTTGCGTGATGCGGGAGGAATGTGGCGTTCCGTTCCGTGCGCGAGTCGTCGTCGCCGCCGCCGCTTCTCGTCGCTCTGTTATTGTGTTCACGGTTGCTAGTTTTTGTTGGGGGTTTGTTGTTGTTGATGGCGTTGTTGTTGTTGTTCAGTTGTGTTGGTATGGTTGTTGTTGGTGTGGTTATTGTTTTTTTTTTGTATATTTGTGTTTGTTTGTTATTGATTTGGCTACTGTTGTTCTTTTTACTACTATGTTATTGTTATTGTTGTTATTTTTATTATAGTAATCGTTGTAAATTGCTGTTTTTGGTTGTTATTATCCTGGGTTCTTCCTTAACTTCAAATTCGTATTTATTTTTTTTTCTCTCTCTCTATTCTTCTTTCTCGTTTCCTTTATTCCCTCTTTATCCTCCTCTCCTCTACCCCTCCCCCTCTCTTACACGTACGTTAGAAGGGGAGATAGACAGGGAAAAGGAGGAAGAAGAGAGAAGGTAGGGAAGAGGGGAAGAGGAGAGAGAGAGAAAGAGAAAGAGAAAGAGAAGGAGGAAATGAGGCGTTTGTGGGAGGGGAATAACGGAGGTTGAAGAGAATGTGATGATAAGTCTTAAAAATGTACCAAGGCACACTATACATAGCTATGGTGCTGTGGGTCGGCTGCCACACGAAGGAGAGGAGGGGGTGGGGGGGGGCAGTAGCAGGTCAGGGTGAAGAGTGGACAAGGCAGGGCAAGGCAGGGGCGAGGGTAGAAGGAATCAAGAGGAATCTAGGGGAGGGCAAGGCGCGAAAGGTGGCATGGGCGGGAGGGATCTCAACGGTCAAAGGATGGGGCAGGAGAGGGTACGGCGCAGGGTAGGGGAAAGAGGGGGAGAAGAGGGTAGGAGAAATGGCAGGAGAGGCAAAACGCAAACGAACGGTTAGGAAAGGGAAGATGTCAGGACACGAGATAGAGGAAAGAGCAGTAGATTGGGACAGGAGGCAGACAAAGGGAAGGGAAAGTCATAGGGAAAGGGAAGAGAACGAAGAAAGCGGGGTAGATTAGGGGCAGGAAGAAGGGACCGAAAGACAGGGGCAGGGGCAGGGGAGGCACCGGCACCACGAAGGGCAAGCAAGAGTTTTTGATGGTAGTGTGGCTGGCGACGCATGTCACGCTCACCTCATTCTTCATTGATCTCGTTGCTGTTTGAAAATAGTCGGCATTGCGTAAGAAATATCGGCCTCTGCTTTTAAGTAGAAGGGAGGAATGAGTAAGTGTGCTTGGCTGTGTTTATATGTGCGTGTGTGTGTGTGTGTGTGTGTTTGTGTGTGTGTACGCTCCTCTGTGTGTATCTGTGTGTGTATTGTGTGTGTGTGTGTGTGTGTTGCGTGTATGTGTGTGTGCAGCAGGGCCTGTGGTGGAGGCGGCGTGGAGGCGGGCGGGAGGGCCGGGTGGTGGGTCCCCGGGGTGGGGGGGAGGGGGTGCCGGCACTGAGCCCGGCCCCACGTCGCTCTGGCACGCACGGTATGCCAAGTATTCCGGCACATTTTTAATTGGAATTCTGGCGCCAGTGCGAGAGGGGCGCATGTACGGGGGGTTGGACAGGAAAGGGGCGGAGTTCGGAGCCCCAAAGGCGGGGTTACGAGGCCAGGGGGAGGAGCCTGGCACCGGGTAGGAGGGGCCACAGGGCAGCGAGGGGCGGAGCGAAGTGCCAAGGAGGCGGAAACAAGGTGGAGGACGGGAGAGAAGCGGCTCCGTGATGGGTCAAGCTCGCCGAGACTGAAATTCAAGCCCCGAATGCCGTACTTGAACCCAAATAAAATGGGACAGGAAAAAAAAGAGAGAAGAGAGAGAGAGAGAGAGAGAGAGAGAAAAGGAAAAGAACAAGGGAAGACGTGAAAACCATTGCAGAGTGTGTGGGGGGTGGGGTGGGAAGGAGGGGGGAGAAGAGAAGAAAAGAAGAAAAAAAAGAAAAAAGAAAAAAAGAAGAGGTAGGAAAATAAGATTCAGAAAAAAAGAATGGGAAGTTAAAGGCAGATTAGAGAATTGTTAAGAGTGCGGGAATATGACCGGACGCATAAGGTCACGTGATTCACTCCAAGAGATTAATCGTCGGGGAATTATTACACGTTGGCGGCGGTGTCACGGGACTTGGGCTCTTCCGCCGGGGTGATTTAAGGGTCATTATTGCGGCTAACGGATGTCGGGGGGAAGTGGTTCCACCCTTAAAGAACCAAATTACTGATCGCGAACCATCCAAAGGAGGGGATTTAGCTAATTTGAGGCCCTTGAATCGATAGCAGGAGGTGGGGGGTGGGTGGGGGAGTAGAGGGAGAGAGGAGGGGAGGAAGGGAGAGAGTGAGAGTAAGAGTAAGAGGGAGAAAGGTAAAGAAAGAAAGAAAGCGAAAGATTGAGAGAAATAAAGAAAGGGAGGGGGGGAGAAGGAGAACGAAAGAAAGAAAGAACGGGAGGGAAGGAGTGAAGAACAGAAAGAGAGGATTTGCGAAGAACAACCTCGATAAAGCACAAAGTAAACGCATAAGATCAATCACACAAAGGAGACCCTCACCCCCCCCCAAAAAAAAAAAAAAAAAAAAAGAAAAAAAGTCTAGAAACACGGGGTAAATTCTCCCCCTCAATCATGCAATTATTATAATTAGTACCGCGCTTTTGCAGTGACATCGCCTGCTTAATCTCTCCCCCCCCATTCCCCCTCCCCCTCCCCCCTCAGCCCTTCCACTCCCCCTTCCCCTTCCCCTTCCCCTTCCCCTCCCCTCATTAACCTTCCCCCCACCCCTACCCCCCTACCCCCCTACCCCAGGCCACTAATTGTGTTCCTTGACACAAGTGTATCAAGGTTGCATTGAACTAACCCCGGCCCTCATGCAGTAATTGAGCGTATAAAGATGAGATGATGAGGTTAAATTTGAATATCAGGGGACGATATAAATGTCTGATATACGAGGCTGTGATGAGAATGTTCGATTAAAAAAATTGTTTTGGTTTACGAGGATTAGGATGAGGGTGAGTATCAGGGGTAAGTGGGGGGTGGTGGGGGTGGGGGGGAGGTGAGAGTGAGATAAGAATGTGCAATACACAGGGATGGGTGGGGGGGGGGAGATAGTGTTGAAGATATCGGCGGCGATTTGCGAATCCTTTATCAGAGTGGGATTTTGCGGAAAAGATTAGGAGAGAACGTTAGTTTTGGGAGATTAAGTAAGGCAATAAAAGCCTAAGAGGAGGTGGGGATAGAAGGAAGGAAGAGGAGGAAAAGGAGGAGGGATGGAAGGAAGGAGGAAAAGGAGGAGGAGGAGGAGGAGAGAAGGAAGGAGAAAGGGAGAGAAAAGAATTATATAACAAATAGAAATACATTAAGAGTGACATTTTGGCGAGAGGCGCGGAAAGTGCAGAGTGAGCGGGTGAGTGTTGTCGTATGTACGTACATACGGGAGCACGGGCGTATGTGCGCGTCTTTTTTTGACCCTCGGCTGATGGATAGCGCGGCAGGTGGCAGGTTCCTTGGGCGTTGCGGTCGCGGGGCACGTCGGAGGGCACTGGGTAATGGGGGAAGATTGGGGAGGAAGGGAGGGAGGGGGGGAGGGGGAGTGAGGGGAAAGATTGGGAGGGGGGGAGTAGGAGGAAGGAGGGGAGATGTCTTCGCGGTCTGGGTAGATCTCGATGGGGTATGTATTGTCTTTTTTATTTTTTTAATGTTATTTCTACAATTAAATAAGTTTTTTGTATGCTTGTGAAAGAAAGAAGATTTCGGGTTTGTCTTCTTCAATTTCATCTCTTGTTGTTTTCTGTTCATCTCCCATTGGATAAATAAGGGAAGGGGGTGAAGGGAGTGAAGGGGGATTTTAATGGCGATATATGGGTATTTGCTGTTCTGTCGTCACGCTTCCTTGGTCGGGAGGAAGCCCTTGAGACGAATCCCCGAGGGTTCTCCGTCGCTGCGGTCTTAACACGCGAGGAAACTGGATGCTTCTGTTGAAGTTATGGCCGATTTGGCTCGATACTTTCTTTTATATCAGTATAGAGAGGGGGAGACAGAGGAGCAGAGAGAAAGAGAGAGAGAGAGAGAGAGAGAGAGAGAGAGAGAGAGAGAGAGAGAGAGAGAGAGAGAGAGAGAGAGGGGGGAAGGAGGGAGCGAAGGAGGGAGAGAGCAGAGGGTGGGAAGAGAGGGAGAAAGAAAACAGGTTCATAAGCCTGGCCCGCCAATGGAGATATCCGAATGAATGTCATTATCCAGACTAATAGGCACCGAAAGTGGATATTTGAAGGGCGTGAACGAGATGTCGAGGGCCAGTTGCGCTTCTCGTTGCGCCTCTGTTACTCTCGGGTCTTGCTCTTGGTGCTGTGTTGCTGTGGCTTCCGCGGCTTCGTTGCTGTTGCTTTCGGGTGTTGCTGTTGTTTACACTCTTGTTGGCAGGGCCCTTGACAACGGTGGCAGCATTGTGGTCAGGCCAAGGGTCGCCCTATTACACCCTCGGACGTCCTGCTACATCCTCGTACTTTTTTATCACACCCTTGGACATCCTATTACATCTTCGGACTTCCTATTACACCCTCGGACGCCCTATTAGATCTTCGGACTTCCTATTACACCCTCGGACGCCCTATTACATCCCCGGACGGACGCGAGAGGACGCGAAAGGCCTCTCTCTCCTCCGCTGTCCTCCGCGGCCGTCTCATTTGTCCCCCTTCATCTCGCCGTCAGCCGCGCTGCCAATAACGTCAGCGGGCCCCCTTTGCCCTCCCGACCTTCCGCTGGCTTGTGGCCGCCCCTCGCCGCTCGGACGCCCCTCCGCCGCCCACCCTCGCCTTTGCGGAGGACGGAGGGACAAGAAGGGGGGCGGGGGAGAGAGAGGACGAAGAGGACGATCGCCGAAGCTTTCTGATGTCCATGTTAGAGCGTCCACTTTCTCCACTTTCGTCTTTTTTTTCGGACGTCTACTTTCCGTTCATCTGCCTCCTCCTTTCCCCAGCCGCCCACCTCCTGTTCCTACAATCAAGGGGAGGATGGACGCTGGATTGAGACGTTATGGCGGATTGTCTCTCTCTTTCTCTTTCTCTCTTTCCCTCCCTCCCTCCCTCTCTTTCTCTCTTTTCCTTCCCATTTTATCAGGGTTCACCCATTCCTCCCCATCGCCCCTCGGTGGAGCCAATGAGAGCCACTCTTTGTGAAAATCCTTCACCTTGTGCATGTGTGTGTGTGTGTGTCTGTGTATGTGTGTGTGTGTTTATGTGTGTGTGTCTGTCTCGCTCTTGGAATTTAACGTGAAAATCGAGGTTCGGCTTTTAATTGAAACTAATCAAATTCTAGATGGAGAGGCGGGATTATCTGAGAGAGGAGGGGGGAGGGGGGGTAGTGGAGGAAGGGGAAGATGAGGGAGGGGAGGGAAGTGGGGGAGAAGAAGAGGGGGGAAGGGTTGATATCAGGTGATTGAACTTCTGTACTGTTGACGTAGAAGGCAACTAGGGGGCGGGGTACTTGTGCCCTTGTGGTCCCAAAGGCCTCGCTTGTAATAGGCGGCCGCGCACAGACTGATCTTTATGAAGAACTGGATGCCCCGGCTCAGCCCTCCTTCTCCTCTCCCCTCTCTCCCCTCTCTCCCCTCTTTCTTCTATCCTCTCTCTCCCCTCTCTCGTCTCTCTCCTCTTTCTTCTATCCTCTCTCTCCCCTCTTTCTTCTCTCCCCTCTCTCGTCTCTCCCTCTCTCTCCTCTCTCTCCTCTTTCTTCTCTCCTCTATCTCCTCTTTCCCCTTGCCTCCCTCCTCTTCTGTCCTTCTCTTCTTTATTCTCTTTCTTATTTCTTCGTCCTTTTTATCTCTCGTTCCTATCTCTCTTTCTTTCGTTCTTATTTACGTTGTTTTATTTCTATTTCATTGCTTTCGTCTCGCTTATTGTTTACAAACTGGCGACAAGCATGCAAGCATTTTTGTTTATTTGTTTCCGTATTTTTTGCCTGCCGATCAGCGTGTAATTATTATTGTCTTTGTTCTTACTGTTAATGTTTTTGTTTATTCCGTTAGTCACGTGACAGATAACGAAAGCACGATAGAAATTTGTAAGCAAAGGATTAGAGTTGCACAGATGTTAGGGAAGTTGATTATTTCATCGTTGCAACACTCAAGGGGCGCTTCATCGACTTGAAAAAAAAGGGCGGAAAAGGGTGTGAGAGCGGGGATTATGTGCCCCTTTGCAATGTATTAATAAATCTTATAGACGTCCTTTTATCGTTGTTATGCTTCATATTATCATTATTGAGGTTTTTGTTACTGTTGTATAAGTTCTTGTTGTTATTATTAGTTCTTGATTTTTTTTTACGAATTATTATTGATGTTATTCTTCATATTATCATTATTAAGATTTTTGTTACTGTTATATAAGTTCTTGGTGTTATTATTAGTTCTTGTTTTTTTTTTTACGAATTATTTTTGTCATTAATGTTATTATGTATCTTTCCTTATCAATATTCCGAGTGAATTTCCTCGAGATAATTTAATTGCTGTTTTATCAGTGGCTGTTTTTCTCACCTATTTTTATTGTTCATCATTTTACGCCGAAGAAAGTTCACTTGGAAACATTTTCAAAGAGAGCGATAACGAATGAAGTTTTGTTTTAGTCTCTCATATCGTCTTTGATGGGAGCTTTGTATCTTTTCTTTTTTTTTTCTTTCTTTCTTTCTTTTTTTTCTTTTTTTCTTTTCTCTCCGGACGATTAAGTGGAATAAGGAAGGAGAGAAATAAGAGCGTGGAGAAACGAGGAGATGGGAAGAGGCAGAAGAAGGAGAAACAGAAGGAGCTAAGGAAAACAAACTCCTCCTCCTCCTCCTCCTCCTCCTCCTCCTCCTCCTAGCTTCGTCCTTGAGAATTATCCCCACCCTCCTACTCCTCCTCCCTTACCCCTTCTCCTCTCCTCTTCTTTCTTCATTCCTCTTTCTTCCTCATCCCCCTCTGCCATCGCCCTTCCTGCTTACCCTGTCCCTTTCATTCTCCCTTCCTCCTTCCTCCTTCTTTCCCTCCCTTTCCCTTCCCTCTTCCCCTCCTTCTCTCCCGCCCATCCCCCGCCCCCGTGCAGGAACCCGGGTAACCTCTCGCACGCCCGATGCCCACCCGCGGCGCCCGCCCATTGCCCCGGGTAGATTAGGATAACAAGATAGCCGAGGGATGCGCAAAAAAGGGCTTAATTTCCGCTTGCGGCTGGCGGCAGTGGCGGTAGATGCGGCATTGGTAGCGGCGGTATTAGGAGCGGCGGCGAGTGATGAAGGCAGACGAACCGTTCCGCTCAACAAGGCTCTCTCTCTCTCTCTCTCTCTCTCTCTCTCTCTCTCTCTCTCTCTCTCTCTCTCTCCTCCTCTTCTCTCTTCTCTCTTTTCTCTCTCTCTCTCTCCTCTCCTCTCTCCACTCTCTCTCTCTCCCCTCCCTCCTCCTCTCCCCTCCACCTCCTCCCCTCCTCTCCTAGTTTCCTCCCCTCCACCTCCTCCTCTCCCCCACCTCTCCTAGTTTCCTCCCCTCCACTTCCTCCTCTCCCCTCCACCCCCCACCCCCCACCCTCCCTTCCCGACCTCCCTCAAACACAGCGCATCGACGCTTTGAGTGCCGAAGAAAAGAATATTGAGCAGCAGGGAAAAACATTTTGATAGTTTAATTAACGCTCGCGGCCCGGGAATGAGCTGCAACAGAGAGAGAGGGACTCGCTGATTTCCGACGATTGGGGAACGCCGAGGGGAAGAAGGGAAGAGGGGAGGGAGGAGGAGGAGGAGGAGGAGGAGGAGGAGGGGGAGGAGGGGGGGAGAGGAGGGAAGAGGGGAGTGGAAGAGGGTAGAGGGAAGAAAAGGGAATTGAAGAGAGGTGGGAGATGGAGGGTTGAATAAGGAGGGAGAGGAGAAAAGCTGATGGAAAGAGGGATCGGAATGAGGGGAAGAGGAAAGGGACGGAGGAGGGAGGAGAAGAAGAGGGTTAAAGAAGGGGGATAAGGAAGAGAAGAAATAAAAAGAGAGGAGATGTAAGAACGGAAATGATAAAGAGACGGGAGAAGAGAGGAGGGAAATGCGAAGAAAAGGAAGGAGTAAGAAGAAAAAGAAGAAGAAGAAGAAGAAGCAAAGTAAGAAAAGGGTGTGAGGGAATCTCAAGAAATCGAGGAGACGAGATCGGGAAGAGCATCGGAGAGCGCGAAGCAGGATTGATTAAACAAAAGCGAATCGTCTGTGCGTGTTAATCTTCCTATAAATCCTATCACTGCGGCCATTAGAAGGAAGGAAGGAAGGAAGGTGTGTCTGCGCACGTTGCAAGATAATGCAATATTGCCCGAGCAGCTGAACCAATGACCAATCCGTCAGGAAATATGGGAGGGCGAGGCATTTAAATGGACTATCTGATTGTTTCTGCTGATCTGGAGAGACTTGCAAGATAAGTGTTGCTTTTTATGCAACATAATTTCGAATATTCTCCGGCGATCGAGCGATGAATAACGAACCTCCGGATCTTAATTGATGGTGTGATGCTGGACGAGAGGGAAGAGAGAGAAGGGGAGAAGGAGAGAAGGAGAGGGTAGGAGAAAAGGGGATGAGAGGGGAGAGAGAAAGAGAAGGGGGAGGGGGAGAACGTGAAGAAGTAAGAGGAGAGGAAGAGAGAGAGAGAGAGAGAGAGAGAGAGAGAGAGAGAGAGAGAGAGAGAGAGAGAGAGGGGGGGGGGGGAGGGCAGAGAGACAGACAGGCTAATCAATAGAATAAGACACACAGGAAAACAGAGAACAAGAAGAAAGAGAAGAAGAGGTGAAAAGAGGCATGGGGTAGGAGGAGGAGGAGGAGGAGGAAGTAGTGGAAGAGGAGGAGGAGGAGGAGGAGGAGGAAGTAGTGGAAGAGGAGGGAAAGGGGGTAAAGAGCCCCCTCCCACCCCCCTGAGGCAAGACGGCTAATAAAGCGATGGTTATGTCGTCTTCAAAGAGGGGAGCTTGACTCGCGGAAGAAAAAGCGGCAAACTTGTTGACAAAATTGACGCAATGTTCTCTTCCTCTTTTTTTTCTGTCTTTTTTTTTTTTACTTTTTTTTTACTTTTTTTTTTTTATCCCGGGCGGGCCAAGTTAGTTTGTCTGGAGTGAAGCCTCTGATTGATTTTTTTTTTCTTTTTCTTTTTTTTTTTGTTAATGCTTTACCGTGCGTCGTAGTCGGAGAGTTATTGATATGAATTCGTGGCGGGAGAGGGAGAGGGAGAGAGAGAGGGGGGAAAGTGGAGAGAGAGAGGGGAGAGGGAGAAGGAGGGAGAGAGAGAGAGGGGGGAAGTGGAGAGAGGAGAGAGAGAGGGGAGAGGGAGAGGGCGAAGGAGGGAGAGAGAGAAGGAGAAGGAGGGAAAAGGAGGGAGAGGGAGTTGGAGGAAAGGAGAACAAGAGGGGGAAGAGTAAGGGAGAGAGAGAGAGAGGGAAAGACAGGAGCAGGGAGAAAAGGAGGAGAGGGAGGAATGGGGTGTGTAGGGGGGGGGAGGATAAGGGGGAAGCGGGTTAAAGATAGATAGTGGATAGGGGTTAGTGATGGAGGGGAGGAGGGAGGGAGGTGAAAGGGGAGGAGCGAGGGCGGTACGAAAGGGGAGTGAGGGGAGAAGAAAGGGGAAGGTCATATTTAAATAACGGTTTTAAGCAAAGCGGAAAGATAAGTTTGTTGTGTGAGAAAGAGAAGGAGAGAGAGAGAGAGAGAGAGAGAGAACGAGAGAGAGAGAGAGAGAGAGAGAGGGAGAGAGAGAGAGAGAAAGGAGGTTATTAGGGGTATTCAGTGAATGAGAGACAAAGGAAAATGAGAGAGAGAGAGAGAGAGAGAGAGAGGGAGAGAGAGAGAGAGAGAGAGAGAGAGAGAGAGAGAGAGAGAGGGAGGGAGGGAGGGAGGGAAAGTGACGAACATAAGTAAAAGAGGGATAAGCGGATGATTTCAGCCAACGAAAGAGGGAGAGGAAGAGAGAAAAAAAGGAAAGAGGGAAACAAATGAAGGGAAAGGGGCCATAGACAAAGAGAAAGTACGAGAGGATAGAGGGGGAGAGAGAGAGAGAGAGGGAGAGGGAGGGAGGGAATAGCAGGAGAAGAGAAAACATAATAATGATAATGTAGCATCAGGAAGCGAAAGGGGGAAGAAGAGTAGAACGTGATAATGCAAGGAGACAAGGGTGAGGACATGAGGGAAGAGACGCGACCATGCAAGATGCAAGCAAGAGAGGCGAGGGTGCGAAGGGTCATGGGGTATGGGACGAGGTTATGTGGCAGTCATGCAGGGGGGAGGGGGGGGAGGGGGGGCTGCCCCGAAGAGGTACTGTTCTCGCTCTATCATTCTCTCTTTAGCTCTCTCTTTCTTTCTCTCGTATATAGGTCTATTTTTCTTTTTTTCTTTCTCTCTTGCCTTCTCTCTCTCTCTATCTATCTATTTATCTTTCTATCTATCTTTCTATCTTTCTCTCTATACACTCTCCCTCACTCCCTTCATCCCCCTCCCCCTCCCCCCCTACTCCGGTCGTCCACTTGCTGTTATCTGTTATCTCTTTTATCACTGAATGGAGACCGATACAGCTCTATTTATTCATACGATCTCTTTTTTTTTTCTCTCTCTCTCTCTTCTTGTTGAAAAAAGCGTCTCGGAAATATTCCAATCCTCCGACGAAAGTTCTTCGCCGGAAATGATTGATTCCGGATTTTTCCCGCGCGCGCCATTTTTCAAACTTTTTTTTTTTTCTTCTTTTTTTTACTTGTTTTGTTATTATTCTTTTTTTTCTTCTTCTTTTTTTTTACTTGTTTTGTTATTATTCTTTTTTTCTTCTTTTTTTTTACTTGTTTTGTTATTATTCTTTTTTTCTTCTTTTTTTTTACTTGTTTTGTTATTATTTTTTCTTTTTTTTTTCGTCTGAAAGTCGTTTCCGTGAATTCTTCGTTGTGAAATGACGACAAGCGGGAGAGGGCCGTCGCGTCGGCTCGCCCGGTCCCGTCTGTAGGCCATGTTGCAACGCCTTGCAGGAAGACACAGGTGTGGTGAGGGTAGGGTAGGGTAGGGTAGGGTAGGGGGGGTAAGGAGGGGGAGAGGGGAGGTTGGTAGAGGCTATTCTCGTGTGATAAGCTTGCAACAGTATGCAATGCAGCGTCTGAGAGAGAGAGACAGAGAGAGAGAGAGAGAGAAAAGAGAGAGAGAGAGAGAGAGAGAGAGAGAGAGAGAGAGAGAGAGAGAGAGAGAGAGAGAGAGAGAGAGAGAGAGAGAGAGAGAGGGAGAGAGAGAGAGAAAGAATTAAAAAAAAAAAAAAGAATGACTGCAAGCGAGAAAGCGCACGCGCCGCACCGCATGCCGTGGAAGTAGAGAAGTATGCGCAACCCCCAAACGTAACTTTTACTTTGGATTTCTGCCAAGAAGCGCGCGATAATCCCCCTGCGATTTCTTCCTAGAGCTTGTGTGTTTGTGGGGGGTGGGGGTGGGGGTGGGGGTATGGTGTGGGTGGGAGTGGGGGTCATTCGCTTTAACCAGGGTCGAAATTTGAGGGAAGGAGGTAGCTAGTATGTGTATGTGTGTTGTGCTTGTGTGTGTGTGTGTGTGTTTTGTTGTCATAGAGAGTGAATGGTGGATGGGAGATAGGAGGGGGGGGAGGGGGGGCAGGAGGAGGAAGAAGAAGGGGGACGACAACGAGTAGGAGAAGGAGGGGGGGAGGAGGGGATGGGGAAGGGGTTGCGAGCGAGCAAGACAAGTGTAGTAAATAAGTGGCCTGACAAGAGGTGTACAAGTAACCGTAATACGAGAAAGTTACAGAACAGGGGGAGGGGGGGTGGGAGCGGATAACCCCCCACCCCTACCCCCACCCCTCTACCACTCCCCCTCGGCCCCCGCACCTCACCTTCGCACAAACAGACAAACACACGAACACGCAAACACACTTTATCAAAGAGCTATTGACGAGAGAGTTTAGTTCATAGGGCACGAGGGCACGCCAGTAGCTCAGTGTCACAGGGATGGGTTGCACGGAGAGAGAGAGAGAGAGAGAGAGAGAGAGAGAGAGAGAGAGAGAGAGAGAGAGAGAGAGAGAGAGAGAGAGAGAGAGAGAGAGAGAGAGAGAAGTACTGCAACATGATGAATAATGATAAACAAGTGGTGATTGTTGTTCTTCTTCTTCGCCTCCTCCTTATTTTCCTCCTCCTTCTCCTCCTCCTCCTCCATCTTCTTCTTCATCTCCTCCTCCTCCACCTTCTTCATCTCCTCCTCCTCCACCTTCTTCATCTCCTTCTCCTCCTCCTCCTCCTCCTCCTTCTCCCTCGCTCGCCCGCCCGCCCGTGTGCCGCCCACTTCTCCTTTGTTGCTTGACGTTGCTCATTGTTGCCGCTGTTGGTCTGGTGGCATGAGTCATCCGCTGCCCAATTGGGGGGGGGGGGAGTGGGGGAGCGCTGTGAGGTGGCGGTGTGGTGCTGTGGTGTGATATGGTGTCTTGGGTTGTGGTGTGGTGTGGTGTGGTGTGGTGCTGCTGCTGTGCGTGTGAGATGGTGGGTGTGGTGTTTTTTTGTGGTGTGTTCTGTGGTTGAGGGTTTAGTTTTATTAAGGTGTGGTGTGGTGGTTTGATGTGATGATTTGTCCCGGTGTAGCTGCGGGTGTGGTGTGCTATGGCGTTGTGTTGTGCTGTGGCGACTTTCCTGGCGTGTTGTGGGCGGCCAGGCAGATGCTATGGTCATCGGTGTGGGCGGGAAAAGTGGAGAGAGAGAGAGAGAGAGAGAGAGAGAGAGAGAGAGAGAGAGAGAGAGAGAGAGAGAGAGAGGCAAGCCTTTAGGGTTTGCGTGGGTAGAAGATGTTTAGTGAGTGGTGGTTGTAAAGGAGGCGAGTGCGCTGGTCGTGGTGGTGGTAGTGGTGGTGGTGGTGGTGCCCGTCCTAAACCCTTCCCCCACCCCTTCCCCTACCCCTCCCCATCGTACCCCGAGGGCACCGGCCACCTCCCTACCCGTCGGGTTGCGATATCTTGCAGAAGCTGTGCAACCCCCACTAAGTGACTCGTCCCGTCCTGCCCTACACGACTCCCTCACATCATCACGTGCAACATGTGGTCGTTGCTTATCCCGAGGGCCCGCGGGGGCTCGGAGGAGGGGTAGGGGAAGGGAGGAGGAGGAGGAGGAGGAGGTAGAGGACGCGGGGGCGGTGGGGGAGGGAGAGGGAGAGGGAGAGGGAAGGTGGAGGACACATTTGAATTGTCTGGTTTTAAAGGACACGCCATCGCGGACGCCGCCATAGTGCTTGACCTCCCTCCACACACACACACACACACACACACACACACACACACACACACACACACACACACACACACACACACACACACACACACACACACACACACACACACACACACACACACACACACACACACACACACACACACACACACACACACACACACACACACACACACACACACACACACACTCACGCGCATCCCTCTTTACATCTGGAACTGAAAATAAAACAGAGGATAAGGAAACGAAGTGGAGAAGAGAAGAAGGGATGAAGGATGAGGTGTAGGACGAAAAGGAGAGGAACTGAGGATGAAACGTAGGAGGACGAGGAGGCGAGGGGCGAGGAACAGGGCGAGAGGAGGGAGCAGAAGGTGGGAGTGGAGACAATAAAGAGAAGAGGAGGAAGAGGAGGAGGAGGAGGAGGAGGAGGACCCGGAAGGGTTTGGTCCGCGGGAGTCATCGGGAATCAGCGCGGCCTAATAGCAAGCTTCCTCTCGCCGTGTGCATCTCGACGGAGGTGTGACTCAGCGGGAATCGACGCTGATAAAGATAGTGGTTAGCGATGTCGACGGGGCGATCATCTTGGCTCGAGCGTGAGAGGCTTGGAGTCCGAGGGAGGGAGGGAGGGAGGGAAGGAGAAGGGAGGGAGGGAGGGAGGGATGTTGCATGATCAGCCATGTGGTGTCTATTGACCCGAGTGTGTGTGTGTGTGTTTGTTTGTTTGTATGTTGGTGTAAGTGACATGCGGTCTTCCCTGTCTTGCTACATTACTTCTCTCTCTCTCTCTCTCTCTCTCTCTCACTCACTCACTCTCACTCTCTCTGTTTCTCTCTCTCTCTCTCTTTCCCTCTCACTCTCTCTCTTTCTCTCTCCCTTTCCATCTCCCTCTCCCTCTCGTCCCCAGAATCCTTCCCTGCATCTCTATCTCCAGGATACACCTCAGATGTTGTCCCAAGACAGTGGCCATGCTCATCGCACTCACCTCACCAACACCACTCTTGTTATCAACCCTCCCTCTCCCCCTCTCCCCCTTTCGCCGCACCTTCCTCTGCCCCCCCCCCCCACCCACCCACCCCCCTCTTCCCCCTTCCATCCCCTCTCCTTCTACCTCCCTTACCCCCTCAGGCCCCCTGTTGTTGTAACGATACGCCCGAGGGTGTGGTAGGAGCCTCAGGGTAAAGGTAGATGAGGGGGATGCGGAGTGAAGGACAGAGGCGGAGGGAAGGATAGAGTGAGGTTGAATCCCGAGGAAGGAGAGAGAGAGAGAGAGAGAGAGAGAGAGAGAGAGAGAGAGAGAGAGAGAGAGAGAGAGAGAGAGAGAGAGAGAGAGAGAGAGAGAGAGAGAGAGAGAGACAGACAGAGAGAGAGGAAATGCGAGGGATGTGCTTAAACTTGACAATTCCCCCGCCCTCCTGCGGCGAACCCCCCACCCCTCACCCCCGCAAATGGTCGTGGGGGTGGGTTGGGAGGGGGGTGGGGGGTGGGGGGTTGACGAGTGACAGAAGCGCAATGAATGATAACATGACACCTTTAAAAACAGATGAACACGTTTAATTTCCGTTCCGTGTGTGTGTGTTATTCCGGCAAGTGATCCGGCTGTGAGACTGCATAAAGGCCAGAGACTTTATGCAACACTGCCTGCCATTGCGATGCAGTTGACACCAGCGAAGAAAGTATTCCGTTTGAAAAATCCTGCGGTTCAAGCATGCACGCAGTCAACTTGAATCCTAGATAACCCTCCCCCCCCCTCTCCCCCCCTCCCAACTCCCACCTCTCCCCCTCCCCTCTACCCCTTTTCCCCCCTTTTCTCCCCCCTCGCCCCCTTTTCTCCCTCTCCTCTTTTAGCATTTACTCCTTCCAATCTCACCCTTCTCCCACCGTCCCTCCCTCTCTCCCTCCCCCCTCCCTCTCTCCTTCCCTCCCTCCTTCCTCCCTCCTTCCCTCCCTCCCTCCCTCCCTTCTCGGTCGAGGATGAAGAAGGGCGTGCGTGGGAGGGCGTGAGGGACGCCGGTGTGATCCCCTAAGATGCCCCGGTGAATAGGACGGGCGTCGTAATTCACCATCCTTCGTGGCGCCGCTGAGGGGGCAGGGGCGGAAAGGGAGGAGGAGGAGGAGGTGGAGGTTAAGGAGGAGGAGGTGGTGGAGGTTAAGGAGGAGGAGGAGGAGGTTAAGGGGGAGGGAGGAGGAGGAGGGGGGTTAGTGGTGGTGAGGGTGAAGGGGAGGAGGAGGAGAAAAGAGGAAGGTGGGAAGAAAGGGGGAGTAGGGGAGAGAAAAAAGGGGGTAGGGATGATTGAGGGGGGGAAGGGGGTAAAGAGAGGAAGGGAGGGAGGAGGAGGAGGAGGAGCAGAAGGGGAGAAAGGATACATTTTGTGCGTTAGGGGAAGCTCAAGAAGGCATTGGTTTGTGTGATGCTCAGTATGCAAGCTAGAAACTGGTGGGTACGTTTGAGAAAGAAGATAACATGAGAGAGAGAGACACAGAGAGAGAGAGAGAGAGAGAGAGAGAGAGAGAGAGAGAGAGAGAGAGAGAGAGAGAGAGAGAGAGAGAGCGGGAGGGGGAGGGGGAGGGGGGAAGTCAGGAGAGGGCAGGTTGTACCACTGGTAAGGTAACGGTGTAACGCTCGCCCTCTTGCCACCACTGCCCGCGCCTTGCCCTCTGCCCCCTCCCCCCCTTACCCCCTCTACCACCTTTCCTACTCTCGCTCTCTCTCTCTCTCTCTCTCGGTCTCTCTCTCTCTCTCTCTCTTTCTCTCTTTCTCTCTTTCTCTCTCTCTTTATATCTGTCTCTTCTCTCTTTGTCTCCTTGTTTATCTCTCTCCTCCTTTTCCATCTCCATCTCCCTCTCCTTCTGCCTCACCCTTCCCCCTTTCCCCCTCCCCCATTCCCCCTTTCAAACGTTTCGCACCCCCCCCCTTTCCTCCCCTCCCCCCTTCCTTCATTCATTCCCTCTTCTCACCGTCTTTTGTAAAAGCCGAGAGTGAGTGTTGTGGAGGGAAGGCGCAGGTGTAGTAGAGATTAGGTGCGTTTGGGGGAGGGAGGGGCGGTGGGGTGGTGGGGAGAAGGGGAGGAGGTTGTGGTGGATTTGGAACATCGCATCCTCCCTCTCCCGCCCTCCCTCTCTCCCTCTCTCCCTACCTCCTTTCTTACTTCTCCCTTAACCCCCCCCCTCCCACCATCTCCCTTCCTCTTTCCTTCTTCTCTTCTTCTCTCCTTCCCTCTCTTTCCTTCTCCTTTATCCTTCCCCCTCTTATCTCCCTGCTCCCCTTCCCCTTCCCCCCTCATCCCTCCCTCCCTTCTCCTTTATCCTTCCCCCCCTTATTCTCCCTTCCCCCTCCTCTCCTTATCCTCTCCTTCCTCCCCCTTCCTCCCTTCCCCCTCCTCCTCCCTCCACTTGTCGCTCGTGTCATCTAAGCGTAAGTGCTTTCTAGAATCATCTTATCCAACCTCCTCCCTCCCGCCCGCGTTATGACCTCCTCTCGGTGGGTGAGCTGCGGCGCTCTGTTTATAGTTTCGCGTTTGTTTCATGTGCTTCAATTTCTCTCGTTACAGTTGGGGGTTTTCTGTCTTCGCTCTCTCTCTCTCTATCTCTCTCTTTCTCTCTCTCTTTCTCTTTCTCTTACTCTTTCTATCTCTTTCTCTTTCTCTCTGTCTGTCTGTTTCTCTCTCTCTCTCTCTCTCTCTCTCTCTCTCTCTCTCTCTCTCTCTCTCTCTCTCTCTCTCTCTCTCTCTCTCTCTCTCTCTCTCTCTCTCTCTCTCTCTCTCTCAAAGATTATGGCTATTCGTCCCTCTTAAACAGCTGTGCAAAGGAAATATCAACGCTTTAATAACGCCCAGAGTATGACATCTCTTCTACTTTCGCGTTGAACACATGATGTTATTGAAGTTCTTAGGTATTAATCTTAGGTTGGCTTTTGCTCGCGTTTAGTTTACCTTTTTGGCTTGTTTAATTTTGGATTGTTTTGCTTGCGTACGCTCTTATTTCATTGCACAACTTGTTGCCAAGCTCTCTCCTGCGCTTGTGTGTGTGTGTGTATGTGTGCGTGTCTGTGCGTGGTAAAAGCAAACCCGTCTGCAAATGATGATGGAAAACGACAACATCCACGCATCCATTACGCCACGCACCATCGGGTCATCATCGTCTGTTGTGTGTGTCATTCGGGTTCAATTTGGAGTTGCAAGAAAAATCGGGTAGCTTTTGCCACGCTTTTTTTTTTTTTCTTTTTTTTTTCCCGGGCGATCCTCGGGGAGAATCGCTGCTGCTGCTGCTGTCTGCTGTCTGCTGTTCTCGGTTGCCACGTACTTACGGACTTCTTTCTATCAACGCTTGCTTGTGATTCATCTAATGCGACTATAAACGAGGATTTTCAACCACTCGGGCGGCGATGCATCTGGCCTGTGTTCGGGGGAATCGGTCGGTGTCGTAAGTGTGTCGCCGCGTTGGACGGAAGCCATTTCGTAATGTCGTTGTTTCGTCCAGTCTTTGGGTTAATGGCTCCGAATTTAAGCCAAGAAAACGAGCTTCGGGAACCGCCTGGTCGCACCTGCCCTGCGGTCATCTCTTAGTAATCAACTTGGGGCCCATTAAGGTCGTCTTTGTGTTTTATGGCAACGAGAGAGGCGCCTCTACCGCGCATCTGCATAAGCACCATTTTTGCCTGTTCTCCTTGACAATAAGGGAACCCCTCCCTTTGGCACAGGCGAGTTTCCATATCGTCATGAACATTTAATAACTACGCGTTGATAAAGTTACGGTCCCTTTGTCTTTGTCTCTCTCTTTCTTCGTAAAGACGTGACGCGCGAGGTGTTTGTCCTTCTGGTGTCTAAAATCGCCAGAATATCGCCAAATTGAAGCATATCCTTGAAAAATGGTGCAATGTTCCGTTAGTTGTGGCAACCGTTGCGGGGCTGTATCCGAACACTGCGAATTTCATGCATTTTGAAGCTGTCTGGTTTTTAAAAACTTTATTTTTGGGGGGTTAGTTCCTTTTGAGAATAATGATAGTATTTAGGTCAATAACTCATCGCGAGGGAATGCGAAAATATGCATCGTGGTAGTTGCAAGCTGATAGTAAATCGCAAACAGAAAAAGAATATTAATAACAGTGATAAAATCATGAACTGAATGCATGACTAGCTTTCCACTGGACTTCGTTTACCATTATCTTTGACATTAAGTTGTGAATTTGTGAGATACATTCACGCACAGTTTTCTTAGCTGCTACCTCGGCTTATGAGAAAGACAAACAAATTGCACGGAGTTAAAATCACCGTGTCTTGAAAAAAGGAAAAAATAGATGCAGGTGTGCCGTCACAATAACGTTTTTTTTTAGTGTGTGTGCGTGTGTGTGTGTGTGTGTGTGTGTGTGTGTGTGTGTGTGTGTGTGTGTGTGTGTGTGTGTGTGTTTGGGATTTTAAATATTTTATGCACTTATACCGGTGAGGGAGGGAGAGAGAGAGAGAGAGAGAGAGAGAGAGAGAGAGAGAGAGAGAGAGAGAGAGAGAGAGAGAGAGAGAGAGAGAGAGAGAGAGAGAGAGAGAGAGAGAGAGAGAGAGAAAGGTCCCTTTGTAGCATTTATATATCACATTCATGTCATATCTATACCTTTTGATTATACAATTTCCACCTCGTGCCATTTGCATATCTCCATTGTACCAGTTATGTGTACCATATGAATGCCCAATTATCCCACATTTACCATTTGTACCATCCACAAGCTACATTTACACCATCATGCACCCCATTTGTACCACTCGCACCATTCACACGCCCCATTTCTACCACTGATACCAATCACCTACCCCATTTACACCCTCCCTCGAACCATTTCCACGCCCCACTGGCCTTCCTGTTGCCCCAGACTGACCCAGCCCTCTTGCTCCCTCAGGCCGTAACGAGTTGATTGCCCGCTACATCAAGCTACGGACAGGCAAGACTCGAACTCGCAAGCAAGTCTCCTCTCACATCCAGGTCCTCGCCAGACGCAAGCTGAGGGAGATCCAGGCCAAGCTCAAGGTGGGTGAGAGATAAGGCATTCGGTTCCTTATTTTTTTTTTTTTCTTTTTTTTTCGGAGGGGGGGGGGTGGGGGAGAAGGAGGAAGAGGAGGGTTGAGGGGTGGTGGGGTAGGGTGGGGGGGAGAGTGTTTTGCTCCCTTCCCCTCCCCTCCACCCCCTCCTGTGTCCACCAACGAAGTGGTTTTGGATATTGTCTTCTTTATTTTACTTTTTTTTTCTTTCTTTCTTTCTTTTTTGTCTCTTTCAGTTCTGTTTTCTGTTTCTTGTACTTTCCTTTGCTTTCGTCTGTCTTATTTTCTTTGTTACCTCTGTTCCTTCTTTCCTTTTTCTCCCCCCCTCCTCCTTCTCTTCCTCTTTTCTAACCTCCCCTTCATTCCCCTTCCTTCCCTCCCATCCTTGCTTGTTCTTCCCTCCTCCTCCTCCTCCCTCCCTCCCTCCCTCCCTCCCTCCCTCCTCCTCCTCCTCCTCCTCCTCCTCCTCCTCCTCCTCCTCCTCCTCCTCCTCCTCCTCCTCCTCCCTCCCTCCCTTCCATCCTACCATCCCTCCTTCCTCATTTATATTTTATTATTATTATTGTTGTTCCTATTAGCAT
>NW_028234431.1:5933337-5938337 GCF_977035675.1 Penaeus japonicus
GAATGTAATTTCTGTTCTTCTATAGGATTTAGGGCCACATGCCCCTTATTTCACGTTTCAATATAAGTAATATATATCCTATAACACTAAAAAAGAAGACTTCTAACACTTTCTATATTACATGATATTGGGCTTGCCTTGTTTCTATGGTTGCTGGCCCTTAACGGTTTATCTGATTATGAAATATTTCTGATTTCTAGAACTTCTTATGTATTTATTGTATATTTCTTATTTATGTACTAATTTGCTGTTTCATTTCATGGAATTTAAAAAAGAAAAAAAATGAATGAACTTTTTTTACCTTTCCAAGTAAACATTTTTTTCTTTATATATTTATTAACAATAACTTGTGACTCATCACCAGAAATAGTTAATTCATTACACTTTTGTAATATATTTGGTTATGAAACCAAAGTAAATCAAATGATCAGTCCTGTTGCATAATTTATACAAAATAATAACTTAATCTCTTCCCACTTTTCTCTGTGCATAGATCACTATAGATAAGTGAACTAACATCTCTCTCTCCGTTTCCGCAATAGGTACGAGAGTCCTGAGAATATGACAATCACTTGCTCCACGAAGGTGTGCTCGTTCGGCAAGCAGGTGGTGGAGAAAGTGGAGACGGAATACGCCCGCTTCGAGAACGGCCGCTTCGTGTACCGCATCCACCGCTCCCCCATGTGCGAGTACATGATCAACTTCATCCACAAACTGAAACACCTTCCCGAGAAATATATGATGAACAGTGTCTTGGAGAACTTCACCATTTTACAGGTATTGTGGCCTTGGGGTCTGGTCTGTCTCTTTTCTCTTTCTCTTTCTCCTTCTCCTTCTCCTTCTCCTTCTCCTTCTCCTTCTCCTTCTCCTTCTCCTTCTCTTTCTCTTTCTCTTTTTCTCTCTCTCTCTCTCTCTCTCTCTCTCTCTCTCTCTCTCTCTCTCTCTCTCTCTCTCTCTCTCTCTCTCTCTCTCTCTCTCTCTCTCAGTCTCCAGTTCTCTCTGTTTTCTTCTTCTGATCCTTATCCTTATCCTTCACTTCCTCTTTTTCCTTTGCCTTCTCATTCTTTTCTTATTCTGATCCTTCTTCTGCATTGTCTTCTTTTTCTTCCTCTTCTTCTATGTCCTCTTTTTCCTCTTTTTCTTCTTCTATTTTGTTTTATTTGTCTCCTTTGCGTTCTTCTTTTTCTTCTTGATTTATCACTTTACGTGCAAGTAGGAAAATACAATATGTATATTATATGATTTCAAAATATATGTGACAATGAATATGTAGTAGGTTAACAATATAACAAAAATTTATGTTATTAATGCATGAGAAATATTTGTTTGACATGCTTATTCATTGAAAAAAAATATAGATATATGCATGTTGATAGGATTCTATATAGTTTTGACCTTAAAAAGTAATTCTGTTGGTCGGCTGTCTGTTTTTCGTATCTTTGTTGGACATGCATATGCCTTTTTAGGACATATTTCAAAGATGGATAACAATAGTTTTTTTGTTTTGTTTTTTAATCATGAAATTCAAGTAATATTGTTAAAAGGACATGTATATTTTCTCTTATTCCCTTTATTTGAAAAAATACACCTTATAATGTAAAGAAAGAATATGTCTAAGAAAAAATAAACTCACCATGTCATTTTTCCGCAGGTGGTAACCAACCGCGACACGCAAGAGACACTACTGTGTGTAGCATATGTGTTTGAAGTTTCTACGTCTGAGCATGGTGCGCAACATCACATTTACCGTCTGGTGAAAGACTAACAACACGCCCCAGTGCAGCTCATTCTAGCGTCATGTCAGACGTTGAGCTGGCATCTTGTTTAGCACCATGTTCCGCATTGCAGGAAATGCCTTGTGAAGGATTACAGTTGTGCCCCTATGTAAATTATCTGCCTGTCTGTTGCAGTGCTGACCTCTTGCCTATAAGTGCTCGAATTTAATACTTGAAAAACAAAAAAACAAAAAACAAAAATAATTTCATCCAGGCTCCAAGCATAAAGCCAAAACACCAAGCACATACTCTCACGGTTGTACTGTATGGTCTGGCAGCTTACCCTTGTACCAGTTTGTGTTATGTTGAGATGTTCCAACATACTGTGGCAGCTGTTTGCCGGGTTCCAGCCTAAAGATGGCAAAGACAGCTATGAAGACTCTGGTTACTTGAAAACCATCAAAGGCATTCATGATAAAGTAAAACATGATACTCAAGCTCAGCAGATGTTGCTTGTATTTGTAAATCTGCATGTGTTTTCTGCAATGTAACAGCATTAGTAGTTCAGTATTGGTTTACTGATGTACCATGCAGAGTTTTTGTGATCTGATATTCAGATAAGCAACTCTGGATGTGCACGACACTACTGTCAAAGGCAAATGATTTGTATAAAACTAAAAAACTATTTAAATCATTAAATTCACTGGGCGTCTTGCCGGTGACGTTGATGGTTGAGCATAATAATATGATGTACAGATATATAAATGTTGGGCTGGCAATTGGTGCAAATGAGGAGTGCGTGTGGCCTGCCCTGTGCCTCATTGACAAACACTCAATGTACAGTATAGTGTGCTGGGGTAATTGCCCATCCAGGTCGTCGACATGCAAATATATTGTAATGCCTACTGTACTTAAAAATATAAAAATATAAAAACAAAAAAAAAATATATAAAAAAAACACATGCATTATTGAATCACGCAATGCATATTGTGACTATCCAAATGTGAACAAAGTGATTAAATATTTTTGTAATTTATACTCAGAGAAAATGAAATCTGTTTGCAAGTCTATGGTGAGGCATGATTGTGACAGTGTCTTTCACAACTTCATCATTGTATTATACGATACACTGTTTCTCTCCACTTTGTACAAACTATCATTGAAGGCTGTTACTGCCGAAAAAAGCAGCTTCTAACGATTGTTCTACACATATCGCTTCACTCTTCAATTTTTTTCCAATCCTCTGTAGCTTAGGAATGTCAGTGTTTATGACCTGTTGGATAGTCTAGTTATCACTGGGGCTCAGGGGATGCACGTTGTCCCCTCTCTCCTTTTAACCCACAGCCCCACAACGTGCATCTCATGCAGCCGCCTGTATACCGGTAGAATATTATAATTATTATTATTATTATTATTATTATAATTATTATTATTATTATTATTTCTCTTTGCAAGTTGTTGACGTTGTTAGGGAATTTTTTGTGATCTCAGATGTTCTTAATCCAAAGGCTTTAAAAGTCAGGAGGTGAAGGTGACGAACAGGAAACTCCGTTCCTGTTCGTTAAGTGTGCTGTTTTAGTGCCAAGACATATGTATGTGAATATGTTGAAACGAGACCTTGTTTTCTACAGCATGAGCATCATCCAATAGTATGTTGTAGTCCTCTTTTCTTTTTTTAAATACAAATATGCAAAGATTGCCATATTAAACAATAATTTGTGCTAATTCATATCAGAGGCTTTTTCATTTAGATTAATTTCTAAGATTTTTTTTCTTTTCTTTTCTTTACTGTACCCTTTTATTTTATTATTTCTTTTTGTGGTTGCAAGCACACAAAGTGCCTTCATTGATTAGCCATTCTATTCCTTGCACTCTGAGGAAAGGATTTTGCACTTGAGGACGGCTCTTCGTAGCATTCCTGTTTTTCATTAAGCGCTATTTAAAAACGTGACAATAATTTTCTAAAAGGATAGAGAGAGCGAGAGAGAAGATATAGACAAAGAAGAATAATAAAAAAAAAGAAGGCTTTGTCAGAAATTATCTTTGTGTGAAGAAGTGCTACAGCAATGGCATCGTCTGACAAGTGCAATTTCCACCATTTGCAAAAAACCTCACCATGGAAAGGAATGACAGCTTGACTATCCAGACAACTACCTCTTTCTGTCTGTCATAATCCAATTCGACCCAACGCTCACCCTCGGCCGTTGGGCACAGACACCCAAGGAATTTATTCATTGTGGAATGGCCAACTACATCCTCTTTGCAAGAACTCTTACATCGTTACGTTGTTCTTCTCAAAGTTTATTTCGTGTTCAGAGGAAAAGGGAAAAGCAGAAGTAGAAAATTGTTTGAACTTTACCAGTGTGCTTTTTTTTATTCATTTATTTCTTTATGATTATTGTTGTTGTTCTTTGTATTTTACTTCCCCTATTTCATACTAGAAGTCACTTTGTCGTATTGTTATTTTGGTTATCTTTATTATTTTAATTATAGTTATCATCTTTTTATTACTATCATTAATCAGCTTGTATTTATTTTTATGATGATCAACCCACCTTTAGATTAGACAAGGCCAATTACACTAAAGTATAGTAAAAGTTTTCCGTCTCGCATCCGGGCGTTCTGACATTAAGTCCGAATGCCAGCAGCCCCTTTGTTTTCCAGCTCCAAGAGACCGATCCATCTGCTTCTCGTAATGCAAGTAATATTAATTTATTGTACCCTTACTTTTTTTGTTTCTTTTTTTTCTCTCCCTCTTACGTGTAAAGTAACTTTTCAAACTACTGTCCCCCTTTTAAAGAAGAACTTTTAAGCGATGCTTTATTGTGTTGGCTCTGATGTGGCATTTTGTGGCATGCATAGGGGCCCGGCCTAGAACAGTTCAGTATTAGCAAACGAGGATTGCTACATATGACCTTAAATGATTTCCAGGATGTGAGTTCGTGATAGTGTTTTATTATTATTATTGTTATTATTATTAATTATTATTATCATCATTTTTCTTTTTTTGTACAGCAAACAAGTCAAATTCTCATATCCTGCACATTTGGTGATTTTAATTTTTTCAGTTTTTGCATTCTTTATATATTTCTTAATATATTTTTTTGTACGTTCAGTTCCAAAAATGTTTTGCTAGTTATCATGAGTATGATAGTTTTTTTCTTTTCTTTTTTTTTCTTTTTTTATCAGCCTAACATTATATCACCCACATCTATTTCTTTTTTTTTTACTTACATCATTATTTTTTAATTTTGTTTTGGTATATCACAGTTTTATATGGTTTC
>NW_028234431.1:5955837-5963337 GCF_977035675.1 Penaeus japonicus
TATTCTCCTTCTTCTTATTATTCTTATTCTTCTTCGTTTTATTCTCCTTTTTCTTCTTCTTCTTATTCTTCTTCGTTTTATTCTCCTTCTTCTTCTTATTCTTTTCTTCTTCGTTTTATTCTCCTTCTTCTTCTTATTCTTTTCTTCTTCGTTTTATTCTCCTTCTTCTTCTTATTCTTATTCTTCTTCGTTTTCTTCTTCTTCTTCTTCTTCTTCTTCTTTTCTTCTTCTTTACATGCGGCCTACCTGTTGCTGGAGAGTTTTTGGAGAACGAAAGGAAATGGGGAAGAAAATTTCGAAAACGGGAAAAGTGAATTGGTTATTTGGAAGTTGGAATCATTTTCGTTTATATTTTGCAGATCATTTCTTAAGCGTCGCCATGGCAACGGATATGTACACACTCTTTGACTTTATCACTGTATTATCTGTTGGTACGACAGTGTACTCAAATTTCACAGTCTCATAGTAGAATCTGCGTTTTAATTCATCTACTGTCATTAAATAACTTCCAGTCTGCATTGTTTATACGACCATGGAAATTATGCACAGCACTTTGTTCTTAACTAACTTAAAAAAAAATCTACTAATATGCACTCTCTTAGTGGTTTATCATTCTTTCTTTAACCTTGAAGAAAACGCCAGAAACTTTATAAATTGGTATATTCTCTATGGACATCATAAACAAAGATTAAGTAACAAGACAGAGAAAGAGTAGAGTGAGGGCAAAAGGGAGAGAAGCGAAGATAAGATAGAAGAAAAAGAAAGAACACACAAAAAAAAAAACAAAAAAAAACAAAAAAAAAAAAAAAAAAAAAAAAAAAATTATAATATATATATTAACGGGAAAAGTGAATTGGTATTTTGGAAGTTGGAATCATTTTCGTTTATATTTTGCAGATCATTTCTTAAGCGTCGCCATGGCAAATATGTACTACACACTCTTGGATTTTAGACTTGATATCTGTTGGTAGACGTGTACGACAGTGTACTCAGTCTCTCATAGCTCAAAGCGTTTTTTTAATTCATCTATCATTCTAACTTCTTTAAATAATTCCAGATACGCTTTGTATAATTATGATGGCACAAATTTCATTCACTACTAAAAAAAAAAATAAAATAAAAAATATGCACTCTTTTTATCATCTATTCATTTTTTTTTACCTTGAAAAATCCGAAAAGAAAACAAATTAAAATATTATATCTCTATGGACATCATAAACAAAGATTAAGTAACAAAAAGAGAGAGAAAGTGAAGTGAGAAAGAGAGGGAGTTGAGGTGAGAGAGAAAGATAAGAGGAAAGAGAGAAGGAAGAAAGACAACAAAAAAAAAAAAAAACAAAAAAAAAAAAAAAAAAAAAAAAAAATTATATATATATATATATATATATATATATATATATATATATATATATATATATATATATATACTTTCACACCTGCATGTACAAACACAAGAGTGAGTGAGTGTGAGTGAGTGAGTGAGTGAGTGAGTGAATGAGTGAGAGAGTGAGTGAGAGGGTGAGAGACAGAGGGAGAGAAAGAAAGAGAGAGACAGAGAGAGAGAGAGAGACAGAAACAGACAGACAGACAAAACCGAGAAATTAGCCATTTAATATGCGCTGCCCAAGATTCTCCCAAATAGCGCTGTACATCTAGATACATCTATTCCAAACTACTTACTAGACCATTCAATATGAGCGAGACAGCAAACACCTCATAAACCACAATCACATACCCCTTTACAGCGAGTACCTCCTTCTATTCAAATGCCTCATATTCAAACAACATATTCCACAACGACGAAAAAAAAAGAAAAAAAAAAAAGAAAGAAGAAGAAGAAGAAGAAAAAAAAAAAGATCTACGAACTCATTAAAACACGAAGAAAACTTAATTAAGATCAAATCAGTTACTCTCTTGGTGGCTGGTTGGTTGGTTGAAAGCTCGTTGTTTTGGTTGAGGAATTCAGGTTCGATTCCCGGTTGATGCGAGACAGCTCACTGGATTCTTTTGGTTCATTATTCATGATAAATGATGATGATGCTTGTGATTGCAATGATGATGATGATGATTATGATGTTGATAATGATGAAAGATGATGAAAATATTACTGATACTACTACGAATACTGATGAAAATAATTATACTGATAATGATAAATATATTGAGAATAATGAGAATAATAATTATTATAATGATAATAATACTAATCATAATGGTAATGAAAATTATAATGATAATACTATTGATGATAATGCCATCAAGAGTGATATCAGAAATAGTTATGATACTACTGATTATTAGGACGAGAACACTGATAATAAAGATAATAATGATAAGATGATAATTGCAAGAACAACAACAGTAAATATGGTAGTAATGATAATGAAAATGATGATTATCACTAATGATTATCATAAGGATAATAAGAACAATGATAATGATGATGATATTAATAATGACAGTAATGATCGTAATAATAATGATGACAATAGTGTTAATATCATAGATAGTCATGTTGATAATGGTGAAAGTAATAATTACGTAGATAATATTGATGATAATAATTACAATAATAATAATAATTATGATAATATATAATAATGATAATAATAAAAGTGTAATAATAATAATAGTAATGATATAATAATGAATAATAATGATTAAAATGGTAATGATAAATTAATAATAATGATAATACTACTACTGATAATAATAATGATAATAGTAATGATAGCAATAATGATGATAACAATGATATTAATAATAATAATGGTAATAATGATAGTAATTATAATGATAATGGAGATGATGATAACAGTATCATTATCATTACTATCATTATTATTATTAGACAGTATCATTATTACTATTATTATTATCATTTAATTGTTATCACAACTCTCACTACCATTATCATAATCGTCACTGTCATCCCATCTTCCTCCTCCTTATCAACATCAATAATGAAAATAAAAATCATATAAATGAATTTGCATTTACAGGATCAATATCATTAATATCATTGTATCGTTTGCAATAACGTGCTAAGTACTAGTTCAGCGTTGCTTATGGTCTGTATCAGTAAACATGCAACTTGTGCAACCACAGTCTGCATGGTATTCTACGCATGACACGGTGGCTGAAGGTTTGAATTCGATAGAAAAGGGTTCAATGATGATCTAAATTAGCAGAATGATATATTTGAAAATAATGAGATTGATGAGATCGTTTGCAATGAACCCTTTCTGTTAGAAGGCCAGTACTGCTGCAAACAATCGGATATCTAACGACAGTATTGATGTAACACAATCGTATAAAAGATAAGAATGATCAAAGATACTTAGTTAATAGTATTACAACTTCATCAGTCTCAATGTCGCAATATCAACAGTGACAAATCCTTCGCTCTCATTCACATATTTCCTAATTGCTTTCACTCTGACCTCTAGGAGTAAATGTAATACTGCGAACTACAGACCCATTGAAAGGGCGTATGTATATTCTTCTTCTTTGGTAACATATACGAGTCTCATAGAATGGAAGATCATGCTATTAGGATTAAAATCTGCCTGTGCAACATCTGCGTGGCTTCAATTGCACGGGCTGTTAACTTAAAAGTCTTGTTCTGCATAATAATAACTTACATGAACTACTATAAAGCGCTAAAACAGAATGTGTTACGATTTTTGAGCTTAAGGTTTAACAATTTCTTATGTTTTTTTGTTTTTTTTTGCTTTAGTTATGATCTTTATCATTATTGTTTTCATTATCATAACAATTATCATTATTAACAATCATATTGCTGTTGTCATTATCATTGTTATTATAATCATTATCACCATCATTAGTCATTATTTTCTTTATCATAACCATCCTTATCATTATCTAATCATTCACGTTTGCCTTAAGAGGGGTGAGGTGCCACCATTAACCTATATCACCAAATAACTAGTAATATTACTTTTCTTAAAACTTTCCTGGACACTAATAGGAATTATAGGCAACTTAGATTTAGATTTAACTTTCTTCGCACTACCAGAAACACTGTACAAGTGTTTGTGTTTACCAGAAAAAAAAAAATAAATTTCGTATTAAAACAGATGTTAGTAGGGATAAGGCTTGATCCGTGGATATAAGAGGTCCTTCTAGTAAACACATTTCAGACGAGGAACTTGAAGACAAAATGTGTTTTAAAAAATGCTCATGTTTCTTCCTTGATGGAAAAGAGGGAAAATAAATGGAACTCTTCCGAAACAATTTTATTTCCTTTTCCTAATATGCATCCCCATCCCTCCATTTGGAGAAAACGTCAGAAATAAAAATAAGAAAACTTTGAGACGGTTTTGACCCTATAAGGATTTATATTCCAGAAGACAATGGAATATAATGGCCAGAAATATACTTGTGATCATGTTAGTAATCATTATATTGAGTCTGGATAAGATTTCATAATCAAACTATCTTCATTATAGTGAGACAGAGAGTTTTCGTGTAGTAAAAGTATTAATATACCCATAATAGTAACAGAAGTACTATTAATAATGCCATCACCATCACAATCATAATTACCATCACCATTACATTATCATCACCATAGTTTAAACTTCATCCTCATCATCAATACACTGGTCTACAGATCTTCAAAATATTTCCTATGCTCGTAGTCCATACAGGCTTTTAAACCCCCCGTGTTTAAACAATTCAGATAATCCGTAACAGTCTGTCTCTTCTGCCGATTTTCTTGTGGTCCTGTTGCAGAAGAGGCAGCCATCTTGCAAGACGAGGAGAGTTGCAGAAAATCGTCTTGTAAAGTCTTGTCGAGCGAGACATTTCGAAAGAATGCTTCCACGTTTTCGAATTGTATTGTGCCGTCCGCCCTGAGCTGCGAGGAAAGTGGGTGTTGGACGTATGGGTGGTGGCGAGGGAGACGCATAGTTATAATAATAATAATAATAATAATTATTATTATTATTATAATAATAATAATAATAATAATGATAATAATAATGATAATAATAATGATTATGATAATAATAATAATAATGATAACAATGATAATGAGAATAATAATAATGATAATAATAATGATAATGATAACAATGATAATGAGAATAATACTAATGAGAATAATAATGATAATGATAACAATGATAATGATAACAATAATAATGATAATACTACTACTACTAATAATAATGATAATGATAACAATGATAATGAGAATAATACTAATGAGAATAATAATGATAATGATGATGATGATAATAATAATGATAATAATGATAATGATAATAATAATGAGAATAATACTAATGAGAATAATAATGATAATGATAACAATGATAATGAGAATAATACTAATGAGAATAATAATGATAATGATAACAATAATAATGATAACAATAATAATGATAATACTACTACTAATAATAATAATGATAATGATAACAATGATAATGAGAATAATACTAATGAGAATAATAATGATAATGATGATGATGATGATGATGATGATAATAATAATGATAATAATGATAATGATAATAATAATGAGAATAATACTAATGAGAATAATAATGATAATGATAACAATGATAATGAGAATAATACTAATGATAATAATATTGATAATGATAACAATGATAATGAGAATAATACTAATGATAATAATAATGATAATGATGACAATGATAATGATAATAATGATAATAATAATGATAATGAGAAGAATACTAATGATAATAATAATGACGATGACGATGATAATAATAATACTAATGATAATAATAACAATAATACTAATGATTATAAAAATACGTGACAGTTATCCTCCTCCTAACATTTATAGAAAAAAAAAGTATTGCATGAATAGTTAAGGACATATCCGACTGATGATTACGGGCTTAATGATACCGGTGATGAATATCAAACAGACGGATACAAGCTTAAAAAAATGATTGCAAACATTTCAGGCATCAAGCTTAACCTCTTATCTGCACTGTTAGAAGTTGAACTGCAATTATAGTTTTGTACGGTTTTAATTATTTAAAACAAGGAAAAAAAAATTCTAAGATAGGATGAACTCTGAAATGTGAAAAAATATGACTTACTAAATCCCATGCTCTCATGTTGCACATTTGAAGACTGAGTGAAGGGTTGCGAGGCATTTTGAAAATATTCTGAAAAAATGAAGTAGTAATTAAAACTTATTTAATAATTATAGTAATAATGATAATCATAATGATAATAATAATAGTAATAGCAATGATTATGATAACAATATTAATAATAATAACAATGTTAACAATAATAATAACAATGATAACGTCACACACACCATACACGATAACAACCTAACACTATACTCACCATACACAATAACCATAACATAACAATTCAAACACACACTCGTTCACTTGAACAGGTTATACTCACCCTCCTTGCTCGCCCGTGTTGGTCTTTGGGTTGTAATTCCTGTGAAAGATTAACGTTTTGTGTTGTAATCTTATTTATAACTTTGCTGTTATCATCCTTGTTATCTTGTTATTTTTCAATTTAACTTCCTTTATCAAATAAATGATGTAGATAGGGTGATAATGGTTTTAGTATGTTAATAATAGTGATTAATACTGTGGTAATTATCGTGATTATTACTAACATCGTTGTCATCATCAAAATCATAACTATGTAATGACAACATTAACGTTTAAGAAAGTACTGACCATTTCCTGCAAGCACTGTTGGCCAAGTTGAAGCCCTTTCTTCTGCATCTGCACAGCTAGTTCCTCGCCCAAACAGCTCTTTAGTACCTGAAATATACAGAAATACAGACATACATACAGACATATATACATACATAAATACATATATACATATGTATATATATACGTATTTATATATTTATATACACACATATACGCTCTTTAATTGGCATAAATTGTTTTAGGTTAAGAAACATTGAAATGACCACGAAAATGATAATGTCCTCAACACGACTGATTAAACATCTAGATAATAATTTAATAGTTTAACAGTTGGATCAACACTAGAAAACTTTTGTAGTGAAATATGGCGAGTAAAGACTACAAGTTCTCGTGTAGGCGGTCTTTTGGGAATATTATGTGTCACTTTTCGACGAGATCTTGTGTTTTGTGACGAATTTAGCCATACCAAGAAATAGTTTGGCATTTCCAGAATCTTCGAGTCCGTTCGATAACTAACGTGAACCACAGATGGTGCGCTAATAATGCAAAGGATGATGATATTTCGGGTACACGATGGACGCAGGGTACTTTCCAGACTATTCTACGGAATCACTATTCCATGCCTTCAAAACAATGACTTCTTGTTATTATGTGCTAGTCATCATTCATTATCACTGCATACAACAAATTTTTAAAAAGAAAGAAAGAAAGAAAGAAAAAAAAAAACATTCCTATTCCCCTTGAGCGTAACATGTATCAATAAAAATGTCTTTGGATGTAAAGTGTCCACATATTC
>NW_028234431.1:5970837-5980837 GCF_977035675.1 Penaeus japonicus
ATATATATATATATATATATATATATATATATATATATATATATATATTATATATATATGTATATGTATTTGATATACCTTTATCTATCTATCTCTCTATCTCTCTTTCTACACACACACACACACACACACACACACACACACACACACACACACACACATATATATATATATATATATATATATATATATATATATATATATATATATATATATATATATTTACATATATATATACATACACACACACACTCATCCCTCTATTCATCTATCTACATAATCATTCATTAGGAGGTTAACAGACAAAATGTTAAAACAATCCTAGAAGCTGGACCTCATGTCCCTCTACAAATCCTTTCCTAATCGCTCTATCTCATCCAGAACGAAATCCATGTCGGCTGAGGTAGGCACAGGCACGCAAGTGTTGGTCATGCGGAAAAAGTTCACGAGATTCTTGTTTTCTATTGGCTGATATCCGATCATGATCGTGCCTGATTGGACCATTCGCGTCTTGATACGTGGCGCGACCTGATTGGAGGAAAAGACCGGGAAAAAAGGGAGTTATCTTCACCGTTTTGGAGGGAAACATGTGTAGGATTTGTCGGGAAAAAAAAACCCTGGAGAAAGGGAAAACTAAGATGGATTTGTCTATTTGAATATCATTTTGAAATATAGAGGAAAATCTCAAATCTGTATATCAAGGGGAAAAAATATTATTAGTCAATTCCATAAGTTTTTTTTCTTATCTAATTTCAATGTCTTAAAAAAAAGAAGGTACGATGATAAAAAATATTCAAAAGGGATGTAGAGAGAAAGAGCAAACGGACAACGATGCGATAAGGGATGAGAAAGAGAGTGTGTATTGACAGAGAGAGAGATAGATAGATAGAGAGAGAGAGAGAGAGAGAGAGAGAGAGAGAGAGAGAGAGAGAGAGAGAGAGAGAGAGAGAGAGAGAGAGAGAGAGAGAGAGAGAGAGAGAGAGAGAGAGAGAGAGAGAGAGAGAGAGAGAGAGAGAGAAGAGAGAGAGAAAATAGAAAGTGGCCGACATACGCTCAAACAAGTGTAAACAAAAAGAATTACCTTGCCCAACTTTTCCCACCATTCTGGCGTCTCCTCTTGTCCCCTCAAGCTCTCAGGCACGAACCAGAAACAGGTGTTGGCGCACTGTGCAACGGGAACCACCTGTCGAAACCCAGGTCTGATTGCCACCTGGTCGCTGAGGTACCTGTAATGGTAGGGAGTGAATGGTGGTGTGGTAGAGGATGGTAAGAGGGGGGGGGGGGCGGAGGAAGGGAAGGGGGAGGGAGAAGGAGAAGGAAAGGAAAAGATAGAGGAGAAAGAGATAGAGCGAAAGAGAGAGAGAGAGAGAGAGAGAGAGAGAGAGAGAGAGAGAGAGAGAGAGAGAGAGAGAGAGAGAGAGAGAGAGAGAGAGAGAGAGAGAGCGAGCGAGCGAGCGAGCGAGCGAGAGAGAGAGAGAGAGAGAGAGAGAGAGAGAGAGAGAGAGAGAGAGAGAGAGAGAGAGAGAGAGAGAGAGAGAGAGAGAGAGAGAGAGAAAGGTCAATAGAGATATAAATAGCAAGTGAGCACGTTTGTCTTGAGTGTGCGTCTGCGTGTGTGCATATCTGCTCGTATATATATGAATATATCTGTATTCAAATGCATCCGCTCACATCCGCCTCTACACCCACGTACAACCCACTTACACCCGCCTCTAAAACCACGTCCCCCCCCCACCCCCACCCGATCCCCCTTCATCACGAAAGCCTCAGAAAACCTTACGCGGCCGCATCAAAAGCCGCCTCGATCCTCCTCCCGATCTCGCCCAAGCCGTGGACACCGAGGATGAAGTAGAGCTTGAACACGTCCACCTTCCGGCCGCACTGGAAGCTCTTGTCGCCGACGTCGTAAGTCACGTCGTAGAACTTGTCTTGTTGGAACAGGTACGACGCTCGAGTGGAGTGGCATGCGTCTAGGAGACCCTGGTGGGCGGGAGAGGAAGTTTGGGTCGTGGTGGTGGTGGTGGTGTTGGTGGTGGTGGTGATAATGATGTTGTTGGTTGTGATGGTGGTGATGATGATGGTGATGATGGTGACAGTGATGATAGTGGTGGTGGTGATAATGATGGTAATGGTTGTGATGGTGGTGGTGGTGATGATGATGGTGGTGGTGGTGATGTTGTTGTTGATGCTTCTCATGGTGATGATGGTGGTGGTGGTGATGATGTTGCTTCTCATGGTGATGGTGGTGGTGATGTTGCTTCTCATGGTGATGGTGGTGGTGATGTTGCTTCGCATGGTGATGATGGTGGTGGTGATGATGTTGCTTCTCATGGTGATGATGGTGGTGGTGGTGATGTTGGTGGTGGTGATGTTGTTGTTGATGCTTCTCATGGTGATGATGGTGGTGGTGGTGATGTTGCTTCTCATGGTGATGGTGGTGGTGATGTTGCTTCTCATGGTGATGGTGGTGGTGATGTTGCTTCTCATGGTGATGATGGTGGTGGTGGTGATGTTGCTTCGCATGGTGATGATGGTGGTGGTGATGATGTTGCTTCTCATGGTGATGATGGTGGTGGTGGTGATGTTGGTGGTGGTGATGTTGTTGTTGATGCTTCTCATGGTGATGATGGTGGTGGTGGTGATGTTGCTTCTCATGGTGATGGTGGTGGTGGTGATGATGTTGCTTCTCATGGTGATGATGGTGGTGGTGGTGATGTTGCTTCTCATGGTGATGATGGTGGTGGTGGTGATGTTGCTTCTCATGGTGATGATGGTGGTGGTGGTGATGTTGCTTCTCATGGTGATGATGGTGGTGGTGATGTTGCTTCTCATGGTGATGGTGGTGGTGATGTTGCTTCGCATGGTGATGATGGTGGTGGTGGTGATGTTGCTTCTCATGGTGATGATGGTGGTGGTGGTGATGTTGCTTCTCATGGTGATGGTGGTGGTGATGTTGCTTCTCATGGTGATGGTGGTGGTGATGTTGCTTCTCATGGTGATGATGGTGGTGGTGGTGATGTTGCTTCGCATGGTGATGATGGTGGTGGTGATGATGTTGCTTCTCATGGTGATGATGGTGGTGGTGGTGATGTTGGTGGTGGTGATGTTGTTGTTGATGCTTCTCATGGTGATGATGGTGGTGGTGGTGATGTTGCTTCTCATGGTGATGGTGGTGGTGGTGATGATGTTGCTTCTCATGGTGATGATGGTGGTGGTGATGTTGCTTCTCATGGTGATGATGGTGGTGGTGGTGATGTTGCTTCTCATGGTGATGATGGTGGTGGTGGTGATGTTGCTTCTCATGGTGATGATGGTGGTGGTGATGTTGCTTCTCATGGTGATGGTGGTGGTGATGGTGATGTTGGTGGTGGTGATGTTGTTGTTGATGCTTCTCATGGTGATGATGGTGGTGGTGGTGATGTTGCTTCTCATGGTGATGGTGGTGGTGGTGATGATGTTGCTTCTCATGGTGATGATGGTGGTGGTGATGTTGCTTCGCATGGTGATGATGGTGGTGGTGGTGATGTTGCTTCTCATGGTGATGATGGTGGTGGTGATGTTGCTTCTCATGGTGATGGTGGTGGTGATGTTGCTTCTCATGGTGATGATGGTGGTGGTGATGTTGCTTCTCATGGTGATGGTGGTGGTGATGTTGCTTCGCATGGTGATGATGGTGGTGGTGATGTTGCTTCTCATGGTGATGATGGTGGTGGTGGTGATGTTGCTTCTCATGGTGATGGTGGTGGTGATGTTGCTTCGCATGGTGATGATGGTGGTGGTGGTGATGTTGCTTCTCATGGTGATGGTGGTGGTGATGTTGCTTCTCATGGTGATGATGGTGGTGGTGGTGATGTTGCTTCTCATGGTGATGGTGGTGGTGGTGGTGATGTTGCTTCTCATGGTGATGATGGTGGTGGTGGTGATGTTGCTTCTCATGGTGATGGTGGTGGTGATGTTGCTTCGCATGGTGATGATGGTGGTGGTGATGTTGCTTCGCATGGTGATGATGGTGGTGGTGGTGATGTTGCTTCTCATGGTGATGATGGTGGTGGTGGTGATGTTGCTTCTCATGGTGATGGTGGTGGTGGTGATGATGTTGCTTCTCATGGTGATGATGGTGGTGGTGGTGATGTTGCTTCTCATGGTGATGGTGGTGGTGATGTTGCTTCGCATGGTGATGGTGGTGGTGATGTTGCTTCGCATGGTGATGGTGGTGGTGATGTTGCTTCTCATGGTGATGGTGGTGGTGATGTTGCTTCTCATGGTGATGATGGTGGTGGTGGTGATGTTGCTTCGCATGGTGATGATGGTGGTGGTGATGTTGCTTCGCATGGTGATGATGGTGGTGATGTTGCTTCTCATGGTGATGATGGTGGTGGTGATGTTGCTTCTCATGGTGATGATGGTGGTGGTGGTGATGTTGCTTCTCATGGTGATGGTGGTGGTGGTGATGATGTTGCTTCTCATGGTGATGATGGTGGTGGTGGTGATGATGTTGCTTCTCATGGTGATGATGGTGGTGGTGGTGATGTTGGTGGTGGTGATGTTGTTGTTGATGCTTCTCATGGTGATGATGGTGGTGGTGGTGATGTTGCTTCTCATGGTGATGGTGGTGGTGGTGATGATGTTGCTTCTCATGGTGATGATGGTGGTGGTGGTGATGTTGCTTCTCATGGTGATGGTGGTGGTGATGTTGCTTCGCATGGTGATGATGGTGGTGGTGATGATGTTGCTTCTCATGGTGATGATGGTGGTGGTGGTGATGATGTTGGTGGTGATGATGTTCCTGCTTCTCATGGTGATGATGTTACTTCTCATGGTGATGGTGTTGGTGGTGATGTTGCTTCTCATGGTGATGGTGATGTTGGTGGTGGTGATGTTGGTGGTGATGATGTTCCTGCTTCTCATGGTGATGATGTTACTTCTCATGGTGATGGTGTTGGTGGTGATGTTGCTTCTCATGGTGATGATGGTGGTGCTGGTGATATTGATGGTGATGATAGTTTTATTAGGAATAGTGATTATGATAGTAATGATGATAACGATTATGAGTGATAGTAATAATGATACTACTACCTCTACAACTACTAAGAATGATGATAACTAAGATAATGATGACAATAATGATGATAATGATAAAGATGGTAATGATAATAATAACAATAATGATGCTTATAAAAATGAGAACAAGAATGATAACATCAATGATAATAATGATAACAAAAACATTGCTAATAATGATAACGACAACAATGATAATAATGATAACAACAACAATGTTGATGACAACAGCAACAATAATTATCGAAATGATTAACATATCATATTAACATAACATATTAACATATACTGAACCTTAGTCTACACATGCGTACGCTCAGTTCATTCATAATTCATTACGTAAATCGAGAACCTGCTTGCAACTATTGCCTTACCTTGTGGCGAGTAAGGAACACGGAACATTGCAGGGGAACACACAGCATCTTATGGGGATTCCATGCAATTGAGTCAGCCCTGGAAGAGAGGGAGAGGAAACAGACGATAATAACTCAGGGGTCCATGTTGGTGGTGATTATGTGTACGTATATACACGCACTTACATATAAACGTTTATATATAAGGCCGGATACATATATATAGACAACACATGCACACGCGGATATGCACGCACGCACGCGCGCGCACACACACACACACACACACACACACACACACACACACACACACACACACACACACACACACACACACACACACACATTTACAAATAATATGTATAATAATCACGGTTATAATCACAAAAAAATATAAGATTAGGAAGCATGAATCGATATTGAATTAAATATTTGGTTAATGTGTACTATTCAGAATATCTGATCTTAAAATTATCAAAGTAATTAATATCTATCACATCCTTATATCTAAAAGTTAGGTTTTATTTAGAGCTAAAAAAAATAAAAAAAATGGATATCAGCACAATGGAATGAATGGTAATAATTATACATAAAAAGGATAAATAAGACCATAATAAGAACAGAATGATAATGAATAAATACAATAAAAACTGATATATACATGATAATAATACAAAACAAAACAAAAACACAAGAAATTAACAAATTAACATAGAATAGATGAACACCAAACACATTTTAAACAAATACAATAAACAAATAAAAGAAAAAAGATAAGCCTAAACAAAGTAAACAACACCGATGATAGAATAAACAAAAACAAGAAAAAACAAACACAATCACAAACACAAACACATAAACACAAACCGAAAAACAAACACAAAACAAACAACAACATACACAAAATAAACAAAACCAATCAACATCATTAACAAAAAAAAAAAGGTAATCAAAGAGAAAAAAATAATTACTTATGAATTCCGTCAATATTGTGTTTCAGTCTATCAGAAAATATCGCGGCGCCACCAACACACGCCTGGAATGTAAACAAAGGAGTTACGGGAAAATGTTTATTAGTTTCTGTTCAGTTTTGTCGTCGTGTAGATCACTCTCATTATCATTATTTTGTAGTCTTATTATCGATTATCATTGTCATTATCAATATCAGGATTATCATCATTATCGTTATTATTATCGTTATCATTATTATTATTCATTGTCGTTACCACTATTATTATTATTATTGTTACTATTATTATCATTATCATCACAATTATTGACATTATTATCATTATCATCATAATTATTGACATTATTATCATTATCATCACAATTATTGACATTATGATTATTACCCTTATTATAACAAAACAACAACCACAATAACCACCACCACCACCAACAACAACAACCATCATACTCATCACCACTTTCCCCCCCCCTCTCCCGCCCTCCCGTCACCACCCTCTCCCGTCACCCCCTCCCCCCTCCCCCCCTCACACCCACTCACATCCGCGTGCAACCAGAGTCCCTCCTGACGGCAGATCCGAGCGAGGTCGTCGAGCGGGTCGTACGCCCCAAGAACGGTACTCCCGCAGGTGGCGCCGACGAAGAAGGGTTCTTTGCCCTCGTCTCGCACTCGCTTCACGGCCTTCGTCAGCTCCTGCGGGATGATGCGGCCGAGGGCGTCCGTCTTGATTTGGACCACGTTTTCGAGGCCGAGGCCCATCGTCACGGCGGCTTTTTTGATCGAGTAGTGGCTCTGGAATCGGGGGAGGGAGGGATGGGAAGGGGAAGGAGGGGGGGGTCAATGCTTTGTTTTTTTTTTCATGTTTATTATTTTTGTTATTATTACTAGGACTACTATTACTACTAGTGCTGTTAATTCTCTACTATTATTATCATTGATACAATTATCATATTTGTTGCTATTATTATCATTAATATCTTTATCATTATTATCATTATCATCATTATTGCTATTATCGTTATCATTCTTATTATCATTATCATCATCATCATCATCATTATAACTACCATAGCTATCATTCTTATTATCATCATAATCACTATAATCATCATAGTTATCAATATCATTATCATCCCTGTCATCATTATCACTATCATCCCTGTCATCGTACTTTGAGCTGTGTTAACTGTTGACATGACCCGTGAGAGGTCAGGTCACGTGGTCTCCCTCACCTGGTCAGAAGCAAAGGCGACGAGAGGTTTCAGGCTGAAAATCCCAGACTGTTTAATCTCAGGATGGAGTTTGTATCTCGCTAATAGCATGGCGTGTAGGTTGCTTATGCTGCCACCTGGCGGGAGTTGAAGGAAGTGTGTTAAAGGTTTTTGGATACTTGGGGGTGAATATATATGGTGTGTGGAGTTTTTTTTTCTCTCTTTTTCATTCTTTCTTTCTCTGTCACGCTTTCTTTCGTTCTTTCTTTCTCTCTTTCTTTCTTTCTTTCTTTCTCTCTCTCTCTCTCTCTCTTATCCTCTTTTTATTCCACATCTTTGTCCATTCTTATTTTCCCTCTTCTTTTTCCCCTTTTCCTCTCTCCTTTTCTCTCCTTCCCTCTTTTCCCTCATCCCTTCTCTCCTTTTCACTTCCTCCTCCTTTCACTCTTCCTCGCTCCTCCTACCTTTCTCCCTCCCTCCTCCCCTTCTTCATCCCTCCTCTTCTCTGTCTCCTTCCTTCCTTCTTCTTTTTTACTCTCTGTTTCTCCCCCATCCTCCTTCCATCCCCCTCTCTCTTCCTCCCCCTCCCTTTTCCCCTTTTCCCTACCTCCCTTCTTCTTCCTCCTTTCCCTCCTCCTCTCTCTCTCCCTCTCCCTTCCCCCCATTTCTTTCTCTCCCTCTTCCTCCCCCCCCCCATTTCTCTCTTTCTCTCCTCATCCCCTCCCTCTCCCTTCCCCCATTTCTCCTTCTCCCCCCCTCATCTCCTCCCTCTTCCTTCCCCCCAGTTCTCCTTCTCCCCTCCCTCTCTCTCCCCCCTCATCCCCTCCTTCTCCCTTCCCCCCTTCATCCCCTCCCCTCCCCTCCCCTCCTTCCTCTGCCCTCCCCTCCCCCCCTCATCCCCTCCTTCTCCCTCCCCCCTCCTCCCCTCCCCTCCTCCATCCTCCATTACCCTTCCTTCCTCACCAGGAGCGAAGATTCCATCCACCTCGTCATAGCCAAACATCGATCCCAGTTTGGCGAGGACGTAGCGCTCCATGAGGATGAACACGGGCGCGACCTCGTATGTGACTCTAGAAGGATGGAAGGAGAGGAGGTGATTGCGAGTGAGGTTATGGCGAAGTTATGAGAGGAATATCGATGTTTTTTTTTTTTTTTTTTTTTTTTTTTTTTTTTTTTTTTTGTATGTTAGGTAGGTTGGTGGGTATTGTTGATATGTTTGGTTGTTGTGTTGATAGGTTGATGGGTATTGTTGATATGTTTGGTTGTTGGGTAGATAGGTTGATGGGTATTGTTGATGTATTTGGTTGTTGGGTAGATGGGTTGGTGGGTATTGTTGATGTATTTGTTTGTTGGTTAGATAGGTTGGTGGGTATTGTTGATATATTTGGTTGTTGGGTAGATAGGTTGGTGGGTATTGTTGATGTATTTGGCTATTGTGGTTGTATTTTGTGAAATTGTTGGGTGGTTGTGGAAGAAGAATACGAGGAGAAATGGGGAGATTGTGGTGGATTTGTTAAGTGGATATTATTATCGTGTTATATGAAATGATTAGAGTGAATGTGAAAGAAACAAGAAGAGGAGAAATGGGGATATATGGTGAAATTGTTATGTGAATATTGTCACTGTATTATATGAAATGATTAGATGAATATGAGAGAAGCAAGACAGAAAGAAATAACTAAATAGTAAATAGATAAATAAATAAGAAATGTTAGACATAAATAGTTGTATGGCTGTTATCAATTTAATGGTTTTGGGGTATAATGGTCATTGGCTAATCAAATTGTTATAATCAAGTTATAAACATACAAATAACGACAAAAAAATCTAACCAAACAGTTATCAGTTACTAAAGGATCTCATTTGAAAACAAAATATCGAAACGCAATAACGGCCACAGATTCCAAAAGTCTATGATCATAGATATCTATTCCGTTGTTTACTCATCTATTCTTAGTGTGGGAGGAGGTAACATCATGTGACTTCGGCTATCGACCGCGATTGACCCTTGCAAAGTCGTATCTCTTTCAGCTGGCGTTCGTGTTAGGAGTGCAACCGCGTAACGAATGTGTTTGGGCATTGAATATCGGATGGACTTGGTGTTTGAGTTACTGGTGGTGTTACTGGGGGGGGGGGGGGGTTGTGTGTGTGTGGGGGGGGGGGGGGGGGGTGTTGTGGGGGGGTTGTTTGTGTGTGTGTGTTTGAGGGGGAGGGTGTTTGTGTGTGTGTGGGGGGGGGGGGGGGGGTGTTTGTGTGTGTGTGGGGGTGTGGGTGGGTGTTTGTGTGTGTGGGGGGGGGGGTGTTTGTGTGTGGGGGGGGGTTGTGGGGGGTGTTTGTGTGTGTGTTTGTGTGTGTGTGTGTGTGTGTGCGTGTGTGTGTGTGTGTGTGTGTGTGTGAGTGTGTGT
>NW_028234431.1:5985837-5988337 GCF_977035675.1 Penaeus japonicus
CGAAAGGAACTAACTAAAACGCCATGCACAAACCATGCAGGAAAACAGGCACTATGACGTAATTTCAAACCCTCGACGTACATACTAAACAAGCTTGTGTCTAAAACCCAACAACGGAACAACCGAAAGGTCACATTCCGTCTTCCATAACACAGCGAAGCGATTCAAGACTAAAACACTGGTCCTTCAGAAGCTATCGTTTGAGCCGAGTATTCCCGTTAGAGCGACAGTGTCTCTGCGTGCATTGGGTTCCCTGGCCGGACGGTGACTTTTGCAACTTACCTGAGAGAGTCTGAAGCTTTGCAACCACACTGCGCACTCGCCCGTTGTGGAGTGGCTCGTGGCTCAATGGACCTCCCTCCGTCCAGCTGCTGCCTGGCCGGGATGAACGATATTTATGCATGATTTATTTTGTCCATGCGTCCGTCGTCGGAATGCGCTACTACTGACTACTTCCGCTATTGTTTTTTTTAATGTTATTTATTTAGAACTGTTCTCTTTTTTTCTCTCTCTCTGACTCTCTTTTTTTACGTTTTTTCATTGTTCTCTACAAATTGCCATCTGACACTATAGTACAATTTCTGATAGATATGTTACTTTCACCCATGCAACATTTATTGTTTACCTCCGACAATTTATGATCTGGAAACATATTTATTAACTGATTGATAGATGAACAAATAACATTCTAAACACGCGATCGTTGGTATCTGAAATTCGTATGTTGATAGCGCAAAAAAAAAATAATAATAAAAAAATAAAAAATAAAAAAATAAAAAAATTAAAAAATAAAATAAAATAAAAGCTTGTAAGATCTCTCTGAATTTGGCTTTACTTTTGTACTTTGGTAAGGTTGCGAAAAGAGGGGTGCATTTGCAAAGACAAATGAAGGAGTGCAGTGTCATTCTGCTAAAGATATTTCATCCAAATAAACGACCACAATGTAATTTAGTTGTAACAATATATCGTGTTGATGATATCAGGCCTATAATTTTCATTTTCTATTTCGTTTCGTGTTATATTCGGCATTATTGTATGGCAAACTAAAATAAAATAAAAACGTAAAAATTACTTATGATAGTTATTCCCCATACGATTTAGCATTATCATTATTCTTAGAAATTATCCACTAACAAAAAAAATAAACAAGAAAAATATACATATATTTCATTATCCAGTATCAATAACAAAAACGACAAAAAAAAAACACTATAGAATTCCATGGTGCATATAGATTTCTGATAACAACCATTTTCTAAATATTTGGCATACTGAATTATTTTGCTTCCTTTGTGAAATGCTAAGTTAGCGTCACTGCCTTCTGATATATTAGATTATCGATATTTTCTTAATATATGAAATATAGAATTATCGAACGTATCAAATTTATCTCTGATGCTGAAAATAATCTTAAGACCAGATATGATGCAATTGTTTACATAAGAAAATAAAAATATGCAACACATGATAACATAAATTGACGAGAACCCTAAATGGCTGCATAGCTCTATGCAATATATTGAAAATCTATTTTCTCTTGCTTCTCTGCATGTTATAGTAATATATTTTCAGTATTTATATTCTGATATCTCTCTCTATGAATATTCACTACGATACAAAAATAACATGCATAAAGTAACTAATGTTGTTTTTTTTATGTATGATACACAATATATAAAATCTTGAACTAAAGAGATGAATTTTATTTTTCAAATTCTTGGCGGTTGTGTTGCGAAAGTGTTTTTTTATGAATGTACTTTATATAAACTTGTTTTTCATTTCCCAATATCGGGTAAGTCATTCACTATGATATAGTATAGTGATATGAACAACTGCATTGAATTCCCTACACACACACATACACACACACGCACATATACATACACACACACACACACACACACACACACACAAGCACATTATGTGTACACACACACACACACACACACACACACACACACACACACACACACACACACACACACACGCGCGCACACACACACACAAGCACATTATGTGTACACACACACACACACACACACACACACACACACACACACACACACACACAAGCACATTATGTGTATGTATGTGTGTTTGTGTGCATACATTTAATTTGTATTTTTAGGTTTACTGTGATTCTGAAGACTTAATTCGAGGATATGATATTGCTTAGAAAATATAAACAAGATTCACCGATTATGAGGAATGAGTATGCCACGCCTCGCCCGGGGTACCACACTTTGAAATCGGCAAAATACATTTTGCTGTTGTTGTTGTTAACAAAAGCAGAGTGGGAAGTCTTGAGATAGGAACTTCCGTTGACCTGATGTCGATGTCCATCATGACCTAATATCAGGTCATCAGATTTTTCCCCTTTAGTCACTTTTACAGCTTTCGTTCCTTTTCCCTCTTTAGCAACTTTTACAGCATCCGTTTCTTGATAAGTATCAAAGCTAAGGATGCCAAACATTCAACACAACGGAGCCAAAGATAACAA
>NW_028234431.1:5998337-6018337 GCF_977035675.1 Penaeus japonicus
CACCATCACTAAGCCTGGCCTTCATCACAAAAGCCAGATCACCATCACCTAAGCCTGCCCTTCATCACAAAAGCAGATCACCATCACTAAGCTGGCCTTCATCACAAAAGCAGATCACCATCACTAAGCCTGACCTTCATCACAAAAGCAGATCACCATCACTAAGCTGGCCTTCATCACAAAAGCAGATCACCATCACTAAGCTGGCCTTCATCACAAAAGCAGATCACCATCACTAAGCCTGACCTTCATCACAAAAGCAGATCACCATCACTAAGCCTGGCTTCATCACAAAAGCAGATCACCATCACTAAGCCTGACCTTCATCACAAAAGCAGATCACCATCACTAAGCCTGGCTTCATCACAAAAGCAGATCACCATCACTAAGCTGGCCTTCATCACAAAAGCCAGATCACCATCACTAAGCCTGGCTTCATCACAAAAGCAGATCACCATCACTAAGCTGGCCTTCATCACAAAAGCCAGATCACCATCACTAAGCTGGCCTTCATCACAAAAGCAGATCACCATCACTAAGCCTGGCTTCATCACAAAAGCAGATCACCATCACTAAGCCTGACCTTCATCACAAAAGCAGATCACCATCACTAAGCCTGGCTTCATCACAAAAGCAGATCACCATCACTAAGCCTGGCTTCATCACAAAAGCAGATCACCATCACTAAGCTGGCCTTCATCACAAAAGCAGATCACCATCACTAAGCTGGCCTTCATCACAAAAGCCAGATCACCATCACTAAGCCTGGCCTTCATCACAAAAGCCAGATCACCATCACTAAGCCTGGCTTCATCACAAAAGCAGATCACCATCACTAAGCCTGGCTTCATCACAAAAGCAGATCACCATCACTAAGCTGGCCTTCATCACAAAAGCAGATCACCATCACTAAGCCTGGCTTCATCACAAAAGCAGATCACCATCACTAAGCTGGCCTTCATCACAAAAGCCAGATCACCATCACTAAGCTGGCCTTCATCACAAAAGCAGATCACCATCACTAAGCCTGGCCTTCATCACAAAAGCAGATCACCATCACTAAGCCTGGCTTCATCACAAAAGCAGATCACCATCACTAAGCCTGGCCTTCATCACAAAAGCAGATCACCATCACTAAGCTGGCCTTCATCACAAAAGCAGATCACCATCACTAAGCTGGCCTTCATCACAAAAGCAGATCACCATCACTAAGCCTGGCTTCATCACAAAAGCAGATCACCATCACTAAGCTGGCCTTCATCACAAAAGCAGATCACCATCACTAAGCTGGCCTTCATCACAAAAGCAGATCACCATCACTAAGCCTGGCCTTCATCACAAAAGCCAGATCACCATCACTAAGCTGGCCTTCATCACAAAAGCCAGATCACCATCACTAAGCCTGGCTTCATCACAAAAGCAGATCACCATCACTAAGCTGGCCTTCATCACAAAAGCCAGATCACCATCACTAAGCTGGCCTTCATCACAAAAGCCAGATCACCATCACTAAGCTGGCCTTCATCACAAAAGCCAGATCACCATCACTAAGCTGGCCTTCATCACAAAAGCCAGATCACCATCACTAAGCCTGGCTTCATCACAAAAGCCAGATCACCATCACTAAGCCTGGCCTTCATCACAAAAGCCAGATCACCATCACTAAGCCTGGCCTTCATCACAAAAGCCAGATCACCATCACTAAGCCTGGCCTTCATCACAAAAGCCAGATCACCATCACTAAGCCTGGCCTTCATCACAAAAGCCAGCTCACCATCACTAAGCCTGGCCTTCATCACAAAAGCAGATCACCACCACTAAGCCTGGCCTTCATCACAAAAGCCAGATCACCATCACTAAGCCTGGCCTTCATCACAAAAGCCAGATCACCATCACTAAGCCTGGCCTTCATCACAAAAGCCAGATCACCATCACTAAGCCTGGCCTTCATCACAAAAGCCAGATCACCATCACTAAGCCTGGCCTTCATCACAAAAGCCAGATCACCATCACTAAGCCTGGCCTTCATCACAAAAACCAGATCACCCTCACTAAGCCTGGCTTCATCACAAAAGCAGATCACCATCACTAAGCCTGGCTTCATCACAAAAGCAGATCACCATCACTAAGCCTGGCCTTCACCACAAAAGCCAGATCACCATCACTAAGCCTGGCCTTCATCACAAAAGCCAGATCACCATCACTAAGCCTGGCTTCATCACAAAAGCAGATCACCATCACTAAGCCTGGCCTTCATCACAAAAGCAGATCACCATCACTAAGCTGGCCTTCATCACAAAAGCCAGATCACCATCACTAAGCTGGCCTTCATCACAAAAGCCAGATCACCATCACTAAGCCTGGCTTCATCACAAAAGCCAGATCACCATCACTAAGCCTGGCCTTCATCACAAAAGCCAGATCACCATCACTAAGCCTGGCCTTCATCACAAAAGCCAGATCACCATCACTAAGCCTGGCCTTCATCACAAAAGCCAGATCACCATCACTAAGCCTGACCTTCACCACAAAAGACAGATCACCATCATCTAAGCCTGGCTTCATCACAAAAGCAGATCACCATCACTAAGCCTGGCCTTCATCACAAAAGCCAGATCACCATCACTAAGCTGGCCTTCATCACAAAAGCCAGATCACCATCACTAAGCTGGCCTTCATCACAAAAGCAGATCACCATCACTAAGCTGGCCTTCATCACAAAAGCCAGATCACCATCACTAAGCTGGCCTTCATCACAAAAGCCAGATCACCATCACTAAGCTGGCCTTCATCACAAAAGCAGATCACCATCACTAAGCCTGGCTTCATCACAAAAGCAGATCACCATCACTAAGCCTGGCTTCATCACAAAAGCAGATCACCATCACTAAGCTGGCCTTCATCACAAAAGCCAGATCACCATCACTAAGCCTGGCCTTCATCACAAAAGCCAGATCACCATCACTAAGCCTGGCCTTCATCACAAAAGCCAGATCACCATCACTAAGCCTGACCTTCATCACAAAAGCCAGAACACCATCACTAAGCCTGGCCTTCATCACAAAAGCAGATCACCATCACTAAGCCTGGCTTCATCACAAAAGCAGATCACCATCACTAAGCTGGCCTTCATCACAAAAGCCAGATCACCATCACTAAGCCTGGCTTCATCACAAAAGCAGATCACCATCACTAAGCCTGGCTTCATCACAAAAGCCAGATCACCATCACTAAGCCTGGCTTCATCACAAAAGCAGATCACCATCACTAAGCCTGGCTTCATCACAAAAGCCAGATCACATCACCTAAGCCTGACCTTCATCACAAAAGCCAGATCACATCACCTAAGCCTGACCTTCATCACAAAAGCAGATCACCATCACTAAGCTGGCCTTCATCACAAAAGCCAGATCACATCACCTAAGCCTGACCTTCATCACAAAAGCAGATCACCATCACTAAGCTGGCCTTCATCACAAAAGCCAGATCACCATCACTAAGCTGGCCTTCATCACAAAAGCAGATCACCATCACTAAGCCTGGCTTCATCACAAAAGCAGATCACCATCACTAAGCTGGCCTTCATCACAAAAGCCAGATCACCATCACTAAGCCTGACCTTCATCACAAAAGCAGATCACCATCACTAAGCTGGCCTTCATCACAAAAGCAGATCACCATCACTAAGCCTGGCTTCATCACAAAAGCAGATCACCATCACTAAGCCTGACCTTCATCACAAAAGCAGATCACCATCACTAAGCTGGCCTTCATCACAAAAGCCAGATCACATCACCTAAGCCTGACCTTCATCACAAAAGCAGATCACCATCACTAAGCCTGACCTTCATCACAAAAGCAGATCACCATCACTAAGCTGGCCTTCATCACAAAAGCCAGATCACCATCACTAAGCTGGCCTTCATCACAAAAGCCAGATCACCATCACTAAGCTGGCCTTCATCACAAAAGCCAGATCACATCACCTAAGCCTGACCTTCATCACAAAAGCAGATCACCATCACTAAGCTGGCCTTCATCACAAAAGCAGATCACCATCACTAAGCTGGCCTTCATCACAAAAGCCAGATCACATCACCTAAGCCTGACCTTCATCACAAAAGCAGATCACCATCACTAAGCTGGCCTTCATCACAAAAGCCAGATCACATCACCTAAGCCTGACCTTCATCACAAAAGCCAGATCACCATCACCTAAGCCTGACCTTCATCACAAAAGCCAGATCACATCACCTAAGCCTGACCTTCATCACAAAAGCAGATCACCATCACTAAGCCTGGCTTCATCACAAAAGCAGATCACCATCACTAAGCTGGCCTTCATCACAAAAGCCAGATCACCATCACTAAGCCTGACCTTCATCACAAAAGCAGATCACCATCACTAAGCCTGGCTTCATCACAAAAGCCAGATCACATCACCTAAGCCTGACCTTCATCACAAAAGCAGATCACCATCACTAAGCTGGCCTTCATCACAAAAGCCAGATCACCATCACTAAGCCTGACCTTCATCACAAAAGCAGATCACCATCACTAAGCTGGCCTTCATCACAAAAGCCAGATCACCATCACTAAGCTGGCCTTCATCACAAAAGCAGATCACCATCACTAAGCTGGCCTTCATCACAAAAGCCAGATCACCATCACTAAGCCTGGCCTTCATCACAAAAGCCAGATCACCATCACTAAGCCTGGCCTTCATCACAAAAGCCAGATCACCATCCCTAAGCCTGGCCTTCATCACAAAAGCCAGATCACCATCACTAAGCCTGGCTTCATCACAAAAGCAGATCACCATCACTAAGCTGGCCTTCATCACAAAAGCAGATCACCATCACTAAGCTGGCCTTGATCACAAAAGCCAGATCACCATCAGTAAGCCTGACCTTCAACACAAAAGCCAGATCACCATCACTAAGCCTGGCCTTCATCACAAAAGCCAGATCACCATCACCTAAGCCTGACCTTCATCACAAAAGCCAGATCACCATCACTAAGCTGGCCTTCACCACAAAAGCCAGATCACCATCATCTAAGCCTGACCTTCATCACAAAAGCAGATCACCATCACTAAGCTGGCCTTCATCACAAAAGCAGATCACCATCACTAAGCCTGGCTTCATCACAAAAGCAGATCACCATCACAAAACCTGCCCTTCACCAAAAAAGCAAGACCCCCATCCCTAAGCCTGGCCTTCATCACAAAAGCCAGATCACCATCACTAAGCCTGGCCTTCATCACAAAAGCCAGATCACCATCACTAAGCCTGGCCTTCATCACAAAAGCCAGATCACATCACCTAAGCCTGACCTTCATCACAAAAGCAGATCACCATCACTAAGCTGGCCTTCATCACAAAAGCCAGATCACCATCATCTAAGCCTGACCTTCATCACAAAAGCAGATCACCATCACTAAGCCTGGCTTCATCACAAAAGCAGATCACCATCACTAAGCCTGACCTTCATCACAAAAGCCAGATCACCATCACTAAGCCTGACCTTCATCACAAAAGCAGATCACCATCACTAAGCCTGACCTTCATCACAAAAGCAGATCACCATCACCAAGCCTGGCCTTCATCACAAAAGCCAGATCACCATCACCTAAGCCTGACCTTCATCACAAAAGCCAGATCACCATCACTAAGCCTGGCCTTCATCACAAAAGCCAGATCACCATCACTAAGCCTGGCCTTCATCACAAAAGCCAGATCACCATCACCTAAGCCTGTCCTTCATCACAAAAGCAGATCACCATCACTAAGCCTGGCTTCATCACAAAAGCCAGATCACCATCACTAAGCTGGCCTTCATCACAAAAGCCAGATCACATCACCTAAGCCTGACCTTCATCACAAAAGCAGATCACCATCACTAAGCTGGCCTTCATCACAAAAGCCAGATCACCATCACTAAGCTGGCCTTCATCACAAAAGCCAGATCACCATCACTAAGCTGGCCTTCATCACAAAAGCCAGATCACCATCACTAAGCTGGCCTTCATCACAAAAGCCAGATCACCATCACTAAGCCTGGCTTCATCACAAAAGCCAGATCACCATCACTAAGCTGGCCTTCATCACAAAAGCCAGATCACCATCACTAAGCCTGGCTTCATCACAAAAGCCAGATCACCATCACTAAGCCTGGCTTCATCACAAAAGCAGATCACCATCACTAAGCTGGCCTTCATCACAAAAGCAGATCACCATCACTAAGCTGGCCTTCATCACAAAAGCCAGATCACCATCACTAAGCTGGCCTTCATCACAAAAGCCAGATCACCATCACTAAGCCTGGCTTCATCACAAAAGCAGATCACCATCACTAAGCCTGACCTTCATCACAAAAGCAGATCACCATCACTAAGCCTGGCTTCATCACAAAAGCAGATCACCATCACTAAGCCTGGCTTCATCACAAAAGCAGATCACCATCACTAAGTCTGACCTTTATCACAAAAGCCAGATCACCATCACCTAAGCCTGACCTTCATCACAAAAGCAGATCACCATCACTAAGCCTGGCTTCATCACAAAAGCAGATCACCATCACTAAGCCTGACCTTCATCACAAAAGCAGATCACCATCACTAAGCCTGACCTTCATCACAAAAGCAGATCACCATCACTAAGCTGGCCTTCATCACAAAAGCCAGATCACCATCACTAAGCCTGGCTTCATCACAAAAGCCAGATCACATCACCTAAGCCTGACCTTCATCACAAAAGCAGATCACCATCACTAAGCCTGACCTTCATCACAAAAGCAGATCACCATCACTAAGCTGGCCTTCATCACAAAAGCAGATCACCATCACTAAGCTGGCCTTCATCACAAAAGCAGATCACCATCACTAAGCCTGGCTTCATCACAAAAGCAGATCACCATCACTAAGCTGGCCTTCATCACAAAAGCAGATCACCATCACTAAGCCTGGCCTTCATCACAAAAGCCAGATCACCATCACTAAGCCTGGCCTTCATCACAAAAGCCAGATCACCATCACTAAGCCTGGCCTTCATCACAAAAGCCAGATCACCATCACTAAGCCTGGCCTTCATCACAAAAGCCAGATCACCATCACCTAAGCCTGACCTTCACCACAAAAGCCAGATCACCATCACTAAGCCTGGCCTCATCACAAAAGCCAGATCACATCACCTAAGCCTGACCTTCATCACAAAAGCCAGATCACCATCACTAAGCCTGGCCTTCATCACAAAAGCAAGATCACCATCACTAAGCCTGACCTTCATCACAAAAGCCAGATCACATCACCTAAGCCTGACCTTCATCACAAAAGCAGATCACCATCACTAAGCTGGCCTTCATCACAAAAGCAGATCACCATCACTAAGCTGGCCTTCATCACAAAAGCAGATCACCATCACTAAGCCTGACCTTCATCACAAAAGCAGATCACCATCACTAAGCTGGCCTTCATCACAAAAGCCAGATCACCATCACTAAGCTGGCCTTCATCACAAAAGCCAGATCACATCACCTAAGCCTGACCTTCATCACAAAAGCCAGATCCCATCACCTAAGCCTGACCTTCATCACAAAAGCCAGATCACCATCACTAAGCCTGGCCTTCATCACAAAAGCCAGATCACCATCACTAAGCCTGGCCTTCATCACAAAAGCCAGATCACCATCACTAAACCTGGCCCTTATCACAAAAGCAGATCACCATCACTAAGCCTGACCTTCATCACAAAAGCAGATCACCATCACTAAGCTGGCCTTCATCACAAAAGCAGATCACCATCACTAAGCCTGACCTTCATCACAAAAGCAGATCACCATCACTAAGCCTGGCTTCATCACAAAAGCAGATCACCATCACTAAGCTGGCCTTCATCACAAAAGCCAGATCATCATCAGCTAAGTCTGACCTTTATCACAAAAGCCAGATCACCATCACCTAAGCCTGACCTTCATCACAAAAGCCAGATCACCATCACTAAGCCTGGCCTTCATCACAAAAGCCAGATCACCATCACCTAAGCCTGACCTTCATCACAAAAGCAGATCACCATCACTAAGCTGGCCTTCATCACAAAAGCCAGATCACCATCACTAAGCTGGCCTTCATCACAAAAGCCAGATCACATCACCTAAGCCTGACCTTCATCACAAAAGCAGATCACCATCACTAAGCCTGGCTTCATCACAAAAGCAGATCACCATCACTAAGCCTGACCTTCATCACAAAAGCAGATCACCATCACTAAGCCTGGCTTCATCACAAAAGCAGATCACCATCACTAAGCCTGGCTTCATCACAAAAGCAGATCACCATCACTAAGCCTGGCTTCATCACAAAAGCAGATCACCATCACTAAGCTGGCCTTCATCACAAAAGCCAGATCACCATCACTAAGCTGGCCTTCATCACAAAAGCAGATCACCATCACTAAGCCTGGCCTTCATCACAAAAGCCAGATCACCATCACCTAAGCCTGACCTTCATCACAAAAGCCAGATCACCATCACTAAGCCTGGCCTTCATCACAAAAGCCAGATCACCATCACCTAACCCTGACCTCCCTCACAAAACCCAGATCCCCACCACTAAGCCTGGCCTTCATCACAAAACCCAGATCACCATCACTAAGCCTGGCTTCATCACAAAAGCAGATCACCATCACCTAAGCCTGACCTTCATCACAAAAGCCAGATCACCATCACTAAGCCTGGCCTTCATCACAAAAGCCAGATCACCATCACTAAGCCTGACCTTCATCACAAAAGCCAGATCACCATCACTAAGCCTGGCCTTCATCACAAAAGCCAGATCACCATCACCTAAGCCTGGCTTCATCACAAAAGCAGATCACCATCACTAAGCCTGGCTTCATCACAAAAGCAGATCACCATCACTAAGCCTGGCCTTCATCACAAAAGCCAGATCACCATCATCTAAGCCTGACCTTCATCACAAAAGCCAGATCACCATCACTAAGCCTGGCTTCATCACAAAAGCAGATCACCATCACTAAGCTGGCCTTCATCACAAAAGCAGATCACCATCACTAAGCCTGACCTTCATCACAAAAGCAGATCACCATCACTAAGCCTGGCTTCATCACAAAAGCAGATCACCATCACTAAGCTGGCCTTCATCACAAAAGCCAGATCACCATCACTAAGCCTGACCTTCATCACAAAAGCAGATCACCATCACTAAGCTGGCCTTCATCACAAAAGCAGATCACCATCACTAAGCTGGCCTTCATCACAAAAGCAGATCACCATCCCTAAGCCTGGCCTTCATCACAAAAGCCAGATCACCATCACTAAGCCTGGCCTCATCACAAAAGCCAGATCACCATCACTAAGCTGGCCTTCATCACAAAAGCAGATCACCATCACTAAGCTGGCCTTCATCACAAAAGCCAGATCACCATCACTAAGCCTGACCTTCATCACAAAAGCCAGATCACCATCACTAAGCTGGCCTTCATCACAAAAGCCAGATCACCATCACTAAGCTGGCCTTCATCACAAAAGCAGATCACCATCACTAAGCCTGACCTTCATCACAAAAGCAGATCACCATCACTAAGCCTGGCTTCATCACAAAAGCCAGATCACATCACCTAAGCCTGACCTTCATCACAAAAGCAGATCACCATCACTAAGCCTGGCTTCATCACAAAAGCAGATCACCATCACTAAGCCTGGCTTCATCACAAAAGCCAGATCACCATCACTAAGCCTGGCTTCATCACAAAAGCAGATCACCATCACTAAGCCTGGCTTCATCACAAAAGCAGATCACCATCACTAAGCCTGGCTTCATCACAAAAGCAGATCACCATCACTAAGCCTGACCTTCATCACAAAAGCAGATCACCATCACTAAGCTGGCCTTCATCACAAAAGCCAGATCACCATCACTAAGCCTGGCTTCATCACAAAAGCAGATCACCATCACTAAGCCTGGCTTCATCACAAAAGCCAGATCACCATCACTAAGCCTGGCTTCATCACAAAAGCAGATCACCATCACTAAGCTGGCCTTCATCACAAAAGCCAGATCACCATCACTAAGCTGGCCTTCATCACAAAAGCAGATCACCATCACTAAGCTGGCCTTCATCACAAAAGCCAGATCACCATCACTAAGCCTGACCTTCATCACAAAAGCAGATCACCATCACTAAGCCTGACCTTCATCACAAAAGCCAGATCACATCACCTAAGCCTGACCTTCATCACAAAAGCAGATCACCATCACTAAGCCTGACCTTCATCACAAAAGCCAGATCACCATCACTAAGCTGGCCTTCATCACAAAAGCCAGATCACCATCACTAAGCTGGCCTTCATCACAAAAGCCAGATCACCATCACTAAGCTGGCCTTCATCACAAAAGCCAGATCACCATCACTAAGCCTGGCTTCATCACAAAAGCAGATCACCATCACTAAGCCTGGCTTCATCACAAAAGCAGATCACCATCACTAAGCTGGCCTTCATCACAAAAGCAGATCACCATCACTAAGCCTGGCTTCATCACAAAAGCAGATCACCATCACTAAGCCTGGCCTCATCACAAAAGCCAGATCACCATCACTAAGCCTGGCTTCATCACAAAAGCCAGATCACCATCACTAAGCTGGCCTTCATCACAAAAGCAGATCACCATCACTAAGCTGGCCTTCATCACAAAAGCCAGATCACCATCACTAAGCTGGCCTTCATCACAAAAGCCAGATCACCATCACTAAGCTGGCCTTCATCACAAAAGCCAGATCACCATCACTAAGCTGGCCTTCATCACAAAAGCCAGATCACCATCACTAAGCCTGGCTTCATCACAAAAGCAGATCACCATCACTAAGCTGGCCTTCATCACAAAAGCCAGATCACCATCACTAAGCCTGGCTTCATCACAAAAGCAGATCACCATCACTAAGCCTGACCTTCATCACAAAAGCAGATCACCATCACTAAGCCTGGCTTCATCACAAAAGCAGATCACCATCACTAAGCTGGCCTTCATCACAAAAGCCAGATCACCATCACTAAGCTGGCCTTCATCACAAAAGCCAGATCACCATCACTAAGCTGGCCTTCATCACAAAAGCCAGATCACCATCACTAAGCCTGGCTTCATCACAAAAGCAGATCACCATCACTAAGCCTGGCTTCATCACAAAAGCCAGATCACCATCACTAAGCTGGCCTTCATCACAAAAGCAGATCACCAAAAATAAGTTCATTGACTTACAACTCAAACACTTCTACACATCCCCAAACAATTCTTCAATTTGAAGACCTTTCAAATTTTTCACAGCCAATACATACTTTGCAAAAATATAAACAATAATAAAATTCCAGCATCATGACATTGATAAAGACTAAATGAGAACAAAATGTATGTCATAGGAAGAAAAAGAACAATAAAATCACATGTAGAGCATACAGTAATTACAATGGACTGCATCACTAGTGTGTATCAAGGGTGGTGTTGAAGGAAGAGGAAAAAACAAAAGCAAAAAAATTTAAAATAGTAACAATATCATTGTAACATTATTAATCCAGGCAGTATTTAGGCTTACCTAAAGATACAGCCAAATCCACAGTCAAGCTCTCTAGCACCCTGAACACAGTCAGGTTGACATCCTGCCGGCCTTTCAGGATTCCCTGGATGTCTTCCAGCAAGCGACAGACGTCCTCTTCTCTTGGCTTGCTCTCACTATCTCCTGGCGTGTTTGTCATGACTGTTATTCTGACCATTTCCTGGAAGGTGGAAAAGAGATTTTGATTTTATCATATATGTGTTATTATCATGTCTTGTATGTGTGAGATGAGACTGTGTTATTTCTAATATTAACTGGTATTTTATCTGATTTGTGAATTATCTTACTAATGCCAAGAGAGAGAGAGAAAAAAAAGTTGGGACACTACAAAACTGTTAAAGAAGACATAATAAATATATTCAAAATACTTGACATCAATAATATCAGACATTTGATCTTATCATCATGAAATAATAATAAGACAAAACCATAGAAAAGAGAGAGTGAGAAATAATCAAATACTTAAAACAATGAGGACAGGCACTAACCTTAATATCAATTATTATTTTTGATGGTGCTGGTAATGACTCATTGTGTTCAGATGCAGTTATTGGCAGGGTTTCTGTGGGATTTACTGGTTTCTTTGGCAATGGACATAGCTTGTGTGGATGATTGGTTGGAGCTGTGGAAGGGAGAAACATTTCTAATTATGCTTGTACTTGAGCCCTTGGTGACAAGATATCACGTCAAGTGGTAGCAGTGTCAACCACCGGGGACGAGATATTTTATTGTGGTTATCCTCCTGGCCACCATGTAGTGTGATCGCGTATATAGTGCTTGGCTATGGCCAGTGCGGGTGAATAGCCCGAGGCGTTAGGCTTGCGCGTTTGAAATATCCTGCTGTTTCGACCATTTTGAGTTAAAACAGCCTAGTCATTAACAGCTTGTAATTCAATTCAATGACATGATGGGACTGTTCTTTACTCTGTAAGCCATAAAAGAAGATACTCTGGTTCCAAACAATAGTGGATAAAAGCAATAATAGAATTTCTGCAATACTTACAATTAAGGGGATGATCTGTGAGTGAGAGACCCGACTGGTTGCCTGTGAAACTGCTTTCTGTTCCCATATTAGCTGAGGCTTCAGATGTGTCCAGGTTGGAGAGAGAAGTGTCGTTAAGGGAATTCTGCAAGGCAGCCTGCAAATAAAGCATAAACAAAAATATATGACACTACTTTTTCAAATGTTTTATTTGCTCCTTCCCTAATTGATCTTCACATTTGACTCTGAGTGATATATGTGCAATCCTCTATATAAATCATCCTATTCACATCAAATTTAGTGAGAATACAGAAATGTAAGAGTAATCCACAGAATCAAAAGAAATTCAAAACAAAACTACCAAGTTCACCATAGGAATACTTACAGCCTGAAAATCGGCAGCCTTCTGTGCCTGCCGAAGGAGGCGGTCACTGTCTGCTGAGAGGTCCTTGGAGAACAGCACAGGTGTCAGGTGTGATTGGACCCATGATGTTACCTTCTCCTGACAGCTCCGACTTACAATTTTCCTGCACACATCCAATGCCTACAGAAGTGAAAATGTTATATCAATTAACTATGGCAGGAAGCATAGGAGAAGGAGTAGGTGGATACAGAGGAAGAAATATATGAGGAAGAGAAGGAAGAGGAGGAGGAAGAGAAGGAGGAGGAGGAAGAGGAGAAGGTGAAGGAGGAAGAGAAGGAAGAGGGGGCGGATAAGGAGTTGAAAGCAGATAAAGAAGAGGAGGAAGAAGAGGAGAAGGAGAATGAAGAAGTGGAGGACTATGAGGATGAGTAAAAAAAAGAAGGGAGAGGAGGATGAGGACTAAGAAACAACAAAATATGCAATCAAATAAATCATCTGCAATAAACAAACAACAATGAAACCCAACCGCATATGAAGAACAACATCAAAACCAACAAAAACACCAAACCGCAGACGCTACCTGTGGAGTCATGTCCGGAGGCATCAGGAAGGTGAGCGAGGACAAGACCTGGCCCTGGCATTCCTGGTGAGTGACCTGAGAGGACTGTGCCCGGATGTGATGGGCGAGCTCCTGACTAAGGTCCATCACCTGCTTCTGCAGTGTGTCCCTCGTTTTTTCCACCGTTTGGGGCGAGCTCTTTATCTTCTCGTCAATTGTGGACTTCAACTGCGAGTGTGATAATATTTGGGGTAATTTAAGAAGGAATTACAATGGCCTGGGATGTTATGTGGTTGGTCTCAACTCTTTACCTAGGTTATCTTATCGTCAAAAAAATTAACACAATGACATAAATCTAGTTAGTATCATCAGTAATTCTAGCTTGATTTGCTATTGTTTAATTTTCTGTATTAAACTTATATCCTCATGTCAATACTACTTGAAAATAATAAATGCAAGTTACTCTGCCTATCTGCTCATATTTTGATGCTTTTAATAACTGATGATCACCTTTTCAAGGGCTGATTCCCTTTGCTCTGGAATTATCTTTGTGCGGATCTTCTTAATGACATTCGAAGACACACGTTCAATGACAAACTCTGTAGTTTTCCTCACAGACGATGGATTATTGTGGAAGAAATTATCCTCCAATTGCATCTGGAAATTCAGAAAGAGTTATTTAAATTTTTTCAACAGTTGCAAAAAAAGTTCAGCATAACAACCTACAGAAATTAGATGCACAAAAAAAAACTGTGAAAAAAGAGAGCATACTTGAAAGAAAATTATGAATTTAAGCACATTTAGACAACAGCAAGAATTCATCCTATGCAGTTAGTCCATAAACCTATCCATCTCAAATCTTAGCCAAACAGCACAGAAGGAAAATGATCAACACTCATTCATACTTTCATGTGCAACTATACCATACCTGTAATTGCTTTTGTGTTTGGGCAGGTGAGGTTTTGTCTGAAGCAGATAGCGGGGTGATTTTGCGGTAACTATTGGTGCTCTTCTTGGAACTCACACCAAGCCAAAACTCACTAAGGAGATGTTTCAGCTCACAAATGAAGGGACAGCAGATGGTGACCATCTATACGACAAGAAGACAAAAAGAAAACAAAGAGAGATTGAGTATTCAATGTAACTTGAACACAAATATATATAATTACCATACATACATAAACACATGTACGTATCATTCCTTGAAGTGTTCAGAACACTGGTTGACAACATTAAAGAAAAAATACCTGATGATCGACAAAATCTGACATATCCAGGTACACATTTTGCTCTTCGATGTTTTCACTCTCTGTTGGTTTCAGAGGTGTTGTCAGTGGACTCTCTAGCATGGTGACTGTCATGAACTTGGATGGGGTCTTGGTTGGTGATATGGAAAGACCTATAGAGAGAGAGAGAGAAATAATTGGTATCAATTATTTGTGAATGAATAAGAGAACAGTGGGGAAGAACACATACAACCATCCCACTCCTCCCCTTTCCCTCTAATCCAATCCTCTCTTGTCCCTATGCTTTTGTGAATAAAACAGTGATTGTGAGCCCATAACTCTGGCACTGTCTGGCCCGCCTGCTTCATCAGCATCCAGCCTCCAGACACCCCTCCCCCATTCCCCTTAGGCCTCATCATCTGTTGCATCAGGCATACTCTCACCTCCTCATGACTATTTCTCCTATTGTCTTTTTACTATCAATACATGCAAATACACTTTTTATTACTTTGTATGTGCTGTATTCACATGTAGAACCTTCAATTCTCACATTCTTGGGGTGGCTTTGACACTCCACTCTGCAAGTTGGATGGTCTGATGTGCAGTATGTATTTGATACAAGACAGTAGAGGAACTGAAATATTTTGTTTCCCTCTTGTTTAAAGCAAATGCCACACCTACCTCTAACTACATCTTTTGAAGGTGTCTTTGCCACGGCACTGCCTGTGCCTTTCTTTGGGGTGAACTTCTTGGACGGGGTGACGTCCATCACGCCTAACTTTTCCATCTCCTCCGTCAGGTCTAACCCTTCAAGAGAGCTGTTGTTTTGCCCACTGTTGGGTATCAGCATCAACCTCAAGCAAGGTATGCAGAAACGGCAGTAGTTGTTGTTGATGACCTCAATGTTCTGGCTGTATTCTTTGCGATCGATATCAGCCTCGCTCACATCCGTGAAAAAGAGACCAGCAGGGAAATTGGGCAGGTCAAAGAGCCATCCGAGGAGTAGCTTCAGGAGGAGACTATTGGAGGGAGATAAGGTTTTCCTCCCTGCTTGGGCACGGCATGAGAGGCAGCCTGAAGAGTTTGGAAGTCTGGAAATAAGGAAAGAAAGGGAAAAAAAAGAAATGGTTTAATAATATTCGCTGGACAAATAATAATATAAAAAATAATAATATATGGAGATTCATTCACAAAAAGAATCTCTATGTAGTAACAGCTACATACATCCTCTCTCCATCTCTCTTGAAAACCACAACAATGGATTAAACACACTACCTGCCAATATAAATCAATCTGAATATGGCAATGAGGGTCATGACGACTGTGAGGTAGTGCTGGGAGTGGAGTGCTACCGGGTCCACCAGACTCAGGAACTCCACCACCCACGTCACGCCAACTACCAGACGGCCAGAGGAGGCGCACTGACGCAGGGCAGCATTGATGTTAATTGGAGGATACACCTGGAAAGGAGAATTTGGCACTGAATGCCTTCTGGCTTTCTATAAAACTAACTAGAAATGAGAAGTTAGTGGAAAATACCAGTTTCTATCATAAAATGTATGTGCATGCATGAAAGTATAGTAGTATAATGGTCTTTAGCCATTGAACAGCAACCATGTTGAATATAATACTGTAATTGTAACAACCTCTGCTAAAAATGTACTGCAACTAATATATTCATATCAGCTACTTGACACAGTGTCTTCACAGGAAGACATGAGATGACCATTTCTAAACCAACAACTCATCAACACCATTATGCTCATTAATTATAAAACAACTCTAAACAAAAGTGAATCTTAAAGCCAGCCAAGGTTCATCTATCCTATCAAATATAAAAACACAAATGGGGGTTAGCCTCATATCCTCATATCCATTTAGATAAAATCTAAAAAGCTTACACAAACATTGTTTCCCTGAAATCAAATGGTATCTTACTATTGAACATTTTATAGTGAACATTTTGTTACTTCATCTTAATACAGTCAATTAAATCTTTGTACAAATACACATTATCTGATCTAGAGAATCAAAGAAATAAACTAATGACACTAGAACCTCAAGAAGGTAATAGCTTACCTTGGCACGCAGGGAAATCTGGGTAGCCATGACGTTCTCGGGGAGATGCTCAGAAGTTTGGTAAGGCAAGAACTCTAAGAAGCCCAAGAATTTCGCCAGGAGACGCAGGTTCAGGACGACTGAACGCGCTTCCTCCCGTACCATGTTGTCTATTGGATCTGTTGAGGTGAATAGTCAAGTCATGAAGAAGGATGATATTGGTTTATGAAGGCACATTAACCTCGTTATTTTGTCACACTATTCCACTGTGTTACTAGCACTCCAACTTTTCATTTATCTTTAGGTATAGTTGGTATCTTGTAGATTCAGAAAATAAAATATATCATAAAATAAGGGAAACCTATAAAAGCTGCATCATAAGAAAACAAAAAGAAAATGAAAAAAAAAAGGTGCTACAAATAAAGAATGACAAACTAATCATTCAACAGTGATGGATAAATGATCAAAATAATATATATGAATAACCTGATACCTGAATGATACAAAATGAACTAAAACAAGTATACCTCCACCCTCTGGCTCCAAGATAACGAACTCCTGATCGTTGAGGTTGAGGATGCGGGATATGAGAGCGTCCTTCAGGTGTTGATTAAAGGTGAGGTTGGAAGCGGTCAAGATGAAGTCCCTGAAGAATTCCTGAGATCCGGGGAAGGACGGAGTGGGACAAGGACCCCCGAGACGGGAGGGTGTGACCAGACGCTCGTACAGCCGCTTGTACTTCTCGGGCTGTTGCTTCTTCAGGAGGGTCAGGAAGCCTAGGCCTATGAAGGGGAAGGGGGTTTAGGGGGTAAAATGCAGAATATAAAATACTCTTTCAAAAATGACTTTATTTTATAAAGTACTACACATAACATTCATTTTCATTTTACCATCACTTTTCAAATTTTCCCCTCCCCCCCAAACAAAAATATAAACAAAACAATCAAATTACACCTATTCAGCTGCTAGCCAATGTCCCAACTCAAAACTTTCTACAAACCATCAGCATCCTCATTTGAGATGTGCTGGTCGTCATCCCCACGGCACATGGTGAGGAGCTGGGATTGGAAGAGCCGGGCGAAGTGGGCGAAATTGATGGGGTCAGGACGCAGGTTCAGCACCTGCTTGATCTTGGGCCCTAGCGCTTGCCCATATGACCAGCCTGACATGAGGCGATTTTCCTCCCAAATACGGATCATCTACATTCGTGAAAAGATATAAATGATAAATAAACTATCCCGATCTCTGTCTAAACGTAAATGCTAAGTAGATATATACATAGAAATACATACATTCATGCGTATCTATATCTATTTATTTATCTATATATATGTATACAGCATGAAAATACATTATTATATAAACAAAGTAATCAGTACCTATTTCCACAACTGAAATTAACAAAGTTTAATACTGCCAGAAAACTACACATAGAAATTTACTTTTCCTCTTTGATTTCTAAATGCAAGTGTCCAATACTTTAGCTCTGACCAAAAGACCAATCACTTCAATCCAAAATAACCACCTCCTCCCATTTCTTACCTCATAAAACATGTCTCGCTGTTTGCGAAAGATGTGGAAAGCTTGATCCGTTGGGAAGTTATTGCGATTGTCTGTGTCAGACTGGAAGGATACACTGCCTATGGGGGACTTTGGTGCCTGGTTGAGCAAAGATGCTGGTGGAGGCGATTCCAAAAACTCTGTCAAGCTCCTCTGGAGATCTTGTGAAAATGTCTTTACTCTAGGGTTTTCAGATAAAAATCTTATGGTGGCCTTATCCAACAGTTTCACAAGTTCAACAACTGTCAGGAGCACATTGGTGGAAAAATATATACAATTGTGGATTGTACTGAGGTAGCAAGTCTCTCTTTGCTGACTGTCTGAGTCCTCCGAGCCAACCACAGTCCTTACAGTTAGGAGTTGGATCAAATAGTATAACTCTACCATAATGCTTGGTGTCATGTTAAACAAAATAAGCTCTGCATAAGTCTGCACTAGAATATCAATAGAACGTCTGTTTGACACTCGATCTGGAGAGCCCTCCACATAGTCCACCTTCTCTGTGGATGCTTGTGGAGGTGAATCCCTCCCCATGTTTTTCCCAGGTGTTCCTCCTCCTCCTCCAATATTTGTACTGGTCTCCTGTCTCTTCATTCTCTCTTGGCGTAGCAGCTCCCGTTCCTCCTCCATGCTCTTGGTACCTCCTTCTTCGCTTGTCAAGAAGGGGCTGCTCGGAGATTGATTCTGTGGGGCCCCAAAGCCTGTCTTTGAGCTCTGGCTGAAGGCAATGGCTCTGACTGGCTGCCGTGAGGAGCTGGTGGTGATTCGGGTAGGGTTGATCCTCCGTTTGAATTGCTTGTCTTGGACTGGTGTGCTCCCTACCAATGGAAAGGCATCTTGATCACTTAAGTCTAAAGCCTTTGACCCCTCATGTTGTCGGCCTGGCCTTACACTGCCACGGGAGTAGTTGTCCCTTGGCAGTGGACTCTTCTTCTTGTTACTCCACTTCACATCTGCTGTAATGAAATCACCCAAGCTGTGTCTCTGCTCGCTGTGCTTCAACTCACAGCCGTGTCCAAATTTACCCCAAGAATCCGACCCTTCCATGCTCTGTCTTTTTCCCCTCGGAAAGCGTTCATGTGTCTGCGTCCCAGGGGACTCGGACTTGGGTCCTGAGGTATGGCCATTATGGCGTGGGGTGGAAGTTGCATTCCAGTTATATCTATTTGAGTGAAAAGCATTGGGAGTGGAGTTATTCGAGGCTGCGTTTTGCTGCCGTGTGCGTGGAGGGCTGCCATGCAAAGAAACTGTCAGTGCAGAGTCTGATTCCCGTAGTAACTGGTCTAAATCTGGCGTCTTTGCCTCTTCAACAGAGGTTAAGGGTTTTGTCTGCAAAAGGAAGGATAAAAAAATTAATATATTTTTCATAAACAATAAACAGCTACATAAAATAGAGAATGGATATACTTTATGTTTCAAATAATTCCTTCTGTTTTAACATTAGCTTCAAACCATAAATAATAAATCCATAAAATTAATATCAACAATACTAATTCTTTTCTTATATAAAATCTTATACTAATTAGCAGTTTACAAACACTATCAAAAACTAGATTTCATTCTAGGAGAGAGGATATAAATATATATATATATAATATTTAAATATGTGATCTATCCATTTATCTAT
>NW_028234431.1:6025837-6030837 GCF_977035675.1 Penaeus japonicus
TGTCGCATTGCAGGAATAGGAAATATAAGGGTCTATTGAAACCCCTTATACTCTGCCAGGCTTAAGCTAAGAAAGTTTTTATTTCATGGTTATATTTCAGTTTCCATTTAGCTTAAGGTCATATTTTAGGCTTTGGGGTTTGGTTTAGGCTATGTTGGGCTTACGGTGAGATTTAGAACCAGTTGGGATTTATTGTCGGTTGAGTTCATGTGCAGGTTTTGGTCGAAGAATTTAGATTTTGGTAGTCGGTTGAAGTTTAATTTCATCTTTGGCTTTTTATTATTAAGCTTATGTTGTTGAAATGGAGTATATTTGATTATTCTAGAACGTCTGAGCCTGTGTTAATCAGTTTGAGAGGAGAAGGGGGTGTGGCAGAATTGGGAAAGGAAGTCAGTTCTCTTCACACGGATAGAATGATAGGCTGTTGTTTAGAATAGGACTACACAAAGAGGCTGAAAAATAAACAATATTGTCTTTTAGAGGAACTGAAATGACACACTAGGTAGTGGTGCAGATATTGCAAAGATTACAAGAGTAGCGATAGAAGTGACAGCCACAGCAAAGGCCAACTAATTTCCCCCATTTATATTCAAGAGTTTTTAACCTCTTTGTTAGTTTATCATCAAATAATGTGTACAGATAGCTGTGGCTACTATATTTTGATGCTCTGCCATAGAACAACAAATCTCCACCTGATATATTCTGGCAAGATAAAACGTGGACTGCTTCCTCAGTTGATAAGTTGGCAGGAAAGTCTGTATCTTGTCTGAATGTAACAGGGTGGATGGTTTTTCTCTCTTTTTTTTCTTTTCTTATACAAAATATGCATCAGTCATTCTTTCATATCTTCTGAAAATTATTTCCTCATTGAAGCTAGGAGTACATGATTTATGCACAGTTTACTATGATTTGGTTGTATCATTATCTTTTTTCACCTGTAGATACACACCTAGGATTCAGTCAGCAGGCAAATTTGAACTTGCTTGTTTACCCTATTCCTTGAGTTTTTTAGAGAAAATATGTTTTTATTTATGACTATTGTTAGTGTTATTATTGTTTATATAACAGTTACCAGATGATAATGATATTGATAATGATAATAATGATAATAATGATAATGATAATAATAGTAATAATGATAATAATGATGATGATAATAATGGTAAAAATTAAGGTAATGATAACATTAGTAGCAAAATCAGTAGTAATAGAAAGGATTTATGAATTGGCTAGATGGTGTTCGTAATTATTTAGAATTTACACAAGAAATTTAGAGCTAGGAAAAGAACATATACAATTTGTTTTTAACCCATTGTGGACAGGGTGCCTAAGAACCTAACTGGTCATCAGGACTGGCAGTCTACGACACTAGTGGCATCGGCCAAAATTTAGAGGGATGGTGAAAGTGTTTTCTCCGCCCTCTCGGTAGCGCAGACTAGCCCAAACAATATTTTTCCATAAATCCGTCATAAAATGTGGGTTTAGTCTGATTTTGGAACCCTGTAGTACTGGAGCTAATGCTGTTACAACCATAATACTTCATGACTGTGTGTCCTTCGACTGTGGGCAGATCCCAATGTTACATCATGTACAAGCGTAATTGTTGCCGTCATGTATGTCATAACACCCGTACACAATGGGTTAATTGACTGGCTTTTTGATAGTATTAAAATTATAATTTTTACCTAAATTAACTTTTTTTTTTCTTATATCAATAGTTACTGTTGGACTGTTCATTTTACTTAATTTATTTATTAATTAATAATTTATTTTCAACTACATAAAATAAGAATCTGTTAATACAGTAAAGATAATAAATCTGTTAAATTATATATATATATCACAGATTAAGTATATTTTATATATATATATATATATATATATATATTCATGGGTTGTGGGAATGAGTGTAATTAGTGTCTGTGCAGAAGTAAAGAATTTGAAAATTGTAATGTTGTTTGAAGAACATTTTTATGAAATATAGTGGTTAAATTACCAGTGATGATAAATTGTGTGATCATGTTAAATTATAGTAATGACTATATTTGTGTTATTCCTTAATTTCTCACAGTAAAGTGTAGTGCATTTTTGGTGATTCAAAAGCAAAAGAAAACAGTGCTTCAAAAAATATAACATACATATACACACACACAAGAACTGTGAATTTCTTGAAGGTATAATATGTGTTAACGGGTTGTCTTTCTGTTCACGTTTTCCCGGATGAAGTTGAAGTGCTTGGATGGAAACGCTGAAGATAATATACGTTGCAAAGTTGAAAAATGATAGTGAAGGTGAAAATACAGAGAATGTAAGTAACATCAACTTTTTTAATGTTCTATGATAGTATGTTTTTCTTTTTATGCGTGATGTCTGATGCTGAATTCAAAGAGAGAAAGTATTCATTGAGAATCTAGACATGTTTTTAATGATTTGATTATGATATATTTTGATAATTCTTTTGTAACCTTGATGAATATTGCTAAAATTTGTAGTTTATATACTGCTTTATTTTCTTCTTCTATTTTCAAGCTTCTTAAAATTTTGACTGTGACCAAAGTTATGCAAATAGGATAAGTGATTTTGCAATTAAAACTTAATCCAGAATTACAATTCTAGTGATTTAATTTGCATACATATCCATATCTATCCATATCTATACTGTATCTATCTCTCTTTCTGTATTTATATGTATAGGAGATATATGTATGTGTTGTTTGATGGGCATGTATAATGTCTCCTATCTTATCAGTAGTTAGAGACACTATTGTGTTTCCAAACTACGACAGATCTTCAGAATAGGTTTTGTGTCACCAAGTGTACTACAGTTTATTTAGGCCTACAGAGGGATTTTCATTGGCTTTGACTAATGGTGATTGATTTTTGAGATTTATTTAATTTTGTTTATTTATTTATTTTATTATATTTTTTTTTTGTCAGATACTGATATTGTAATGTGCATGTTTGTAAGGCTTGATAGCCTGTTTATTTTCCCTATTATAACAAGTCAGTGTTGTTATTAGATGTAGGAAAGTGTTGATAGAGAAATACATACAAAAGGAGTTTACTTTTTGTTATTAGAAAATATGAGTGACCATTGATATATACTTAAATCAGATGATCATAATACAGATTCAAATGTTCTAAGCTGTTAGGTTTCATCATTGGAATTAGGTTTAAGAACCTATAAGAAGCATAGTTGTGGAAGAGAAATGAAAAGTTTCTTAAATTGGTAAAAATTATGTTCAATTAAGTAGCCTTAAAAAAAAAAGTCAAATACAAAATGAATGAAAAAGAATCCCCCACCATTTATTTTCTAATGTAAGATAAAGCTAGTCTCATGTGGGTTTAAAGAAATCAAGGCTGTATGTGCAAGCATGCATGCTAACGACACGGCCCTTTGGTGTTTAAATGCAGTTCAAGTGTAAAGGCCTGATGGAATGCAACAGCGTGTGCTTAAATTTTTTATGAAGTAATATTGTGTTTTAGATAGAATGTTTATAAATAAAGAGAATATGAAAGTTAAGATGTGGAGAGTGAGGAGTTTTTAACATTTTGATTACAATGACATGAGGAATGTAAGTGAGATGAGGAATGTAAGTGAGGAAGTGAGTTTACCAAATAGTATGAATGACGAGGGGAATTAATTGAAGGAAGAAGTTGATGCTGTATTATGTTCTGATTTTGTACAGGGTTTGTTTCATATCATATAATATGGTTGTCTTAAGGTTCTTCCTTTTTGTGAAAGACATTATAGAGATTATATTACATCCATAGGGGAAAGTGTGGTTTTTAGAAAATTAATTAATGGTTAGTGATTTGTAGTTTTCTTCAGTATAACAATCTGTAATTGGGAGTACAAAAGTAAAGAGAATGAAAGTTACCCAGTGAATGATGTTTTACTTCTTTGACTATACTTGTAGCAGTACTAGTGTATCTAGTATAAGAATGAATATTTAACCCTTAAACCACACCCATTGTCTACTGACAATCTGAGTAATTCAGCATCAAACTTAACTCATCGTCTTTTAATAGTTTGCTTTTCCTGCCCTCAGTTTGATGGTTTGTAAATTTCTCTCTAGCAGACACCTATGAGTTCACATATATAGATCAAAGAAAAGGCATAGTGCATACCTATTTAGGTTTAGTATACATATAGCAGAAAGTGATGACTTACATACCCTCTCCTATTGCAAAATTTTGCAGTTCTGCTATTTTATAGTGTGAAAATATTGTAAGTAATCTCTTAAATGATTTAGTTATGTAGAACAAAAAAAAAGTAAAAATGTTTGAGAATGCTACCATTATCTTTAAAATTGATGTTTGTCAACCATTTCGGGATGACAAACTGTAGAGCAAACTTTTTTACATAGTTTTCTTTGTTTCTATAATACACTATTTTATGCACCTAGGAGGATTTCTGAAAAAATCCTAGTGCATGGTTTAAGGGTTAATTTACAAAGAAGATCATAGGATCATGAATAGACAGACAACTTGACTTGAATAGTGGGCGAGAAGTTTGAATGTTATCAGGTGCCGATGTGAAGATATTCATGATAACAAATACGTTATCTTGCTATATCAGTTATGACCTGATTGTGGCTGCCAGTACATTTGCAAAGGAAAGGAAGAGAATTGATCTTTTAGGATGATTTGTGTGAAGAAAGTGTATATAAGTTTATTCTGAAAAGTTCTAAAAATAATGATGATGAAGAAGGAAAGAAATGAAGCTGGTTACTTTTTATACTCCCTATCTATTGCATTAGTTTGCAGAAATGAAGTCAGTTGCAAGGTACAAGTAGTGTCAAATAGGCCAAAGCTTGTGTATGTAGGATTAGCTATAATGCAGTTCAACCACAGAGATTGCAGATTTTGCTTTTACCTATTAAAGGACTAGAGTTCAAGTTTGTTAAGTCTTGTAAAGTTAACCCAGTGGTGCTAGGAAATAATGAGACCTCGCTGGCCAGTACGCTGGGGCCAATTTCAAAATCTGTATATTGGTT
>NW_028234431.1:6033337-6043337 GCF_977035675.1 Penaeus japonicus
TATTCTTGGACTAGAAATTTTGTTTTAATATATAGTTGTAGGTTAGTTGATTTTAATTATTTTTGTGTCAATTTATCTTTTTATTCTTCTTTTAGTTTAGGAGAAAAAATGATGTGATATGCAAATCAATATTGGCTTAATTACCGCGAGGGACTTCGCTTTAAAGTTATTGACGCTTTATAGATATAGGAAGAGAATGTACAAGATTTCCTGAGAAAATTTACACAAATTTTGCCCACAGTCAAGACAAATGTGACCAGTATGAATAGGCCTACAGGAAAATTATCAGCAAACACACTATAAGCTACATGTATAAATACAAAAAAGAAAAGAAAAAAATAGATTATATTTTTGTCTCTGAATTCAGCTCTTTCTTTAGGACATTGCACTCGGAAATACAGTACTCATTTGACAGTAATGAGTATTTTTTTTGCCAAGAGGGATGGTGTAAGATAATATTGGTAAAGTTTTGTAGAAGTCTTGCATCTCTTAAGAATTTTTTTTCTCAAATATTTCATCAAAAGGGGGGGAGGGGAGTCATGCTTAGGGAGTTGTAAGGTCAGCTTGTAGTAAGAGCGAAGAAACTTATTTTCCCTTTGTACCCTGTGAAGCAGGGTCACAGTAAAATTTCACACCTATATTTCGTGATTTTATTGACTATTCATTATTTTGTGATCATCTATGCGTAATATACAATGGCTATGAATAGCAAGAGGTAATTTCCACTCCAAAAGAAGGCATCATTGGATAGAGTTGCCAAAATAATTACAAAATGAAGAGATATTGTGGGTGGGCAGAGGTCCTGCAGGTTCCTTATCCTACCTCCACATGTTTTGTTCTTGTCTTTCTTCAAAGTCCCATTTTTTCTGCTGCTTTCAGTTTCATTAACACATTCCTATCATAGGTGTAGACTTGAAATTAGAAAAAAACATGAAGGTGGAATGAGCTCATTTATGTAGGACACTCTAGATCAACATAATTGCAAACTTTCAAAGGCAGTTTTCTCCGATGGCATGTTGCTGTCATCAACCTATTTTATATCTCAGTCATTTATGGTGTGATATTCATGATTCTTTACCATATTGTTTGAAATGAAATTTTCCAAGAGAGACTTATTGTTTGTAGAAAATTAGCTCTGTGTTTGTGTCCCAAAATATCTTTAATTTTTTAGAAATGATGATTTAATTATTTACTAATAATCAAAGAAACAAAGAGAAAATTAATTTGCCCAAAAGAAATCCCTTATTTTTGAAGCAGTTCAGTTAGAATATATAGATCTTGTGATTTAGGTTTGAAATCGTCATTTACTTTTGAGACCGGATGCAGCACACCATCATAAAAGTTTATGGAAAGTTGTTGTATTAATTTGGAATGAAATCATTAATTTTTTTTTTTTTTCTAAAGAATATATATTTAAGGGGACAATGTCCTTAAAATATACTTAAAATCTATACGAAAATGGGCTTTTGTTGCTTATTCTCCTCAATAGATCTTTGTTGTGCATATTGATATTGCATGAACTGCAAAATATTTAGAATAGAATAACCACCTCTTTGCAAAGTAGTTAAGAATGTGCATGCTATTTGCAAAATATTTGAACGAAATGCATGAATGTCATAATTTGCTTAATTTCTAAGTACAACCCTTATTAGAGGAATACAGAGAACTACACTGCATATTGCCATGTAAATTTATTATCGCTTGGACTTTTCAATTCCTTATTTATGTTGTTATTTGATGGATCCATGAGAGGCCTTTTTTCAGGATGCATGATGATGAGTTTTGTGTTGAGAGGATGTGTTTTTTATCATTCTGTTTTACATTCTCTTTCTCTCTTTTGCTATATTTTGTCTATTCCTGGCATGCAGGTTTCAAGACCAATATTTTTTTGTGATAGGTATTGAGCTGTTTAAAGAATATAAAAGAAAATAAAAGCATCAATTATAGATTATAAAAAATATTTATATTTTTGTTTACATACAAACAAACAAAAAAAAGCTATACATTCTTGGGATCTATGGATTTTTTTCTAACGTATCTTTCCGCCTGCTCATGTAAAAGACTGTATGTTGTAGTGACATCAGGTTTGCTGTTTTGTATAGTGCTTTATTGCCTTGTGTTAGTGAGGGGATTGAGTATTATTTGTCACTGTTTTGTTTTGCTTAAACTATTTTAGGTGATCTTAAAATCTCATCATAGGAATAAACTTGATTCTGATCAATAGAAAAAAAAACATATAATTTATTAAAGATCTAACAGATTTGGTACTTCTAGCAGACATAAATGCCATTGGCAGTCCATGGGGCAATATATTGCAAAGGTCAAAAGTGCCTGTGCTTTTGTTTTGATATATAAAGCTCCTCATACATTGTGTCAGTTCTTGGGAAGACTGTCATAAAAAATATAATTAAAGAACTTATTTTTACATAGTTATTGTTACAAAAAGTAACTTGAAGTAAGGAGACATGTCTTTCAAAACAATAATTATCATTATCTGCAATATTTTTTTCTTTTTCTTTTTCTTAAACTAGGTTCAGAGGAAAAAAATCCTTAGATCAGTCAAAAGGAAAAGTTGTTTGCCCAGGTTACTCAAAAAAATAAGCTCATTTGTGACATAATCCGTCCCTCTGAAAGTAGTCTAACTGAATCAGTATCCCTTTTAGTTGATTATGGTTAATTGGTCATGGACATTCATTTATTTGGGGTTTAGCTAAGGATGTACCATTCAGAATTAGGGATTTGAGGACTTGGGTTACAGGACAGTTCTTTTATTCATTTAACCATATTATTATTATTGTTTAAATTTGAAATATTTTATATATATCTTTATCTTTAAGTGTAATTATATTTATATTTAAACAAACATAAATACACAACCTACATACATCAGGGTTTCTGCCAGGAGGGTACTGTCAATACTTGGAATGACACAGAGAGAATAGAACATTATTTCAAGTGATATGATTCATCATTGCACCGGAAAGCTCCAGTGTGGCCATTAGCTAGAGCAGATACTTGCTCTTTGACTTGCTTTGTTCCAACATGAGTGCCTGTAATTCAGCCTTTCCTCCACATACTTTTAAACATACCATTTTCCTCTTCCCTGTAATGCATGCTGTAAAACTAATTGTATCATATATATATGGATAGGTAGTCTGATATAGATATAGATGTCAAGTTTATGTGTGTATCTTATGCATAAGGTATTTGCATATATACATGAATACATACAAAATAAACTTAATTTCTTTAAGCATGTTTATTTAGTTATGCAATTCTAATATCATGAAATCAACCTGTCTGTGCTGTTACTATACTGAATGTCAGCCTTTACATTGTAGTTTGTTGTGTGTTTATGATATGAACCCCTTGTGCTTTTCATTTCTCTCTTGAAAACAAGTACTCTGAATGGACTTTATTCTTTAGTTTATACTTCTTTCTTACCTTTTCATTCTTATGGAGTAGATACGACCTCTGCTGATGTTGTCGTTGGTTCTCATTTGATGCTTGTTGTTTGCTTATGACTGAAGCTGTAATATTCTGTTGAGATATTGTGTTTGTGTGTGGGGTGAGGTTTTACACAATTCATACTCATTCAGATGTGTAAGTTATTTTATGTATGATTTTATTTTTAGTTTCATGTGAACATTTCAATATTTATTTTTTATCATCATTTATTAAGGTTTATAATTGCTTGTCATAATACATTTTTTATTTAAGTATTTAATTTATTTCTAGGAATTTATATAGTATGTTGAAAAGTGTATGATTTATTAAAAGGTAAACAGATTATATTAAATTCATATATACTGTAGAGATATCAACATTTGAAATGGGTACACTCATAACTAAACATCCCATGGATTTAAGAATTCACAAGTGTGTTTTGTGGATACGGCTAGTACTATTAGGTTAGCCTAATGATAAGCATCATTCTCAAGACCATTTTATATAATTAACCCTTTGTATACAGGAGTCATGACATACATGAAGCAGGAGCTCTGGCCTGATGATGGGTGTCATGACGTGCAGGGATTTTGGATCACTGTGTTATTTTATTGTGCTATGAGTAATGAGTGAGTGATGATGGTAACTGCAGTCATAATTGCTGTAATATTAAGCAAAATGGGTTTCATCTAACATCCAAAACCTAGGTTGCACCCCTTTCTTCTAGCACCAGCAGGAGAGAGGGTCTGGAATGGCACCCATCAACAGTCTCTAGCAAGCATTATCTTTATAGAGCAATGGCACATAGCAAGTTGCCAACCTCTTGCTCTATAGTATTGCAGATGAAGGATAAAAGCAGAACGAGAGGAGGAAGGTGACAAACCATGCCCAATGTCTACAATGGGCCCCTGTGCCAGTAGGGATGCCTTTTACTGTGGCATTTACAGTCTTAAGCACAAGTGTCCTTCCTCTTTCCCCACCTCTTCATGTTATCTGCATTGTGGATGGTTATATGTTTTAATGGGATTTGGGAATGTTAGCCTTCCGAATGTTAAGGGCCAACTGTGTTATTTATTGTAGAAACAGTTTTTAAACAGTTGTTATTCATAGAGCAACATACATCCTTACAGTTGACAAGTAGTACGAGTCTGGGAGCATGCCGATCCAGGCCCCCCAGTGGACGGAGTTCCTGTCGTGCCCCATCTGCTGCCATGAGTTCGATGGTGGGCAGCGCGGGCCCATCAGCCTTGGGTGTGGACACACAGTGTGCCGTGCTTGCCTCGCCAAGCTCCAGCGCAATCAGTGTCCATACGACCAGGTTAGTGGATGTTGATGTTTGTCAAGTTAGTATTGCTTGCATTGCTGTTAGTGATGGTATTAAGCGTAAGGCTTTTGTAAGAATAAAGTTTTTGTTATTATAATCTTTATCTAATGTAGCAAACAGTTTGCTAAAAATATTTGTATGTAAATCACTTACCAAACTATTCTCCCCTCCCCCCCTGAAAAGACTGTAATGAGACTGGAGCTGGACCAGCTTCCGGTCAACGTTGCACTGCTGTCACTGGTGGGGGCTGGGACGAATGTGGAGGAGGGAGACCTGCCCCCCCCTCCACCAGTGCCCCCGACTCACACCCGGAAATACTTTATAGCCGTGAAGTGCATCAAAGACCTCGCACTATTTCTCAAACCCTTCTCTGGTGAGTACCTTTAGGGATGTTTGGCAGGTTTGGTTCACACACACACACACACACACACACACACACACACACACACACACACACACTCACACTCACACTCACACTCACACTCACACTCACACTCACACTCACACTCACACTCACACTCACACTCACACTCACACTCACACTCACACTCACACTCACACTCACACTCACACTCACACACACACTCACTCTCTTTCTCTCTTTCTCTCTTTCTCTCTTTCTCTCTGTGTGTCTGGGTGTGTGCATGGGTATATGTGTGATGTGTATATGGGTGTATGTGTGGGTGTGTGCGTGGGTGCATGTATGGGTTCATTTGTGATGAAGTGGTTGTCTTGAAAAAAGAGCACATTGAATATCTTGACTTAGTGTGTGACAATTTATGATATTTGCTAGTGTGTGTGTGTTGGTGGGAGAGGGGGGTTGTGTGTGTTTTTGTAGGTGTTGATGGCTGGGTGTACATGAATGTATGCATGGGTGTGTGTGTAGGTTATTGTGTTTGTGACTGGTTGTCTTGAAGAAAGAGTACATTGAATATCTTGACTGGATGTGTGACATTTTATGATTTTTGCTACTTGTATTGATAATAATCATTTATATGACAGTATTACTCATATTAATCCTGATGATGAAAATCATATCAGTAGCAACAGGCAGATTGACATATTCTCTTTCCCTGACCACTACTGTCATCCTTCCCCTGATTTTAGGGACGGGAACAAATGGCTCGACATCACTCCTCTCCCGCCCCATGCAACGGAAGCTGGTCACCCTCATCAACTGCCAACTGGTGGAAGACGAGGGTAGAGCCAGAGCGGTCAGGGCAGCACGATCGCTTGGGGAACGAACCGTCACCGAACTCATTTTGCAACACCAGAACCACCAGCAGCTCTCCGCCAACCTCTGGGCTGCGGTCAGAGCGAGAGGGTGCCAATTTCTAGGACCTGGTAGGCGTTTTTTTTTTTTTTTTTTTTTTTTTTTTTTTTTTTTTTTTTTCCACTTTTGCTATCATATTTTTTGTTCCTTTCACTATTCTTTTTTTTTTTCTTCTTCTTTTGGATTTTTCTTTTCTTCTTTCTCTCTTATTGTTTATCTTCCTTTTAATATGGTTTTCTTTGGGGTGAATATGCGCCATAATGATGCTAGTAAAAGGTGTGGTGATGATGATTAGAGAAAACTGTGATGATAATGATAACATTTAAGATATGTCATGCTAATTAGATTGATGATGTGATACTTATTTTGATTTTTTTTTTTTTTTTTTTTTTTTTACCCTTTACAAAAAAGAGAATTATCATCATCATTACCTTATAGTGAACATCTTAGTATAAATCATTATTATTATTAGTTTGACTCTTTGATTAATTAATTTATCTTTTTTTTACTTTTCTTTATACTTTGCCACCATCATAATACTACTAGTTTTTCTATTATTACTATTAAATTGTTCTCATTTTATTAATTTTCCCTGTGTTTAAAGATTTACATTTTATTTCTCCGAATAGATAACCACAATTATGTATGCCAATTAACTATCATTTCCAGTGCCATCCAAAAACAGACTGCAATGTTCTAGTTCTCTTTTTGCAATGTTCCAGCAATGCAAGAAGAGGTGCTGAAATTGGTATTGTTGGCCTTGGAAGATGGATCCGCTCTCTCTAGGAAAGTTTTGGTCATGTTCGTTGTCCAGCGCCTTGAACCACACTTTCCGCAGGCTTCCAAAACAAGTATAGGACACGTTGTACAGTTGCTCTACCGTGCCTCGTGTTTCAAGGTAAATGGACTACTCGAGTTAGAGAGACACTCCTTTTGAATAATTGTACCCCTTTTATTTATTTTTTTATTATTTTTTTCACATGCAACTTTGTGCTCACCTCTCCGCTTGCTTGGTATTCCAGGTATCAAAACGAGAGGGCGACTCCTCCCTCATGCAGTTGAAAGAGGAGTTCCGGACGTACGAGGCACTCAGAAGAGAACACGATGCCCAGATTGTCCAAATTGCCACGGAAGCTGGGTTAAGAATAGCGCCCGATCAGTGGTCATCCCTCTTGTATGGAGACACTGCTCACAAATCTCATATGCAATCAATCATTGACAAACTGCAAACCCCTCAGTCATTTGGTCAGTCAGTACAGGTTAGTGTTCATATTTGTACTTTTATGTGTGTGTATGTGTGTGTGTGTGTTTTATGAAATATGCTTATGAATTTATTTATATTTTTATGTAAATGTGTGTTTCTTGATAGTAGTTCTGTCTCAATAATAGGATCTTTATTTAACAAAAACGGTTTTATTGTATAGCTTTACATGTTGCTTTTTCAGGAATTAGTGATAGCACTCCAGAGAACGGGAGATCCTGGACAGCTATCCTCCCTGCGACCTCAGCTGGAATTACTGGCAGCACTGGACCCCTCCCCTGATGCACCACCCCCTGGTTGGGAGCCCTGTGCTGCTGCAATGGAGGCTGTCCGAGCCGTTGTCACGGGACTTGTTCACTTTATACAGCATCATGGCAATAGGAAGTTACCAGATGCACATCATCCACACAACGCTAAATACAAGACTAGCATGTGCCGGGATCTGACTCAAAGAGGGGGCTGTCCTAGAGGTAACAACTGCACTTTTGCTCATTCTGAAGATGAGCTCGAAAAATACAGAAATAGAAGTCGGAAACACGGCAAAGGCATTCCTCAGCCACCCCCAACACCTGCAACAAAGTTGCAGCCTCCACCCACGCAGACATACCAACAGTTGTCACACCCCACACAACCACAACAACCCCAGCCACAAAGTGTTGATGCTGTCATCACTCCCAATAATGGAGAATGTGTTGCTGTTCCTGTCATACAGAAGGCTCTTCCTGTAGAAGAAATACCCCAAGCAGGTGCAGTGCCTCCTGCCCCAACTTCATTTGACCCAAATAAGTTTGTTTCTATCCAGCCTCACACCCAGGCAATGTCAGTCATGCCAGCTCCCACACCTGCTCCAGCCATTGTGCAACCTGCATTAGCAGCAACCCCACTCTATGCAGCCCCAGTGGCAGAATATACCTATAGTTCTTTCCCTTGCCAGCCGCCGGTATTTGCACAGCCAACACCTGGACCACAACCTCTTCAGTCAGCAGCTGCGGCAGCAGCCGCAGCAGCAGCAGCAGCTGCTGCCGCTGCTGTCTTCCCTGGTCAGCCTACAGCAATTTTGCCTGATATGTATGGCTCCAATGCACCGGTATTAGTCAATACAACACCTGTATATAATATTCATGGTCCAGGAAGTGAATTTTGCATTCCAGTTGCTAATACCAGCTCCAAAGGAACAAATTCCTCTCCCCTTTCAACCTGGTCTGAAAGTACAACTACTACTAGCAGTGCTTCATCTATGTCAGTTGTTTCAAAGATAGCCAACAAATCTATGGAAGAACTGAAGGAACGAAAGGAAGCTATACTGAATCAACTTGAGAACATTGTGGGGAAGGAAGCGACCAATCGTGTTGCCACAGAAATCGCGAATGGCGAGGAGCCGATCAAGTCCCAGGAGTTCACATCCACGTACAGCATATGGACCTCTGGTGCTAACTTTTACAATGTGCCCAAAATGGTAGAGAAGAACTACGACCCGTCGACCGGCTACCGCACTGACATATCAAAGAAAGATGAGGCCAACCCCAAGAGGAAAGATGACTTTATTCCATTCGACCCCCCGATAGTCAGTCGCTTTGGGCCCATCTCAAGAATGTCAAGATCGGTGATCCGGCCTTCTAACCCAATTCAGGTATCTGCAAGTAATACCACTGAACCTGCCACCACACCCACTGTAAGAAGACCAGTCCCTGCAATTTCACCCATGCCACAGGTGATTGTAGCTAAAAAGTCAAAGTAAATAAGTATACAATGCTGAAAAAAAATCTTTTAGGACGCTAATAGCATTTTTCAAAGATTTCAATCTACTTTTGAGTGAAAAGGTTTTTTTTTAATTGTTCATAAGCTTTAATACAATGGGTTGGGTGTCTGAGGGTACAGGTGTTTTCAATTTTAGAAAATATGTTTGTTAGTACAATATGAGCTGATGGAGCATGAAAATGCAAGAGAATTTAATGGAAATTGAAGGAAGAGAATTGGAATAAGAAAGAGAATGAGTGTGTGAGGAAATGAAGGAGAATGTACAAACAGGCAACCAAAAGTTAGTATGCAAGCTAAGGTGAGCAAAAACAAAAAATGAATGTGTAATGACATAGAGAAAGAGAGTGAATGGATGACAGTGTGTTATTAAGTTTATATATAAATGAACAAGAGAAAGTGGGTAAGAGTAGTTCTTGAATGAATAATACAGAACTGAGAAAGAGTGCATGTGTATGAATTTGAAATATCTTGGTTTTCGTGTGCTACATTTACATATATTATTATGTGTGCTTCATATCTTGCTTACTGTCTTAGCCATACCAGTTTTGGAGATGAGCAGTATGATGTTTGTCACTCTTTTGGAGCATCTTGTTGCACAGCCTCCATCATCAGCACCATTGCAGTGGAAGAGTTAATTGGTCTCCATTTGTTGAGTATATATAATTTTATGTTCTTTTGATGAAGGTATGGATTAACATGTGGTTCTTAGTCTCTTTGAAGAGAACATACTGGTCTTTGATAGCATACCTTCGTTTTGCAATGGGTATGGCAGGTCAGAGAGCAGGTGAGGCACTTTTTCTTTTCTTTTTTTAACAAAGTGATCGACAGAATTGGATACACAGATCAATAATGTAGTTAAGGAGGTATAGATATAGGTTAAGACAAAGACATAGATAGATTAATTCCGACTTTAACAGAGGCATTGAGGAAGGGAAGG
>NW_028234431.1:6050837-6053337 GCF_977035675.1 Penaeus japonicus
TACAATCTGTTGCTATTTATCTGTTGTTTTCTTTGCTGCTAATACTAAACTCCTGTCATCACTGCAACATGACAGATCATTGATATGTATGACACAAAGTCCTCAAGATTATTATCACATAAAATTAACATTTCTTATTGTGCAGTGTTGGGGTCTCTATACTATATGTTTGGTCTTGCATACATGTTTGTGTATATATGCATAAGTGTGCATATATTGTATATATATATCTGGTATTTTGGTTTTGCCTTTTTTACTTCCACATCTTTCTCTTTGCTTATCCATACTCTTGTCCAGTCTTCTACATTATATCTAATAACATCAAATAAAAGAACAGTTTGGAAAAAAAACAATATAATAATTGCATAATAGACATGCTTTCTTATCTGCCTTTCATCTGGATATAAGTCGTCCGTTACATGAACTCATCATACAAATATTTGAGAAGTACGATAGTGAAACACGTTACCGTGTTTCCTTTGCCATTTGCTCGGTCTGGAAAGGAGTATATTAATTTTCAAAAGAACTTTGAATCCCTATTTAGATTTAGGATTTTTGCTCAGTCATTCGTATCACTGTTCAGATTTTTATCTTTCACTTAGGTATGATATTCATGTAATAGATTGACTTCAGAGAATTAGCCTGCTTTGCCAATGTCACATCACAAGACATTTCTCTGGTAATTAAATGTATCATATTTTAAAGGTCAGCCCTTTTCTCTTTCTGATATCCTCTCAAATAGTTTTTCTTCTTTTTTTCTTCTTCTTAGTAAGGTGATGGTAGAATTCTTTTTCCTCCACCTTCTCCTGTTCCCTTTTCTTGTGTAAATAGTTTTGGTACAAGTCTTTAATAAAGGTCTATTGATAATGGTTTATCTCTCCCTCAGAGGCCCTCATACCTATGGTTCTGACATTGTGGCTCATCCGATCACCACCATTTCCATCTCAACAGCCCATCCATGACTGCTTCTTGAATATCACACTTGAGAAATCAAGCAGGTCTCTGTCAGAGGTCAAGGAATTTTTTTTTTTTTTTAAGAAAGCCAAAATACTCTTCCCCCCCTTCTGAAACTTGACTAAATGTTTGATCTTGGCTTGCACTTAAAAAAAAAAAAGTACACTCAACAAAAAGCAAAAGAGAGAACTTTTGTATTTATTTATGAGTGTAAAAGATGATGATGATAATAATAATAATAATGGTCTGCACGTGGAGGAACAAAAGGTTCCTGTTTGAAAGGGATCCAGGCATAGGAAAAGATATGCGCCTTTTGATCACATAGTTGATTCTGGCATTGTCTAGAACTCCTGCTTATCCTTGTTCATAACCTTTGCATTTACACTGTTAGTGACATGCCTCATAAGACAGTATGTTCAGAAAGTATGAGTTTTGTGAGGATACTATGTACCCTTAGCTTGCAAGTGCTGGTATATATTCCACTTTTTTTTTTCTAATGTTCTGATACAATTTCGTGTATTATTTAATGACTCATGGTATATGAATGTTACTGTGATAACTCTTTTTCTTTTTTCTTTGATTTTCCTTTCTCCTTTTTTTTTCTTTGTAGTAAGTCTTCTAGAAATGACCTTGACAAAGAGAAAAAACAAAACGAAAAACAAAACAAAAAAAAATTGCTTTGTCTCATAACCAAGAAATTTCAATAAATGTGTACACTTGATATTTTTTTTTTTCTTTGAAGTATATTGCAAAGGGGATAGACTAGTTTGCTTATTTATTCATTCACAGTCTCTTTTGCAGGAAGAGGAAGACAAAGATCTTGGAGATTTTGAGAAGAATTGGAAGTTTGATTTTGATGAAGGTGAAAAGGAATAATTCAGGATAGAATGACCACGAGGGAATTTTGCAATTTTATACAAAGAGATAACAGGTGGGGAGCAAATTTTGTCTGTTATCATGGATTTCCAAGAAGGTGATTTATATTAAGCTATAAATAGGGTAATTTAATCAGTACTTCTGCATTCACATTGTATTGGGATAGGCAAGTTTGGCCTACATGAATATGTAAGCTGTTTGTGAGCTTGTGTGCATGCCATTCTGTGCATTTGTATACATACAGATGCGAATGGGCATGTACGTGGGTAAAAGTGAGTGTGAATGTTATCTTTACCTGTCACACTGTGTCAGAAATATAGCATTATATCCTTATAATATTCATTCCTTATTACAAATTAGAGGAGATGAGAAATGTAGAAATCAAGAATCATAATGTCATGTATTTATTATCAGGAAATCTATATGGCTCATCCTGTTCATTTATTTGTTTGTAATTTTTATTGCCAGAGCTTTAAGAAGTACAATGTATTTGGAATTTTAAAGGTGTTTTGTGGAAACCTTTGGTTATTTCTTCTGCCTCAGAATTATTAAGGAAATATTTATAAATATGATTATGGTTAGATTGTCTAGAGGACTAATAGATCACTCCATTCCATCAAAAATAAGAATTGCTTGAATGGCAGTACAAATGACACTAGGGGCAATAAAG
>NW_028234431.1:6058337-6070837 GCF_977035675.1 Penaeus japonicus
TTTTGCTTGGAAGGAAAAGAAAATGCACTTCAGAATGACTGTAGGGTTTGTGGTTTCTTGATATTTTTCCCTCTTGACTAAATGTGCACTTCAAGGATCCTTTTTTTTATGCAAATATTCATCTCTTTCTTTTATCTTGGTGCCAAATACGTACATGGATTTATTCCTTTTTCTTACATTTCGGATTCATGCAAGTGTTTTAATCTTCTTGTGAATGATTACACTTTTAGGGAGGGGTTGGGGACAATATGATCAAAGTGCTAGAAGATTTGTGGGTAAAATTGTCATTCAAGCAGAGAGGTCCAGCATAACCCAGCTAGACATTTCCTATTTGGAAACTATGTTACTTAATGGGAAGTGTCCAAATTACATGAACACTGAAAAAAATTAATGATTATGAAAAAGATTGGAAGAAAATTGTGTTAACTTAGCATATATTTTTCTTCTTTCAATTCATCTCTTCAGAATTTTTCGAACATTTGACACCCTTGCTTTTTTGTAAAAAACATGGGCTAGCTTTCTAGTTTAAACAAAAACATAATTATAACTTAATGTTGATGTGTATTTCATAACAAAATGTTTGGTTAGAGCTAGACTGTCAAGATGTAACTTTCACTGAGTGGTAGCACCATAAGGATGGTGAAGAAATAGTGTAAACTAATAATTTTAACCAATGAGTAACTGAAAAAATGGTGTTCATGTTACAGAGCCTATATTAGGAATTTTTGAAATTGATAAAAATGTACTCTTTTTATCAATAATTGAAAACATTGATTTGCGGTGGCAAGATTATTGATATTAGTATCAAATTCACACTTCCCAATGGGAATTTTCTTTTATTTAACCTCTTTGTTTACTAGGTGTACTTTGTTTTGCAAATCCTGTGCAGTAGGATGGTGTAGATTTTACATTTGATATTTTCTGCATATGGTCATTTGCATTTGCTTGCAATTAACAGATAACATATTGAAATTCAAGTTTTGGGGTATTGCAGAATGACATATTTACTGTCATCTGTTCTTTTCCCCCCATCTTATTGCATCTAATGTCCATCTGTTTATAGATGTGAAGCATATTCTCAAGAATAATTCCACTATGATATAACAGTTGCCTACACTGTTCACTGCAGACACACCTCAGAATGTAATGCATAGCTTGACTTCCATATGTTCTTTGTCTTGACTAACAAGGGCTCGAGAGTCTTTAGAATTTGGATTAAGTATTATTTGCAATATTTTTAAGCCATTAATGTTTGCAGTCTTTACTATTTAGAAGTAGCAGCCATTCAGACGCTGCTACCACAGAATGAATATATATCAATATTTGCATGTATAGATTAGTTTTAGTTTTGAAAATATTTCAGGTGATCCACTTAGCCACAATGAAAAAGGATCTGTGGTTTCACCACAGACTCTTGGAAAACATTTCATATCAAGGTTGCTTTTTTTAATGTTGACTTAGTCACTGAAAGCAACATCTATAATCAAACTATTTTGTGGGTATTTCTAGAAATGTTTTCAGCATAGAGAAATCCTCCACAAGTATTTGAAGACATTTCACTTTATTTGATCTTAGGTATATCTACCTGTTGCAAATCAGAAAATATGTCTTACCAATGTTCTTATTGTCCAACAAAGGCAAATCAGCAAGGAGGTGTTCTTAACTATAGCCTTTCTGTCAGTGTTAACGATGTGTGTATATATTCAGTTTGTAATTTGTCTGTCATAGGGAGCAGAGAACTCACTTTGCTGATTAGGGGTAAAGCTAATTCATACTGTGGGATCAGCTGTTATGAGCAGTGTTAAATACACCTCTTCACCATCATTTATTCAAATGAGAAACAGCTCAGGCTTAATAAGTACTAAGAGAATAACAGATAAAAGAGAGATTAAGTGTGATTTACTTTGGATTGGACAAAGAATGTTGAGAGTGATTTATTATTTAACACTTAGACTGATAATGTTAGTGACTCAAGAGTAGGTGGGGTTAGTAAAGTGGACTAAGTGTGTTACATTTTTTTTTTTTTTTTTTTTTTCATCCTTTTTTTAAGAGGTTCTTCTGTGGAATGAAATGGTAATTAATTTTGGTTCTCTTTTTGCTGAGGGAGAGGTTGGTAGCGTGCTCTGAAGCTCATAATGGTTGGTCTCGTCACTTGATGTGGTGAAGCCAGAGATGCAGCCAGGTGTAGAACCCTGTTTGTAGTGGTTAGTGGCCGTTACATGGTCTATAGAAGCTTTTTATCTATGTCCTTTTTGCAAATGATACAATATTATATCGTAAAGTGAAAGGTAGGATTGTTAATATTTTGATTTTCAATGAAAGTATGGTATCCTTGAGGTATTATGTGTTACCTCTGTATTGCAGTGTTACCTTTTCTGTGAAATGGAATTATCTATTGGGCTTTATATTAGCCTGAAGAAAATGTTAGAACTCCTTATAGGAATATAATGACATTTTGGTCAAATTTTGTGCACATTAAATACCTCCTTATCCAAACTTTCATCTCAGTAACACATTAAAGCTTGATAAGAATAAAAATACAAAAAAAGACGAGAAATCGAAACAAAAAACGACACGCAATCTAGGTGTGTGTTTAACATATCTTGGTTGTGTTAGTGCTGACGGTGCTGCATTTGACACAGCCTGTAATAAAACCGATGCAGAATACAGGTGAAGGAGGTTTTCAGATGTGTTTCCTGGTAGCAACTCTGGTCTGGTGGATAGGGTCTCACAGTGAGAAGTTTGGGGACCTCTCTGTGTTGTCCGTGCAGCAACAACAGACGGACAGAAAACGTGTGCCTCATCCGATTGGAAACTGTGATCTGATTTACAGTTTGTAGTAATTTTGTTAGAAGAATATTGGTTTTGCTTTGAAATGAAGTCCTTTTTTTTTATTTTTTATTTTTGTTCTGTTTCCTTTCTTGAATTATTTTTGTGATGATAATTAGGAAGAGATCTATGTTTTGGAGCAGCCGTTTTAGTTACAGAGAATTTGAACTTTTAAAAAGTTCATATTTAAGTGATGTATGTATAGTTTGTATGAAGAAGAAAAAGGCAGATTCTCCATATCATTGTATAAGGCTTAGACTTAACAATTAGATTTGATGAAGTACTGTACAAACTAGATAAATCTGTCTTGTTTGTTGCCAGAGCCTGACGGCACAGAAAGGTCCCACGCAGATGTTAGCATGTTGCACATGTATTATTACGATTATATTAATCAATATTATGTCATGTAATTGCCTATGAAATAAATCACTCATGTCAATTTATATTTCATTTTCTTTGCCATCCAGTATGGTAGCTTTGTGTGTGTGGGTGTGGGTGTGGATGCTTTTGTGTGTATGTATGTGTGTGTGTGTGTGTGTGTGTGTGTGTGTGTGTGTGTGTGTGTGTGTGTGTGTGTGTGTGTGTGTGTGTGTGTGTGTGTGTGTGTGTGTGTGTGTGTGTGTGTGTGTGTGTGTGTGTGTGTGTGTGTGTCTGTGTGTCTGTGTGTCTGTGTGTCTGTGTGTCTGTGTGTCTGTCTGTCTGTCTGTCTGTCTGTCTGTCTGTCTGTCTGTGAATGTGTGAATGTGTGAATGTGTGTAAAGTGATGAATAGAAGCTGTTTGATTATTGAAATTTCTGTGGATGACTATTGTAAAGGTCAAAATAGTTATTGAAATAATTTTATGAAGTTGTTAAGGAACTGAAATTACTATATGCAATATCTGATGAAAACTAATAGATTTACATTATTAGGAACATAGTGATAATGTATAGTTAAGTAATATATAGCTATTTTCTTGATTAAGCTGTAGAGAGAAGATAAAAGATATATAAGTGGAAATAACACTAGGAAATCTGGGCTGGGATTCATTAAAACTGTCATAGGTTTTACTACAAAGAACCCCTTGTGGCCAGAAGTGTTGCCCATTTGTTGAATCCTGTTTGGTAGAACACCCATGAGGATTTGTATTGAAAAATTTATAGTAGATTATATAATAAATTGTGATAGAAAATACTTTATAAGATTATTTAGTATCATGATCATATCATTGTAAAATGTATTTGATAAAGCATATACAAGACAGACAGACAAGGAGGCAGGCAGACAGACACAGACACAGACACAGACACAGACACACACACAGACACACACACAGACACACACACACACACATACAGACACACACACACACACACACACACACACACACACACACACACACACACACACACACACACACACACACACACACACACACACACACACACACACACACACACACACACACACACACACACACACACACACACACACACACACACACACACACACACACACACACACACACACACACACACACACACACACACGCACAATATTCAACTCCTTATTCACTTTATGTTGATAAATAAAGAGAACATTTTAATGCATGATAGCAATAAGCACTAGAGTTTACGTAAACTAAGTAACATCAGGAATATAATAAAATGTGTTAATTGTCCTCACTTTCCCTCTGCTCTTTTACTGGATTCAGTCCCTGCATAACTTGCAAGTTGAACTGATATCCTTTGCAGGTTAAAAAAAGAATAAGAATGGACATTTTTAAACTTCAATAAATTGCTTTGAAGAATCCTTTTATGTCAATCAATACATTTGTTGCTGTAGGTAGTGTATGCAATACGATAGGCCTTATCTGCAGCCTCACAGTCCTGAAATAATTTCAACTGCATGGGCGGAGCATATATATAGACACTATCGGGCGTACGACAGCGAGTGTCGTACCGCTCGAACAAAACCAGCCGTGCCTCTGTGGCGCGCCTTTGAAAAAAATATATTTTTCCAGTTATTTGCTTCTTCTTCTGATGGAAAACACATTTGAGTTCATAAGACACGACAAATACATTTCTTGTTTGCTTTAAGTAATTCATTTCGGCATGTGGATCTGAATATGGTAACATTAGGCTACTTTAAGCATGAAAAAAGTTTATTTCTTCAAAAAACTAGTTGTGCAGATTAGCAATCAGTAAATAGATCTTATTTGTGCAAATATAGAATGCATTCCATGACACATCAATCAAAGCAAAATTTATTCTAGGCTTATTCACCTAGGTATGCTATACTTTTCATATTTTCATTGCAACAAAAGTTATCCTCGCATATTGTGCGTGTATTATAGAAGTCGTGTTTAAATGGATATCGCACAACACACATTATTTGCAAGCAGTATAGGTTATCACTGTAGATAAAAAAAGAAAAAAAGAAGAAAAAAAAAAAATAGGTATTTTATTGTTTTACATAAGTTACCGACTTGATTTACTTCAGTTTTCTCTGAAGAGACCACTTGCTGCCCATCGAATCTAAACAAATTCGAACGTATTACTCTGATTGTGACAATATACTTCAATAGCCTTTGATTACCAGTCTGCCCCGAGAATGAACATAAAAATACACCCAATAGACTTTTTGTTGTTGTTTAAATGTTTTTCATGTCAAACACTTAGTAAATTCAGTTTCTTACGAATCAAAAAGTAAATGTAATCCAAGCTAAAGGATTCAAACAATTATTTATCACCCATTTATCAAAGTTACATATGGTGGTATTTGTTTTACATTTTCACGCATGAACTGGAATCTCGAAATATGCAATATACTCTTTAAACGGCTGAATGAGACGACATAAAATAAAAATCAGGAAATATTTGGCATTTTCGATGGTTCGCGCATGCGTGTTGGCGCCCCTATTGGATAGGTTGGTACGCGTGGGCGGGTGGTGCTCTGGCAATAGAACTTGAAATATGGCAGCAAGTGATTGCGAGATTTTGGCAATTATTGCAGATAGGGACGCTGCAGATAAGGCCTTATGGCAATAATTTCATCAATTTATAGATAACGCAAGATGCCCAATGCTTTGCACAAAATTGTTATATGACTATAAGGGTGAAGCAAAATTGACACGGATGCCTTTCACTCTATCACACTCTGTGGTAAGAGCTTGCCACATTTCATTTTCTAGCCAGGGTGGTAAATAAAGATCTAAACTAAAACTACAAAATCAACAACTGTACCAGAAGATGTACTTATGCTATATCCAAAATTCGGATTTATCAAATGTCTTTTCCCAGTTGATATACAAGAGAATATAATCATGTTATTTACCTTGATTTGTATTACAATGATGATGGTAAAAACAATATTAACAAATAATAATGATAATACTAACAATAACAGTCATAATAAAAACAGTGATGTTAATAAGTATCTCAATAATAACAATTATGATGAGAACAACAATTTACTGTAACTATAATGATAAGTAGACCTTTACAATATAAATACAATTGAAAGTCAAATGATAAAGATAACTCAAAGTCTCAGTATTTGGAGAATAGGGTCATTATAGATTAATAACAGCAAAGATAATGGTAATTGTGATAATGAATTGAGCTTAGTAATAAAGATAGTGACAGTAACACTGTAATGGTATTGATGTTACGAATTTTGATAATAACAATACTAAAGACAATTATTATGAAAATAATGAGAATATTGATAACAGGAAAATGAAATAACAATAGGGATTATTATGATAATGATAATGAGAATATTGATAACAGGAACATGAAATAACAATAGGGATTATTATGATAATGAATTAATAAAGATAATGCAGGTGGTTATGATATCAAAAATAATTATAATGTATAATGACAATTATAAATATGATAACAATGATGATGATAATAGTAATGATATCATCATGATAGATATAATGATAATTATGATGGTGGTTATGACAATAGAATTGATAATTAATATAATAATAATGATGGTAACAATCTTAATGAATGCAATAATAATGATTGTAATAATGATTTTAGTAGTAAAAAGATAAAGGTAATGATGATGATAATTGTGATAATGATGATAATTATTTTCATCATTATTATTGCTACTATTGTTATTATCTTCATTAATATTATAATTACTATATGTTATTGTTATGTGTGACTTTTATTATCCTTATTATTATTGCTATAATTATGATCATTATCATTATAAGGATAATGATGATGATGATAACAAAAATGAAATAATGATAAAGAGGAAATGTATAATGGTATAATGATTTGGATAATAATGATGATAACAATAATGATAAAAAGATGATGATAATAATAATAGTAATAATAATTGCAATAATAGTGATGATAATAGTAGTAGTGATAGTATTGATAGTATTGATAATGATGATAATGATAATAATAATAGTAATAATTACAGTAATAAGAATAATAACAATAATCTTAATGATTATGATAATAATGATAATTAGTAATAATAATAATGGTGAAAATGATAACAGTGATGATAACGACAATAAGTGATGATGTTAATGATGATAATAATAGTGATTATAATGCTAATAATAAGTATGAGAATAATACACATTACCATCATTAATAATGATAATGGTAATAATACTGATAATGATAACAGTAACAATGACCATGATTATAATCACAATAGCCATGTTGATAATGATAATGGCACTTATAATTATAACAATAATGATGATGATGATGGTATTGCTAATGATAAGGATAAATGTAATGATAATTATAACAAATGAAATGACAATAATGATGATGTGAATTTAGGTAATAATCATTATTGTTACAACAATAATAATGGTAAAGATAATTATAACAATAATGATGATTATAGCAATAATGATAATAATAATGATAATAATAATAATGATAATCATGATAATGACAATAATAATGATAATGATAATGATAATAATGATAATAATAATAGTGATAATAATAATGATAATAATAATAATAATAATAATAATGATAATAGTAATAATGACAATAATGATAATAATAATAATGATTATTATTATTATAATCCTAATGATAATAATGATAATGACAATAATGGTAATAATGATAATGATAATAATGCAAATAATGATAATAATTATTAAAATAATAATAACAGTAATAATAATCATAATAAAAATGATAATAATAATAATGATACTAATGATAACGATGATAATGATAAGGATGATAAGGATAATAATAAAAAAATAATAATGATAATGATGATTACGACAATAATAACAATAATATTAATAACAATAGCAATGATGAGGATGATTATGATAATAATGTTAAAGATGAATATAATGATGAAAATACTAATAATGATGATGATACTAATAATGATGATAATATAATAATGATAATAACAATAAAAATAATGATAATGATAATAATAATCATAATAATAATAATAATCATCATCATAATAATAGTACTAATAATATTAGTAGTAATTATAAATGACAAAAATGATAATCATAATAATAATGATGATAATAATAATAATAATGATAATAGTAATAATAATAATGATAATAATAATAATAATAGTAATGATAATAACAAAAACAATATTAATAATAATGATAATGATAATAGTAATGAAAACAAAAGTGAACATAACTATAATAATGATAAAAATAGTAATAACGTTAATGATAATAATGATAATGATAATAATGATAATAATAATAATCAGATAATAATAAGATAATCATAATAATAATAATGATAATAGTTATGGTAATAATAATGACACTCATAATAATGATAATGATAGTAATAATAAAAATAATAATGGTACTAATAATAAAAATGATTATGATGATGGTAATAGTAAAAGTAATAATGATAACAATAACGGTAATAATGATAATAATAAAATGATAATAAAGATAATGATAATGATAATATCATTGATAGGGATAATAATAATAACAAGGATAATGGAAATATTAATAAGAATGATAATGATAATGATGATGATAATAATAATATTAATGATAATGATTATGAAAATTATAATAGTAATAATAATAAAAGTAATAATGATAATGATAATGATAATTAAAATAATTATAAAAGTAATAATATTAACAATGATAATAATGATGATACCGATAATGATAATAATAATGATAATAAGAATAATAAAAATGATAATGATAATAATAAAAATGATAATAATAATAACAATGATAATAATAATAATGATAACAATGATAATAATAATACTTGTAATGACAATAATAATGATGATAATAAACAAAAATAATGATGATGATGATAATAATAATGATGATAATATTGATAGTAAGAATAATAATGATGATGATAATAATGACAGTAATGATAATAATGACAATAATAATGGATGATAATAATGACAATAATAATAATAATAATAATAATAATAATAAAAACAATAACAATGATAATGATAATGATAATGATAATATTAATTGTAATAATAATAATGATGATGATGATAATAATAATAATAATAATAATAATAAATAATAATAACAATAATAATAATAGCAATCATAATGATAATAATAATGATGATAATATTAATGATAATAATATTGATAATCATAATGATGAGAATAATAATAATAATGATAACAATAATAATTATAATAGTTATAATAATAATAACAATAATAATAACGATAATGATAGTAATAATTATAATTTAAATAATAATGATAATAATATAATAATGATAATAATGATGATATGATAATGATAATGATAATAATAATGATAATGATATTGATAATGAAATCGATGAAAGTAAGGATAATGATGATAATTATAATAATGATAACAATGTTGGTAACAAAAATGATGATAATAATGCTGCTGCTGATGAAAATATTATTAGCAAAAACAATAACAATAACAATAATGCCGATAAGTTTTATTAGCGTGAATATAATACTAATGATATTGATAAAAACAACGATGATGATGGTAATGATAATAACTGTCTTATTAACATATTTGCGTGCACACAGACACACACACACACATACACACACACACACACACACATACACACATACACAAACACACACACATACACACACACAAACACAAACACACACATACACACATAAACACACACACACACACACACACACACACCTTTCGTGTAATTCTATTTATAGGCACCCTGTTCGCCAAACCATTTACCTATAATTAAATAGATTGCCAAATAAGTTAAAAAATAAACGAACCCTCTCAACAACATAACCTTTGTCTGGCGGAGATAAGTGTAGAAAAGACAATGATAATAATTTTCGCAATGATAAGGATAAAAATCTTGAGTAAGGAAAATGATAATAGTGATACTGATATGAACAAAGACGATAATCACCTTAATTGTGATGATTTCAACTGTAGTCTTCACCAACAAGAAAAGAAAATTCCTATTTTTCCCAATATTAGTCAATTAATGGCTGCAGCTTCGTTAAAACATTTGTAAAGTTCCTTTCTCTAGTTGAGGAAAATGAATAGATGAAATAATTTTTTAAAACGAGATACACGTGAAGTACATCATTAAGTATCCGACGTCTAACCTAAGGTAAATCTCAACTTAAACAGAAGACTAAGCTGGAAGTAAAAGTACCATTCCTTCTCCCCCTCTTTTTTTTTCTTTTTTTCTTTTTCGTTTTCCTTTTTTTATGTGTGTGTCTTGTGTAACTTCAAACTTCTCTCTCCTTATTATGATCAGCCTGGAGCGCTCGTTGCCACATAGCGGGTAAAGAACCTCTCTAAATACTCGTAATTCTCACATCTATTTCGCAAAACCGAACGACGAAACTACAACGAATTATAACTCTCATTATCCGGATGATATTAATCCCATCAAATCTGAAATTAAACAAATCTAATCCGAGTTTCAGAGTAAAGTTTCGGTACAGCGAGGTTGGCAGCCCTGATTAGCCGCGACAGGTGCTTTTGTCGGCCTGAGTCGGTCGGGCTTTTAACAATGGAAGAATTCACAGGTACAATAATAGCTTACAGGGAGACGAGGCTACAGGTCGATTGGGGGTGATGCAACTTTTTTTCAGGAGAGAGAGAGATAAAAAAAAAGAACCATGGATGTAGAAAATGGTTTGTTTGTTTGTATCTAACGAAAGATTATTTTTATCATGTAAAAGACTAGATGGATCTTTCTTCTACAGGGATTTTAAAAATCTAATACAAGTAGGGAGAGAAAAGGTTGACATATTGTGCTAAATGTTAATGATGATCACTCGAGGAAATATACCTGCAATTTTCATTTAGTTACCAGTTTTGAAACCTAAGTTTTCTTACCCTATAGTATACCACATGGAAAAAAAACATTAATGATCTTCGGTTCGAAAGATGGCGTAAGAAATGTCTCCAACATGATAAGAGATAAAGCATCATCAAGCATACAACATAGTCAAGAATAACCGCTATTCAGCATAACCGTTATCATCAAACGAAGAACATCATGAAATAAGAAGAAAAAGAAGAAAAAAAAGAAGATAAAAATAAAAATGCCAAGTATAAACTCTCATATCAAAAACGGTCATTAGACATAACATGTCATCAAACATAAAACATCACACATAAACCTTCATGAAATATAAAACATCATTCAAAACAGAACGTCATGAACCGCAAGACATCACCCAACATCAACATCATCCAGTAAAAGATGTTTCTGCGTGGACCTCACCTCATGGGCGTTGGAAAACAGATAAACAGAATGGCGAGTTGATTCACTGCTATTTCGACTTGTAAATCAATGGTTGTATATCCGTTTAGAATGAATGGACTTACTGGAAAAGAAACATTCCGTTCAAATAAATACAAGCGCATGAGAAAAATCTGAAAGCAACTCAAAAAGAAAAGTATACTAAAAGATATATAAAAGTTATGCATACTCCCGGGGGTCGAGTGCAGAAAAATCGTCTTAAATTGAAAACAATTATCGTAGTTGAGGTTCAGTTATATCATTCTATAGATCAGTTATCTTGGTCTAAGTTTCTTTAGATGGGTTTAGTAAGCATGACATAAGATGAAGCTTAAAGAGAGAGTTAAAATATTGTAAAAGAAGGAAACGTTTTAACAAGAACATCAATCGTGGGATACGGACATACTCCGTTATTTTTTTAAATATGTACCGACATCATGATTTCCTTTCGATAAACGTCTCAACAAAAGATGCAAACAAATACAATCAAAACTAATATGAATCATCTAATCTTCTTTCATTTCACTTGAACGAAGATACACACACCATGCCTTAACTTGTCACGGAAGAGGAAAATAAAACCACAAATGGCAACTCAAATGGCTCACTTTCACACACACAAAAAATAGATACAGATTAACGCGAGGAAAAAAAGGGGGACATATCTCGTATTACTTATTTTTTTCCCGTAACAAGGAGATCAATAGAGAACAAAAGAAATGGAAGCGAGGACGGAGAATTAAGTGTTGCCGCGGTGTGTGCAATATGAGTGCGTTATCATTATAATGATGATAATGATGACGCTGATACAATAATGACGATAATGATGATAGTGATACAATAATGACGATAATGATGATAGTGATACAATAATGACG
>NW_028234431.1:6088337-6093337 GCF_977035675.1 Penaeus japonicus
AGAAGGAAGGAGAGGGAGAGAGGCAGCGAGAAGAGGAGAAAGAGCAAGAGAGAGATAAGAAAAGGAAGAGGAAGAGCGAGAGGGAAGAATAAGAAAGAGAAAGGGAAGAGGGGGGGGAGAGGGGGGGGAAAGGGAAAGAGAAAGGAGGGAGGAGGGAAGGGAAAAGGGAAAGAAAGGAAAAGGGGAAAGGGGGAGGGGAAAAGGAAGGAAGAGAGAAGAGGGAGGGGGGGGAAAAAAGAAAAGAAAAGGGGGGGAGAGGAGAAGAGGGGAGGGGAAAGAAAAAGGAAAGAAAAGGGAAGGGGGGGGGGGAAAGGAAAGGGAAAAAAAAAGAGGAAAGAAAGGGGGGGGAGGGAAAAAGAAAAGGGGGAAAAAAAGGGAAAAGGGGGGGAAGGGGAGGGGAGGGGGGGAGGGGAAAGGGAGAAAAGGGGGAGGGAAGGGAGGAGGAAGGGGGGAGGGGAGGGGAGAAGGGGGAAAAAAAGGGAGGAGGAGGGGGGGGAGAGAGGAAGGGGGGAGGGGGAAAAGGGAGAGGAAGGAGAGAGGGGAGGTGGGAGGGAGGGAGGGAGGGAGAAAAATGAAAAAAGGGGGGGGGGGAAAAAATGAAAGAAAGGGGGGTGGGGAAAAAGGGGGGTGAAAGGGGGGGAGGGAGAGAAGGGGGGGAAGGGGAGGGAGGGAAGAAAAAATGGGGGAAGAGGGGGGGGGGAAAAAGGAGGAGGAAAGGAGGGAAGGGGGGAAAAAAGAGGGAGGGGGGAAGTGGAAAAAAAGGGAGGGAGGGGAAAAAAGGAGAGAGGGGGAAGGTGGGGGAGGAGGGGGGAAAAAGGGGAAGGGGGGAGGGGGGGGGGGAGAAAGGGAGGGGAAAAAAGGGGGGGGGTGGGGGGGAAGAGAAAAAGAGGAAAGGGAGGAGAAGGGAGGGGGGGGGAAAGGGGTGGAGAGGGGGGGGGAGTAAGGGAAGGGGGGGATGGGGGGGAGGGAAGGAAGAATAATGAGGAGAGGGAGAAAGAATGAAAAAGGGATGAAAGGAGAAAAGGGGGGGGTGGGGGGAAGAGGGGGGGGGAAGGGAGGAGGGGAGGGGAAAGGGAGGGGAAGGGGGGGGATGGGGGGAGGAGGAAAAAAAGGGGAAGGGGAGAGAAGGGGGGATGGGGAAGAGGAAAGGGAAAGGGGGGGGGGAAGGGGAGGGGAAGGGGGAGGGGAAGGGAGGAAGGGGAAGGGGGGGAAAAAGGGGGGAGGGAGGAGGAGGAAGGGGGGGGAAGGAAGGGGGGGGGGGTGGGAAAGAAGGGGGGGAAGAGGAGGAAGGGGGGGGGGGGAAGGAGGGAGGGAAGGGAGGGAGGGGGGAAGGGGAAAGGAGGGGGGGGGGGGAAGGAGAGAAAAAAAAAAAGGAAAAAAGGTGAGAAAAAAAAGGAAAAAGAAAAAAAGGATGCAATTGTTTTGTTGAGTATTATCATTATTATTATTTCTTTGATATATTTGGTTGTTTTTTGTCGTCGTTATCATTATCATCAACATTACTATTATCATCTAATCGTTTTCCATGTACAACATCATTACCAAAAAGTTTTATTCGTATATGATATTTATTCGTATATTGCCTAATATACACGATTTATCGCCAATATAAAACCATATGATATATTACATGAATTAGAATATTCTCCTTATAAAAAAAAAAAAAAAAATGTTTACGTTATCATTTCTTTCTTTTAATAAAGGTAGGAACTGAAATATATTCACTTACAATATATGCACTTCATTTGATCATAATTTGCAAGAGAATCGATATAATAACAAAGTTCTTTCTGATAATGAAAAATAATCCGACAATCACAACTGCTGGATATTTCACAGACAAATAGTTACAAATTGTTTATTACTCGTTTTCTTAATAAAATGCTAATATTTAATATCTCCTTTATAAGCGGTATTCAATTTATCCTCATGATGGTAGTTATGATCATGATAATAAAAATAACAATGATCATGATAATAGCGATAATTGCTATGATTATGATAATGGTAATTATTATTGTTATTATCATTGTTATCAAATCATTGTTATTATTATTGCCATTATTATTATTATCATAATTATTATCATTATTATTTATTATTATCATCTTTATTATCATTATTGTTGGTATTGTTACTATTGTTAATAATATTATTGTTATTATTATCATCATTGTTGTTGTTGATAATATTATTGTTATTATTATCATCATTGTCATTATTGTTATTGATATTAATTATTATTATTTTCATTATTATTATTATTATTATTATTATTATTATTATTATTATTATTGTTGTTGTTATTATTATTATTATTATCATTATTATTATTGTCAGTATTATTATTATCATTATCATTATTATTATTATTATAGTTTTTGATACTATATTTTTTTATTATTATTGGTTTATCATTATTACCATCATTATCATTATTGTTATTGTTATCATTGTTATTTTTATTCTACCATTATTATTATTTGAATCTTTGTCATTATCATTAACATTAGCATAATCATTATTAACATTATTATCATTATTATTGTTATCTTTATTATTATCATTATTATTGTTATCTTTATTATTATCATTATTATAATTATTATTGTTATCTTTATTATTATCATTATTATCATTATTATTGCTATCTTTATTATTATCATTATCATTATTATCTTCATCATTGCCATCATCATCATAATTTTTGTCATCGCTTGCATCATCGTTATCTATATCATTATCACCATTATTATTTTCGTTTCTGTTATCATTAAGTGTTCTTATTATGATAGATCATTATCGGCAATGCTGTGATTTTCGAGAAATTTATGTGTTTTTATTTTTTTCTTCCCCTCCTTATAATGATGATGATTATCATTATCATAATCATAGAGAGAGAAAGCGAGAGAAAGAAAGAGAAAGAGAAAGAGAGAAAGTGAGAGAATTTCGATACACACACACACACACACACACACACACACACACACACACACACACACACACACATATATATATATATATATACATATATATATATATATATATATATATATATATATATATATATATATATATATATATAAATATATACGTACTCCAATGGCTACAATCAGAACTAAGCCATGACAAGCAAGCCAGTGGATATCGCAAGTGAACTCCCACCATCAATGAATGATTCGTTGGTGGTTTTGATCTGACATTTTGGATTCTTCGCGGCTGTAAGTCAAAAACTTTTTTCTGTTTCCTTTGTGGCTTGCCGTTTGATTCGGTCATTGGATTGCGTTGAATAAATTAATTAGATGCCCCATTACCCCTCTGCGCTCGCATACGCTTAACAATCACGCACGCACGTTCGCACGCGGTCGTAAGTATTTACGCGTTGGCAATACCGTGTATGTTTATGTGGTGCGTCAAGCAAGAATGCACGCAAGCACACTTCATCGCCTACACACGCATACAGAGAGGGAGAGTTTGAGAGGGAGAGATTTAGAGAAAGAGAGAAATAAAGATATAAAGAAATAAGTGAGAGAGAGAGAGGGGGAGGGAGGGAGATAGAGAGAGAGAGAGAGAAATAGATAGATAGATAGAGAGAAAAATATACATAGAAAGAGGGAGACCAGGAGACGAAGACAGAAAGAGAGAAAGCGAGACCGAGACCAAGACTGAGAGCACACACACACACACACACAAACACACGCACACACACACACACACACACACACACACAACCACACAAACACACACACACACACAAACACAAACACACACCAACGTATAAGCAAAACCCACACCCCCGTACACACACACACACACACCAACGATAAAAAAACACACACCCGTACACACACACACGCAAACACACACCAACGTATAAACACAACCCACACACCCACACCCGCACACACACAAAGCAGCAAAAACACATCCCCTCACCTCACACACAGACAAACCTTCCCATGGGAAAAAAAGGGAAAAAAACCCACCTCCTCACCACACACGTTTACCTACCCTCATAACCTACCCGAGGCACCTGTCATCACCATCACAACCCACTTACATCACCCGTCACAATCATGAGGGGCGGCCGCGTCACCATACCGGCCCGATTTAGACCTAGGAGATAGACCTAAGGGACCACCCAGGGTTAAGAGACTGGTGGTTGTCTTAATGCTGCTGCTGCTGGCGTGGGAAATATGGCTCGGTTTGGGTGTGTGATAGTAATCTTGATCAGAATCATAGTATGGTGATAATCTTGAGTATAATCATAGTATGGTGACTAACGATCACGATAGTGTTGATGTTATTTATATCGTTATCATTATTATTGTTGTTATCATTATCATTATTTTTATTGTCATTACTATTATTTATCTTATCATTATTATTATTATTATTATCATTATTATAATCATCATTATTATTATCATTATCATTATTACCATTTCAGTATTATTACTATTTTTATCATCATTATTATTACTCTTATTATTATCATCATTATTATTACTCTTATTATTATCACCATTATTTTTGTATTGTTATTATTATTCATATTATTATTATCATTATTATTATTATCATTATTATCAATATTGCCCTATAATGATAATTATATTCTGAAATTAACTGATACTTTATATTTTCTTCTATACCGTTGTTTTATCAGCATTATATTCTGGGTCAGTTTAAGTTTTTCCCAATGTAGTTAGAAAGTAGTTAGAAGTTTGTTCTTTCTTACCTTGGTGACAGGGACCCTGGAGCGTTACGTGTGTCATGTAATTGTTTATTTACGAACAGGAAATGTGATTGAAGTGTTCTTAATGATATCAACTTTTAATATCTTATTTTTAGATTAAACTTTTACGTTATTCTTAAATTTAAAGATACTGTATTATATTGTATAATTTAAAGAAGTTGATTTCTTAAAAAACAGTTATGATTACAGATTAATATTATCCTTATTGTTATTACTATATCATTGTTAGATCTATTATTAT
>NW_028234431.1:6108337-6110837 GCF_977035675.1 Penaeus japonicus
TTCTAATAATAATGATGATTATAATAATGATAATAATCACGATGAGGATTTTAATAATGATAATAGTATGTATTAGTAATGACGATGATAATGTTGATAATAGTAATAGTAGTGATAGTAATAATGATAATGGTAATGATAATACTAATGATAATGATAATAATGATGATAATGATAATAATGATGATGAAGTTAATAATAATGATGATTATGATAATAACAGTAATCATTATAATGATAATAACAAGCATGCATTTTCCCCGTCATACATTTAATGGACAAGAGAAGCTTATCAAATCTCCCATTAGCATTCCCTGTATAGTCATCTGTGCATAATAATAGCATCGAAGAGTGAAGTCCATTCTTCCCTGTTTTTTTTCTTTCCTTTCTTTATCTCGTCCTTTTCTCTTCTATTTTTTCCCTTCTTCTTCGTCTTTGCTTTTACGCACATACTTCTTGTCGCGTGATTGCGTCGTTAGAATCTTCGAGAACCTTTGCGACATTCCAAGCAGTTCAGGCATTGTGGAACCAGGTCACTCTTAGAGATCACTTTGCCTTCATTAAACAAGTCTCTATTCACAGAGTGATTAATCCATTAGTAGCGATTTGGGCAATACAGACCAATCCCACATGACCGCATTCCCTCGCAGAGAAGGTCGAGATTCCTTCTGAACGCAAGGGGACAAATCAACCATATTGGTCGTATGGCTAGACATGCGTGTGTGTATATGGGGACTCCCGTGTAGAGAAGGTCGAACTTCCCTTTTAACACAAGGGGTAAAACCGACCCTAATGGCCTTCGAGGGAGACAGACGTCTGTGTTTTGGGTCTCCACGCGCCATGGCAGAGGATCCCGCCTTTTTGTCCAGTCGGAATGCCACGTTTTGTCCCCTGGAACAACCGACTATCCACTCCTAACCGGTCAAAGGAAGAAGAGGAGGAGGAGGAGGAGGAGAAGGAGGAGGAAGAAGAGGACTTGGCTAGTGTTGTTAAGTGAATAAATGCATGGTTGAGAGGTTGTTGAAGAGGAAAGGGGGGAGGGAATGGGAGAGAGAAGGGGAGGGGAGGGGAGGGGAGGGGAGGGGAGGGGAGGGAGGGGAGGGAAGGGGAGGGAGGGGAGGGAAGGGGAGGGAGGGCAGGAATGGGGGATTTGATGCGAGGCAGCTGGAGGCTCGTCAACCCCCGTGTTTGAGAGTGATGGCGTCTGTTACGAGATGATCGAAAACGGATTTAGTGAATGGATTTGAGCTTTTGATTACTATCGGGACTGACTCTATGGCGGAGGATGATTTCGAGAGGTTTGTCTCTCTTTCTCTCTCTTTCTCTCTCTGTCTGTCTGTCTGTCTCTCTCTCTCTCTCTCTCTCTCTCTCTCTTTCTCTCTCTCTCTCTCCCCCCCCCCCTCTCTCTCTTTCTTTCCCTTTCTCTCTCTCTCTCTCTCTCTTTCTCTCTCTCTCTCTCTCTCTCTCTCTCTTTCTCTCTCTCTCTCTCCCCCCCCTCTCTCTCTTTCTTTCCCTTTCTCTCTCTCTCTCTCTCTCTCTCTCTCTCTCTCTCTCTCTCTCTCTCTCTCTCTCTCTCTCTCTCTCTCTCTCTCTCTCTCTCTCTCCCTCTCATTTTCGGGAGTCTTTGCTTAAAAAAAAAAAAAAAAATGCCAAGAAGTTATCGTTAAGGTTTCATTGATCTCTCACCGGTGCAGGGAAACAGGACTCACGTGACCTTCAAAGTACTTGTCTGAATTGATTTATTTGAGTAAAACTGAACTTTCGACAAGGCAGTTCTCTCGCCCTAATTATCGTTACATCCAATTACGCCATAATTACCATACACGATCGGCAGTTACAGCAAAACAACAGAAGTTTAACTCGCACTCGTAAGGCCTTAACTTTTCAGCTCATCCCACGTAACAGTACAAACTACAAACACCGTATCCATGATTTCGTTTACCCATCCCTCGAGCACAACTATTCACCGGTCGTTTATCCTTCGTCTTAAACACACACACTACGACATCCGGCAACAAGAATCAATCAAAATTGTGTTTGTTATGCTTAATCAAAAAGGATAATCGCCCCGACCCGTTTTGTGTAATTAAGCAATTGCCTGATGAAGCAATTCACAGTTTAGCGTTGATGAGTGCGGTCAGCGCAGCCGCAGTTGCGGTCTCAGCGGTGCCGGCGGTGGTCGAGGGAGACTGAAATGAGAGATATGAAGAGATACAGAAGTGAGAGAGTGTGTATGTGTTTAGACTGACGGGGATGGATGCAAAATTGTATATGTGTGTGTGTGTGTGTGTGTGTGTGTGTGTGTGTGTGTGTGTGTGTGTGTGTGTGTGTGTATGTATGTATGTATGTATGTATGTATGTATGTATAGGTGCGTTAGATATGTAGATGCAAACATCACATGAATGTATATGTGGGCGAACATATTTAATTGAGTATACACCAGGGCGTACTTGTGTGTGTGAATGTGTACTGTATACTTAAATGTATATATAAACGGAA
>NW_028234431.1:6120837-6125837 GCF_977035675.1 Penaeus japonicus
GTAAGCAGTATAATTTCAACAAAGTAAAATAAATAAAATAAATTTTAAGTAAATATTATAGTTTTCATTAAGTAAAATCAATAAAATAAAACAAATTTCAATTAAATATTAGAGTTCTAATAAAGTAAAATCCATAAAATAAAACAAATTCCATAGTCTTCTCTGATATACAAACCACTGTGGAATTTGGCCATTACTTCTGGGCATAAAAATGGCGACTCACACGCAAGGAAACACGGCAGCTGAATTCTACTTTTTGGGAGAGAGTAAGGCCACAACTTCGAACATAGAATCCAAACCCCAAGTTCCTTTAACTTTAGGATCCTCTTCTGTCCTGTTGAGGGTCTCCAACACTTCAATGCTGACCTTATCTCCTGCAAAATACGAAAATGTATCATCTCTTGAAATGATATGGAATAAAATCATGAATGTAGTTTAAGGTAATCTTGAATCTGTAAAATGTTTGTACTGTATACAACCTGTGTAATTATGTATAACTGTTATCATTTCATTGCATAATAACCTTATACATGACTTGACATATATCCTGCATTTTATCAACAATCATCCATATAGGTTTAATATGTTTAACTCTACCATTACCTAACATGTTTACCAAAACTATATTCAATATCTGTAGATTTATCAATGGGGAGGGAAAGACTTAACAAATTGGAGTCTTAGACAGCAAGAACTTGAAAAGCAGAAAAACATACCAAACAGCTTCTCTACAAGAGCAGTTGGGATATTTCGTGGCGGGCCGCTAAAATTCTCGGTTGGAGTATACTGTACTAGATTTACTAGGTAACGGAAGTCTTCGCTAAGTATGGATTTCATTAGCTCAGCATACCTGTAAGTAATCAAAAAAGTGTTCCAGTATACATGTGAAAATTATCAAATGCTAAAATACATATATAACAAGACAGATGTATTTATGCCTAGGGAAATATGTCTTTATATTTGGATAACAATACATACCTTTACCTTTATTTTTTTAAAACTATATTCATATCTTTAAATATCTATATCTGAATAGAGATTTAAAAAATCTAGTTATTTCCATCTTCATATTTTATACAGACTTCAATCAAAATTTCAATCAAAGCTATACCAGTAAATCTTTTTTAAGAGATGAAATAATCCTACAAATGTGTTCTAAATATCATACATCCCATCATCAATCATCAATCTCAGAAAGTTCTACTGCATAAAAAAAACCTTTGATTGGATACAATAATATATAAATCAAGAAACAGCACACACACACAAAAATGTAACACTCTTGTTAGAAGTCTTGGAAATTTATGAAAAAAAAAAGAAAAAAAAAAATTGAAAAATGTTCTTACCTCTCCCTATCCTCTTCATAGATGGCAACTAATGACCCTCTGTCGAACACAGAATCAAACTTTCCAATTGCCTCTACATCAATACCGAATAGGTCACAGCAAAAGATTTGAAGACGACTATCCTCAGACTGAAAAAAAGAAATGTTGAATCAAAAAAATTTATGACTAGGAATTTTATCTAAAGTTAAATATACATATATTTTAAAAATTCTACAATCTAATTGACAATTAAAAAAAAAAAAAATGATAGATAGAATTTAACGATTATGAATTAGCATAATCATGAAAAACAGAGGGAAAAAATTCACAATGACATGATGTAGTTAGATCAGGTAATTTTGTTATATGATAAAAAAGGCCAAGAATATATATGAATGAAAAGGGGTTAGCAACAACCAAGACCTGATGTCTATGATAAGCATGGTTAGTGCTGGAAACAGCAATTGCACATTAACATAAACTATAGTTGGGAATGCCATGAAACTCAAGTCTAAATAGCTTTAATTACATTTACTGTAAATAGGAGGAAATGTAATTTACAAGACATTGTATAAATAAGCTTCCTGCCTAAGACTGAGTACAAAAAGTGATAGAAAGAAAAAAAATACTGGCTCACTCAACCCTTCAGGAGGCCACATCGTAAGATGTTCAGCCTGTACTTTTAGATAATAATTATGTGGCTAGAGTGCTAAGTAGGTATGTAAAAGATTGAGAGGCTGTATGTATAACAATATGTAAATAACTCTAATTTCAAATACAAACCTTGTACAATTTAGCCCATGATAACTGGTCTATACTGTGAGGGATATTGTGCTCAGTGAAGAAATCTGCAACTGGCTTTTCAATCCCTTCAATGCCAACTACATGATGCCCTTCATCATAGCACCTGAAATTTATATAACATCATGAACAATTTTATCTATATACAATTGTGTGCATATGTATGTCTGTGTGTATATATATATATGTGTGTGTGTGTGTATGTGTGTGTGTGTGTATATATATATATATATATATATATATATATATATATATATATATATATATATATATATATATAATATTTATATATATATTGCATATATATAATACATATATATATGATACATATGTATATATACACACACACACACATGTATATATATAGACACATGTATAAACATATGAATATGTATATTTGTATGTATACTGGTTTGTATAATTATATTGATATTCATAAGAATATCTATATCTATATCCATATATATCCCTAAATTTATGCAAACATACATTCCTCTTTCTTTGTCTTTGTCTCTGTCTCTCCACACACATTGGCTATACTAATGAATTTGGATTCAACTGACTACATTTAATGTATAAAATCCTGTAGTTTTATTCTGTGGAAACATACTGTGACAATAATGATAGAGTGGCATGATGTCAAACAGGCACTGCAGCCTCCACCTTTCTGTGCTCTAATGAAAGGTTGACAAACCTCTGCCACCTACTGTATATTCTGGCAAAGATAGAACTTACAGACCTCCAAGTATTTTACAAACAAATAAGAAACTCATAAAGCTCTATTTTGAAAATATATGTGGTGGAGGAGTTATGCTATCTTTGCTCAAGCTCCATAGGCATTTGATGGTATACTAATGCCATGGTAGTCCATTGGTTAATCACTTCTGTATTCTCAATTTAGCACTTATTTAAAAGGTTTCTAAAGGGTATATCCCTCAAGGAAATGAATTATATTCTCAGTTTTGCATGACAGTAATGCAATGATAGAGTGACCTTAGTGTCAGTATGATATCTATCCTGGGTAAAAACTCTCCTCTCACCCGCTACAATTCAGATATAGCATGACCCGTATGTCTGTAATGCCACCTGGTTGCCACAATAACCTGCCATCCCACCTATGGAGGCCTACTGTACGGCGTATCTCTTCAAAAGATTTAAACAACACATAAACACGACATTACCATTTGAGATCGAGAGTCTTGCCACACAGAGGCAAGAGCACTCGGCGTCCGGGAGAAGGGAAAAGAGCATTTCCGTGGTTCTTTAATGCAAAATTGACTTCAGTCTTCTGCCATCCGGTTCTACCCTGCTCCCATCTTTCATTCCAAGTGTCCAGACGATTTGTTTCACTCATCTTATAGGAGGAATAACCGGATAACGTGAAGATTCTGATGAACAGACGATGGAGAGAGCTCATCCGTACGCCCTTATGTAATACCTTTTATTTGACTATAAGAAACAATCATCTTTATACTTGGATATAGCAATATCTTATTCTACTTCAGTATAGTGTATCTTTTTAGACTCATTTCATGAGAAAATGAATATATCTACAACTTTAAATCAGCAGAATTACATTTAAAGTCGTGTATCATAGATTCGGACAAAAAGAGTTTCATAATCCCTTCAAAACAAAGTGTTTACAACTACCACGTTCAAGTTTACTTATAAATTAACAGTCGAGGAAGTTTTTATTTTATTTTTAATAACTGTTTTGTAGAAAGGAATATAATTTACTTATGCTGAAGTCTTTTTATTTGTAAAATACTCAAAGGTTTACATATTACAATTCGTAAAATTTGGAATTAGGCAACAAACGCACAGACGGAATACCGGGGAGCGAAATTTGATTTACAGCAATTTAGATAATCTTTATACCTTTCATTAGCCAGCAGAATGACCTGGTATGATTAAAGTAATTTAGGTTAGGGTAAGCATGAGCATGTTATGTTACCGTATTGAATACTAAACCAAACTATAAATCGGCCAAGTAACCGGACCCCGTTTTCACTTAGTTATTTTCATCAACTTACTTTATCCTAACCCTATACAACCCAACCAAATTCAACCTTTTCTAACGCAACCCAACATTAAATTTATCATAAAACTGGTTATCTGAACAACATAAAATAATTTCGCTGCTGGGGGTAATGAACCAAAGGGCCGATATTCACGAAAGTCACAGACTGTGAGATTTGTCTATGACAAAATAAAATCTTTATTTTGACTCTTATATTTTGTATCTGACTCCTCGCGAAAATGTCTTTAAAATCCATTTTTTGTCTATGGTTCGCCCGGAGTTAGAGGCAGGTATGCAGTTGTAAGAGATTTCTTTAATTAAACTGTCCTTATGACATAAAAACTGCAAATAATAAGGCTATTAGTAAATGATAATCACCGAGACTGAATACATAATACAGTGACGCCAAGAAAAAAATCTTTCCTTTATTGTTAAACGTTATACGAAGCGTTTCCCCCTTTTTACTGAAAAAAGTAGATATTCATTAGGTTTAAACACACACAGTGATTTAGTGCTTGCTCAGTAATTTGCAAAATACACAGCAAATAAACTGGACTTTGGACCTAATGAATAAATGATTAAATCTTTCCACAACATCACTAAATATTCGTCATTACTTGAATTAAAAGACGCTTTCCTTTTTATTTTATTTTATTTTATTTTTATTTTTTTTTTTTTTTTTTTTTTTTTTTACAATACCGGATCCCCTGTATCATTTACTACGTTTTCGACGATGATTCATTTTGTTTTGTAATCAAGAAAGAAATCACCTTCGATGCCGATTCTTTTTTTTATTTCCTTTTCTCTCTCTCTCTTATAATAATAATAATAATAATAATAATAATTATTATTAT
>NW_028234431.1:6198337-6200837 GCF_977035675.1 Penaeus japonicus
CGTTACTAGACGCAGTAACTTAGACACTCTATCAAAATGATTCACTTTACTGTTTGTTGTTTGTGTACTTAACTCCATTTTTCTTTTTCTTTTTTTTCTTTTTTTTTTACTTTTTTTGTTTTGCTGAGGAATTCTATTTTATTTTCGTTTTTTTTTTTTCGTTTTTTACTGGTTTTGTGGAATGCGAGATTATGTGTTGATATTTTTTAGATTGGTATTCTAACTATTTATATGATGATGATAATAATAACAACAATGATAACAATAATAACAACAGTAGCAACAACAACGATAATGATAATGATAATAACGATGATAAAAAATAGTAAGGATAATAATAATGATAATAATATTAATAATGATGATAATAATAATAATAATAATAATAATAGCAGCAAATAATGGTAATAGTAATGGTATCAATAATAAAGATAATGATAATGATAATAACTATAATAACATTAAAGGCATTAATAACATTGATGATAATAATACTAATAATAACAATGATAATGAAAATAATCATCTTTATGACAGTAATAATGATAACATTAGATATGATAATAATGATGATATCATTATTATCATCATTATAACTGTTATAGTTGTCATTATCATTATTATTTTTTATTATCATAATCATCATTATCCTCATCATTATCATAATTATCATCATTATTATCTTTATCATTACAATTAATATTACCATCATAATCATTATTATCATTGATGGCAATCTAATCTTATTGGAGATAGCTATGTTATATAGATAGGCCTATCTACCACTCGACCAAATAAATGTGTAAGTTAATGGATAGATAAATAGATAAATTGATTATAAAAAAATAAAGTAAATTATAATCACCACGACACAAGGATAGTAATGATGATAAACGTGATAATAACAAAAACAGAGCAAAAACAAGGACAATGATAATAAGAGTGATAGATAAATAATAGATAAAGATATAAAGATAATGAAAAAGATAATGATACAAGACAATAATAGTAAGGACTAACAATACAATAAAAACATAATAACAACAATAACAAACAAACAAAATAACGACAATAACAAACAAACAAAATAAGAACAACAACAACAACAATACTCCACCAACAAAAAAAAAATCAATACTAAGTCACACTAAGAACACCACCAACAACAACAACAACAGCCCCTTCTCCCCTACCATAAGGTGCATTTCTCCCCTACACCCGAGCCAAAAGCCGGGGAAATTCCCTAGCGATAAGCATTCCTAGGGGAGATCCACGACTAGGGGCGAAGACACGCAGGGGGGCGGGGGGGGCGGGGGGCGACAGGGTAGGCAGGTGGATGGCAGAGGTGGGTTGGGAAGGTATAGTCTTATAGGTATTTTTGGGATGTTTTGGTTGTTTTTTCTTGTTATTTTGGGTGTTGGGTGTGTCGGTAGAGTGTGGTTGTTGTTGTTGTTGTGGTAAGAGTTTGATTTCTTATTTGGGTTGTGATCATGATGATTTTTTTTTTTATCATGGTTATAATAATTTTACTATTATTATTATTACCATTATTACTATTATCATTATTATCGTTATTACTGTTATCATTATATTTTCATTACTACTATTATTATCATTATAATTGTCATCATTGACATCATTATCATCATTATCATTATCATGAACATCGTCATCAACACCACCACCATCATTATTATTATTATTATTATTATCATTCTTATCATCTTAACAAATCGAGAGAGAGGGAAAGCGTTTACAAAGAAAAACAACACCATCAAGACAAATAAATACGAATCTCCATAAGATTAAACAAATTACCTATCAATTTACCTATCAAATTACCTATCTATATATAGACAAGACAAATGACCTAAAAATAAATCAACTCGTCAAAGCATTTCTCGCCAACAATAAACTTCTTTTCCATCAAATTACTCTATCATCTTATCATACAATCTCATAACATCTTTCTTTCATTCGTGGGATTATCAATCGAGATTAGGAACACGAGCGTAATTATTTTATAAATACCGGGAGGCTGAACGTACCGATTTTTCGATGTGTGAGACCGGAGAGCTCGTGAGCGACGTGTGTCTTCCTCGACTTCTTGAGGGGAACTGATCGCTTTGCCACAAATGTCGTCCGGGACAACAAACATTTCCTCACTGAATATTGGATGTATCAGTTTTTGAGAATAGTGGATTCTTGTGCGCGCTCTCATTGACCTCATTTAGGGATTTAGTTTGAGATGATGTATGTTGTGTATGTGTGTGCGTATGTGTGTGTGTGTGTGTATATGTGTATATATATATATAATATATATATATATATATATATATATATATATATATATATATATATATATATATTATATATATATTATATGTATATATAATATATATATATATATATATATATATATATTATACATATATATAAATACATATATATACATATATAAATATATATATATATATATATATATATATATATATATATA
>NW_028234431.1:6208337-6210837 GCF_977035675.1 Penaeus japonicus
TGAATCTAGAGGTGATGATGTCTTGGTACTGATTCCAAGGCGATGATTCTAGAGTGGTGATCCAAGTGTAGTAATGCCATGGTGGTGATTCTAGGGTGGTGATCCAAGTGTAGTAATGCCATGGTGGTGATTCTAGGGTGGTGATCCAAGTGTAGTAATGCCATGGTGGTGATTCTAGGGTGGTGATCCAAGTGTAGTAATGTCATGGTGGTGATTCTAGGGTGGTGATCCAAGTGTAGTAATGTCATGGTGGTGATTCTAGGGTGGTGATCCAAGTGTAGTAATGTCATGGTGGTGATTCTAGGGTGGTGATCCAAGTGTAGTAATGCCATGGTGGTGATTCTGGTGTGGTGATCCAAGTGTAGAAATGCCATGGTGGTGATTCTAGGGTGGTGATCCAATGGTGGTGATTCTAGGGTGGTGATCCAAGTGTAGTAATGCCATGGTGGTGATTCTGGTGTGGTGATCCAAGTGTAGAAATGCCATGGTGGTGATTCTAGGGTGGTGATCCAAGTGTAGTAATGCCATGGTGGTGATTCTGGTGTGGTGATCCAAGTGTAGTAATGCCATGGTGGTGATTCTAGGGTGGTGATCCAAGTGTAGTAATGCCATGGTGGTGATTCTGGTGTGGTGATCCAAGTGTAGTAATGCCATGGTGGTGATTCTGGTGTGGTGATCCAAGTGTAGTAATGCCATGGTGGTGATTCTAGGGTGGTGATCCAAGTGTAGTAATGTCATGGTGGTGAGGCCACTGTGATGATCCAAGTGTAGTAATGCCATGGTGGTGATTCTGGTGTGGTGATCCAAGTGTAGTAATGCCATGGTGGTGATTATCCAAGTGTAATGCCATGGTGGTGATTCTGGTGTGGATTCTAGGGTGGTGATCCAAGTGTACAAGTGTAGTAATGCCATGGTGGTGATTCTGGTGTGGTGATCCAAGTGTAGAAATGCCATGGTGGTGATTCTAGGGTGGTGATCCAAGTGTAGTAATGCCATGGTGGTGATTCTAGGGTGGTGATCCAAGTGTAGAAATGCCATGGTGGTGATTCTAGGGTGGTGATCCAAGTGTAGTAATGCCATGGTGGTGATTCTAGGGTGGTGATCCAAGTGTAGAAATGCCATGGTGGTGATTCTAGAGTGGTGATCCAAGTGTAGAAATGCCATGGTGGTGATTCTAGGGTGGTGATCCAAGTGTAGAAATGCCATGGTGGTGATTCTAGAGTGGTGATCCAAGTGTAGAAATGCCATGGTGGTGATTCTAGGGTGGTGATCCAAGTGTAGTAATGCCATGGTGGTGATTCTAGGGTGGTGATCCAAGTGTAGTAATGCCATGGTGGTGATTCTAGTGTGGTGATCCAAGTGTAGTAATGCCATGGTGGTGATTCTAGTATGGTGATCCAAGTGTAGAAATGCCATGGTGGTGATTCTAGAGTGGTGATCCAAGTGTAGAAATGCCATGGTGGTGATTCTAGAGTGGTGATCCAAGTGTAGAAATGCCATGGTGGTGATTCTAGGGTGGTGATCCAAGTGTAGAAATGCCATGGTGGTGATTCTAGGGTGGTGATCCAAGTGTAGTAATGCCATGGTGGTGATTTTAGAGTGGTGATCCAAGTGTAGAAATTTCAAGTTAGTGATTCTAGGGTGGTGATCTAAGAGTGGTGATTCTAGAATGGTAATTCAAGTTGGGGATTCTAGGATAGTGATCTAAGAATGGTGACCTCTGAGTGGGGATTCTAATATGTTGATTTAAAGTTGGTGATTCTAGGGTTTGATCTGAAAGCGGTGATTCCAAAGACGAAAGAAAGGGAAGGTGAGTTTGATGGTGAAAAGACAGGATAGTGATACAAGTATAGTAAACAATGGAGAAAAAAAAAACGAAAAAAACAAACAAAACAAAACAAAAAGAAAAAAACAAAACAAAACAAAAAACAAACAAACGAAAAAAAGAAAAAAAAAGTTTAGCATGAAGGACCGAATGATGCTGGAAGGAATGAAATAAAATTAGATAAAGAATACATTAAAAACAAAAAACAAAAATAATAATAAAAATAAATAAATAAAACGCACATTTAAAGGCCTTAAGAGCAAAAATGCTGACGTTCGCGGATAACACGTAGGCTGACCAGACGGATCGTGACTTGTGGAAGATTTGCCAGATTTAAACTCACATATTAAGTATAGATTAACCGGGTGACTTTCTCGTTAAATGGGAAACACATGTTACACTCAGATCATCACAAGATCGTATGAATACACATACGCGCACAAACACACACGCAAACATATATACATACACATTTATGTAAATATATGAATACATACATACATACATACATAAACACCTACATACATATGTACATACGTACAAACACATACACACATACATACATACATACGTACAAGCACATACATACATACATATATACGTACAAACACATACATACATACATATATACGTACAAACACATATATTCATACATACATACGTACAAACACATAC
>NW_028234431.1:6238337-6240837 GCF_977035675.1 Penaeus japonicus
TATATATATATATATATATATATATATATATATATATATATATATATATATATATATATATATGTGTGTGTGTGTGTGTGTGTGTGTGTGTGTGTGTGTGTGTGTTAGTGTGTGTGTGCGTATACACAGTATATGTGTGTATATATATATACTTGCATATACCTATGCATTCATTCTGATAAAAAATAAATCAAGGTATACTTCCAGAGTTCCTAAAAGCTTTTGCGTCCTTCTTGTCCCCAACCAGTTAGAAATATACTGTTATTCATTTAGCTGACTCATCTCTCTCATCCGATAATATACAACATCTATCTGACCACATCCCATATTATTCCAATATAATTTTCCATCTCGTTTACAGTCGTTTTTCTTTAAGGAAACTAAACAGGCATTTTTCTTACGACCTAATTGATAGTAATAATAATAATAACAGTGAGGTGGTCATCATAAAGATAGCAGTAACGATGATAACAATAATGATCGTAGAATCATCAATAGCAATGGAATCAATCAATCAATATAACAACTTGATAATAATAATAGTAATAACTATTGTAATGATAAGAATAATCGAGATAAAAGTAATATAAAAAAAAGAAAAAAATCGCAACAGATGCTGTCTTTAACCACAACAACAGATCCAATAGAATTCCTACTCTTCTGGAAATAATTAATGAGACAGATTCATCTTCTCTAACGACAAAAAAAGAGAAACAATTAAAGAAGAACAATGCAAAGAAAATGACACTATCACCGGTGAATCGGGATGAATGATGAAGGTGACGAAAGTGGCTCTGAATAGAGTGTGACGTCACCGGGACAAGGAATTGAGGCGAGGAGGAATGCACAGGAACCAGTTTGCTACTTCTTCTTCTTCTTCTTCTTCTTCTTCTTCTTCTTCTTCTTCTTCTTGGTTTTCTTCTATTTCTTCTCCTTTTTTTTCTTTTTCTTTTTCTTCTTATTATGCTTCGTTTTCTTTTTCTATTTTTTTTCTCTTTTTCTTGGTCTTCCTCTTCTTCGTTTTCTTTTTCTTTTTTCTTCTTCTTTTTTTGCTCCTCTTCTTTCTTCGTCTTCTTTTTTTCTTTCTTATTCCTTTTGTCTTCTTCTTCATACATTCATACACACACACATTTTCTTCCCCTTTTTCTCTCTCTCTCTATCTATCTATCTATCTATCTATCTATCTATCATCTTTCTCGCACAAATATAAACTCCTAATACTGATTTTTTTTTTTTTTTTTTTGTGCGTAATATAAAGATAAAACATTACATAGGTTAGTACACAAGATAGAGAATAACATATACTTAGAAATCAGGTATGATATATGATATGATATATGATATAAACAGGTATATTGATATTACGAAGGGTCTTGTAAAATCGTCTTCTGCAATATTAAAAGCAGTGATAAACCAAACATTAAAAATAAAGAAAATAACAAAGATTGTTGATGATATATGACACTTTATTTATCATTCATGTTGATAATGATAATAATGACGGGAATAGTAATAATGACAATTGTGATAATGATGATAATGATTTTAGTGATAATGATGATAAGGATGTTGATATCAGTGACGGGGATATGAATGATATAATGATAACTAGTATTAATGACAATAATGATTTAATATTTGACATATTTAATTATAGCAGTACTGAAAATAACAATGATGAAGTTTTTTTTTATGTTAATGACAATAATGCTAAACTGATAGGATTAATAACAACAATAAAGAAATACCCCCCCCCCCTCGTCCTCTTTAAGAACAGTGCAAGCAAAGAAAACAACAACACACCGCCCCCCCCCCCAAAAAAAAAAGAATAATAAAAACATGACGCAAGCAATAAACTATAAATAGACGCACAAAAAAATAAGAATATAAGATTAACCCAAGTCATTGCCATTACCAAGTGGGAAGAGTTTGCATTCATGTCATTAAAAAAAAAAAAAAAAAAAAAAAAAATTAAGGGCTATCTCCAACTGCTCTCGAGAACCTCCCTAAAGTGGCCTGTCATCACATGGTTAGAAAACTAATATATACAAAGGAGGTACAGTTTCCATGTGATCTTCCTATACTAAAAAAAAAAAAAAAAAAAAAAATCCGTGGATTTCATTCAGGTCTTGGAATGTTGTTGTTGTTTTTCTTGTTTTTTTTTTATGTGGTTGGATGGTTGATTGGCAATTTTATGTGTTATCATTATCAATATCCTCATTATCTTTGTTGGCGTCATTGTCATTAGGGTCATTAGTATTATCATTGACATCATTCTGACTATTATCATCACTGTCATCATTTTCATTATCATAAATATCGTTGTTATTATCATGATAATTATTATCGCTATCATTATAATTGTTATTATAATCATCACTGATATTGACATGACTATCATTATCATCATTATGAAAATCATCATTGTTATCATTATAACCATTATCATTATTATCATCATTATAATTATCGTATTCATTATCATCATCATCATTGCCGT
>NW_028234431.1:6253337-6255837 GCF_977035675.1 Penaeus japonicus
ATGATAGACGTATGTCACGAAAGGATGAAATATCACACTCAAATATGCGTTTAGTTTTGTGCGTTTTTTTTTATTTTTTTATGCATGTGTGTTTATGTGTGTGTGTGTGCGTGTGTGTGTGTGTGTGTGTTAGTGTGCGTGTGCATTTGTGTATGTGTGTGAACATACATGCATGTAAGTGATACTATCGAAATGTCTCTTACGTATCCTTACATTGTGAAATCTCTCATTCTCATTAACATTTTCTCTACCATGCGAACGCACCTCAATATCATGTGGGCGTATGAGTGATTCGTGGATTTCCGGTGACGCAAGTATGACATTAAAAGGACCGGCAGATGATATGGATTAGTCAAAGGTTACAAGCATCAGATCTTAGCCAATTTTTCTCCGTAAACCTGAAAGAGAAATGATGTCACGTCGAAGTGTACTTGGTAACAATTATACACGGAAACGTACATACATATATGCATACGTATATGTTCAGTTATATATATATATATATATATATATATATATATATATATATATATATATATATATATATATATACATATATATATATGTATATATATATGTATATATATATATGCGTGTGTGTGTTTGTCTGTGTGTGTGTGTGTGTGTGTGTGTGTGTGTGTGTGTGTGTGTGTGTGTGTGTGTGTGTGTGTTGGAAAATACTGGCAATGGGAAATTAATATAATCCTATACCCATTAGCAATACGTATCAGTGACACAAACACTATAGATAGATAGATGCACTATAGATATATAGATAGATGGACAAATACATGGGAAGACAGACAGATAGACATTTAAATTGACAGATATAAATAGACAGCCATAAAGATATATAGATATATAGAATAGGATATATATACAAATAGAGAGTTGAGAGAGGACAGGACGCAAAGAGAGCGCGAAACAGATTAAAAAAAAAAAAAATGAAAACCACCAGACCACCCGAATCCCAAAGCAGACCACCCGAATCCCAAAGCAGACCATTCAAATCCCAAAGGCAAAGACGAAGCCAGGCTATCCCGTTACCACGCCTCAGAATGCAGCATTGCAGACACGGACTAACGCGTCTCCTTGCAACCTCATCTTGCATCTTTCTGCGTCTCTCTGCCTGGCTATATAAGCAAGTAATTGGACTGTCGAGATGAATTATACTAATGCGAATGTTAGCACGTCTATCATTCTGTAAAGAACTGATGTTTATGAATGAGAATGTAGATTTTTGTGCACATGTATGAAGAAGACCCAAGACCACATACACATGCACTAGCGGATGTATATACTCACACTCAGACACAAGCACACGCATTCCCATACATACGAACAAAGACGAATAGATATAAACAAATCAACACACATTAAAAAGCACACTCACCCCCCCCCCCCCAAAAAAAAAAAACAAAAAAAAACACCTAGACACAAAAAAAACACAAACACACACTTATAAACAAATAAACAGCCACATACTAAAGCAAAACAAACATACACACAGAGGCCTTATTACAGCCTCTTCACATTACAAAAACAATTGTATACGATGAACATATTTCTGAGCATTCACGCGTGTGCTCTCGCCAAGTTTTTGTTTACTGTTTTTTGTTTACCCTTAATTTCTGAAGTCTATTATAGTGTTGCCAAGGACGGGGATTGATGGCTGTTGTTGCATGTACTGTTATCTTGTTGATTTTTCCAGGTCTTTTGTTGTCTTCTATTTTGTTTTCCGTTTTCTCCTAAATTTCCGTACGTTTTGAATATTTTTTTTTGTCCCCTTTCCATTTTTTTTAGTCATTTAATGTCATTTGTCATATCCATATATTTTTTTTTTCTTTCAAAGTGTCCCTTCCCTACGTTAAATCGTTCTTATTTACCTCTGCCATTTTCTCTATATTTTCATTTTTTTCGTAAAAAAAAAAAAATATATATATATATATATATATATGTATATATATATATATATATATATATATATATATATATATACATATATTTAATCTTACCTGAATTAATTAAATGATTTGCGCGTTTTCTTCTTTTTCTTTTTGGATTTTTTTTTTTCATTTTTCATTTTTCATATTTTCTTTTTTCCTTGCTTTTGTAATTTTCCTTCTCTTTTATTTGTTTATCTGATTCTTACTATTTATAGAGGAGGAGTGAGAGAGATAAGAGGAGAAAAAAATAAGAGTAGAAAGAATAAAAGAAGAGGAAGGAGGAAAAAAAAGGACGGGCGGGGATGGGGGGGGGAGGGGGGGGAGAGGAGAAAGAGTAAGAAGAGAAAGAGGTGGTAGTATTATCACTGTTGTTGTAATTATGGTTATTGTCATTACCAGTACATTCATTACCAGTATCATTATTATTTTCATTACTATTATTATTATTATTATCATTATCATCATCATTATTATTATCATCATTATCATTATCATAATCATTATCATCATTATCATTATCATCATCATCATTATCATTATCATCATCATCATCA
>NW_028234431.1:6265837-6273337 GCF_977035675.1 Penaeus japonicus
GTAGATATACAGATGATTAGATATACAGACAGGCAGAGAAAGGTAGAGCTAGGTAAATAGATAAAAAACAACATCATACATACATACATACATGAATGTGTGTGCATGTATATATATATATATATATATATATATATATATATATATATATATATATATATATATATATATATATAAATATATATATATATATATGTATATATGTATATATATATATATATATATATATATATATATATACATATGTATATATGTATATGTATATATATATAAATATATAGATATATTTATAAATATATAGTGAGAGAGAAAGAGAGAGAGAACGAAAATGAGAGAAAGGGAGAAAGACAGAGAGAGAGAGAAAGAGAAAGAGAAAGAGAGATAAACGTCACAAATCAACAGAGCCAAGGTTATTCCAATGAACCCAGAACAAATAAGACCAAGCCACCACACCAACCACACACACGTAGACCCAAGTATACCACAACTTGAATCCTTGTATTCCATGCATTCTTACCTTCCCACATCATCCCTGTATGCCCTGTATTCCTCTTGTATTCCCACATTCCTCCAAGACTGTATCCTCGTTACAGGCAACATATCCCGTTGGGCTTATCAATACGGCATTATCCTGGCACTCCTAGTTGTGAATTTGATCCTTCTTGTGTGGTCTGCTGTCCTGACGGCCCGCCGACTGAAGACCTGGATGATCCACAGAACATCTGACTCGAACCATGGGTGAGTCAGTGAGTCAGGAGTGAGTCACGGTTTTGAGTCGTCCGTGAGTCGACCCTCCGGTATTGATTTCTTATAGAATATATGGAGATGGGTATATACCAAAATAACTGGGGATAAATGATGGGGATAATAATCACAGGAAGATATTGGATAGTTGCGCCGGCATTGCAAATAATGAAATGGAATTTAATGGCTGACTATGATAATGGCGGAGATGATGATGCTAATTTTATGCTTGCAGGATCATCCTTTTCTTCTGGTTGTTACTCATCATGGGAGTCGCTTGGATCTTTGAGATCATCACGTGGCAGGCTCCTAGCCAATGCAGCATCTGGTATGTTGGATATGAGGTGGTATTGGTATGCTATGTTGATGAGGAAAATAGTTGCTTTGGTATGAGGAGTTCGTCTGTGCACAGTGTGTTCTCTGTGATATGAAGGTTATAAAACGTAGTAATGTGTTGAATATATTTACGGTTGATGGCTTGGCCCTTCTGTTCTTTCTCCTTTTGTCTCTGCCTATCTGCATGATTGTCTATCTGTCTGCCTGCCTGTCTGTGTGTGTATATATATATACATATATATGTATATATATATATATATATATATATATATATATATATATATATATATATATATATATATATTTAAAACTCTCTCTCTCTCTCTCTCTCTCTCTCTCTCTCTCTCTATCTATCTATCTATCTATTTCTCTCTCTCTCTCTCTCTATCTATCTATTTCTCTCTTTCTCTCTCTCCTCCCCCTCCCCCTCCACCTTCCCCCTCCTCCCTCTCGCTCACCCCCTCCCCTTCCCCCTCCTCCTCCCCCTCCCCCTCCCCCTTCACCTCCACCTCCACCTCCCCCTCCACCTCCACCTCCCCCTCCACCTTCCCCCCTCCTCCCTCTCCCCCTCCCCCTCCCCCCCTCCCCCCTGTCTTTCTCCTTCTCCCTCTCCTTCTCCCTCTCCCTCTCCCTCTCCCTCTCCCTCTCCCTCTCCCTCTCCCCCTCCCCCTCCACCTCCACTTTCACCTCCCTCTCCCCCTCCCCCTCCCCCCTGTCTTTCTCCTCCTTCAATTATTACTTCAATTATTACTCCCTCTCCCTCTCCCCCTCCCTCTCCCTCCCCCTCCCCCTCCCCCTCCCCCTCCACCTCCACCTCCCTCTCCCCCTCCCCCTCCCTCTCCCTCCACACCTCCCCCCCCAATCAAACTCAACCCACGCCCACTCACCGACTCGCCTCGCCTTCCCTCTCGAAATGAACAGCCATCAAATACATTTTTCCTTCAACCAGTACCTCTTCCTCAGGGTGATTGTGATCGACTCCATCAACGCTCTGCAGGGAGTCTTTGTCTTCTTGGCTTCTGTTGTCTTCAGGAAGGACTTGAAGGTAATCATTGTCTTGAAGAAACGAGTCTATAGAATCATCGGAATCTTAAACAGGAAATCTTTAATCATCAACGGAATCTTAAACAGGAAATCTTTATCTTTAGGTTAGGAAACAGGAACAGAAAACGGGGTATTTGTTATTATTTATTGACTTTTTTTCGATTATTTTGATTATGATTGTTGTTATTGTCTTTGCTGTTATTGTTAATGTGATTATCATTATTATTGGTGTCGTTATTACTATTGTCATCAATTCCATTACTATTTTGATCATCATTATTATTGATATTATCAATGTTGATATTATTATCGATATTTTTCTTATTATTACTCCCATCACCATCAGTTCCATCATTATCAACATCACCACGATTATCATTCATATATCACCACTATTATCAATATCACCAATAACATCATCATCATCATCAATATTCAACAAACGTCTGCAAACATATCACTCACAAGGGATACTTGAAACCTCATTTGTTTTTGTTTTCTTTTCTTTCCCTCTCCTCCTCCCCTTCCCCCTCCCCCTCCACCTTCCCCCTCCTCCCTCTCGCTCACCCCCTTCCCCTCCTCCCTCTCGCTCACCCCCTCCCCTCCTCCCTCTCGCTCACCCCCTCCCCTCCTCCCTCTCGCTCACCCCCTCCCCCTCCCCCTCCTCCTCCCCCTCCCCCTCCACCTCCCCCTCCACCTCTCTCTCCGAACAGCTGCAAGGTTGGCGCTGGACCCAAGTGCCGAGCGAGGAACAAGATCCCGCCAATGGACGCTACGCCACGAGCAACATCGAACTCGAGCGGCCGGCGACGCGAGGGACCGAGTGATGCGATGCTTTTCGAAATGGATTGATCACTGGGGGTCTCTTTTTTGTTCTCTCCTATTCTTCTCTTTCTTTCTTTCTTTTTTTTCTTTCTTTTTTTCTTCTGTATGTTTTAGATATCTTTTTTTTTTTCTCTCTATATGTCTTTTCTCTGTCTGTCTTGCTGTCTGTCTCTGTCTGTCTCTCTCTCTCTCTCTCTCTCTCTCTCTCTCTCTCTCTCTCTCTCTCTCTCTCTCTCTCTCTCTCTCTCTCTCTCTCTCTCTCTCTCTCTCTCCTACTCACTCTCTATATCTATCTTTCTATCTCTATCTCCCTATATATCTATCTATCTCCTGTTTATCTGTCTATCTCACGTTGCCAAGTGTGCCTTTACTGCGACAATTTAATAAAAAAAAAAAAAAAAAATAATAATAATCAGCTTATATACTTTTATAGATGATGATATTCTGACATATAAATTCAAGATCAAATGTAAAGACACAGAATAAGCCCCAGATCACCAGTCTCATCGAGTTGTAGTCCATTATTATTTTCATTATTACCCTTCTTACATGTGTGATCTCTAGAAAATACACCGCCTTTCTTTATCATCACTACCCCTCGTTTACGGTTGTCCTTATCATATATGTCATTATCATATATTTTCGGGATTACTAAACCTTGTAGTTAATAAGTGCCAAAAAAACAAACAGTTAAAAACGTGATCAAAAACTAGAATCAAATGAAATATATTAACCCAAACTTCAAATATGCATTTAGTCAAATATGTCAGTGAAATCGCTCTCACATTTTTCACTCCTATCGCTCTCTCTGTCATGCATGACTGACAACAGCATTGACAAACAATAGTGACATCATTGGCATGTGTCACTGTCCATTTGATATCATTCAACTAAAGTGATTCTTCCCACGTGGCCTTTCGTGTCATTGGTCAGTTGCATATACTTGTAGATGTTTGTATCCGATATAAAACTTTTACAATACATTTATTACTTATAATTGATACCAGTAACATTATGATACGTAATTCTAAGTACAAATTTATCAATTGTTTTATTATAATAATTTGTGGTTTCCCATTAATGGCATAACAGAAATGAGTGCACTTACTTATAGCGGGTTTAATTTGGTAAACGTGTCATGGGGGGGGGGGGGGATGTCACCCTTATGGCGATGAAAATGGCGCCTGGGGCAAGAGGCGAGGCATGTGGTGTCTGAGGCAAGATTTACCAGTATAAGTCTCCCTATTATATATTCCTTTCCTTATGCCAATTATCATCCTTATCCCTCTCTATATTAATATTGGAATATTGACCCTGTTGAAATACCCTTACACTGTCATTAAATAAATTACACTACTCTCACCTCAGATAGGACAGATAGAATCTCCTGCTCGTGTTCCCCTCGGCTCGCCTAATGTCACCTCGCTCTGGGCGTAACCAGGTCTTTGTGCGGTCGCCCCTCACTTGACCACAAAGGTCCCTTTGTGTGACGTCATTCATGACACGTCACCATTTTACACAGAACGTTGGTTCTATTCTCTAATTTTCGTAATGTTATCAATACCCTAAAACATCTTATCCAGCACCATGTAATTGGTACTATCACATTTCATTAGTAAACTATCGACTTTCAAATATACCGCCTCTGGTACTCATTTTTCACATAGTATGACAGCACGTTTTCTGTTATACCGAAATGGGTAACCTCAGTATATTACAATTTTCCGTTTTTCTTATAATAATCCTTATTTTACACTACTACATAACCTTTGTACAATTTACATGAGGTTATATATAGTGATACTTAAATAGCAATCATATGGCTACTCCTGATTACATTATGCAGGAGAAAGTCTTACAGGAAGTAAATGATACATAGGGTTACTTACATACATTGACAATATCCTCGGTCATACATACCGAAAACACATCAATTTCAATTTCTTAGACGGATTTCGGTCATTAATCCTCTCCATAACATCCCGGTCACTACATGTATGTATATATATATATATATATATATATATATATATATATATATATATATATATATATATATGTGTGTGTGTGTGTGTGTGTGTGTGTGTGTGTGGGTGTGTGGGTGTGTGTATGTGTGTGTGTATGTGTATGTATGTAAATTAGGGTAACTTTTGAAATGTCATTGTGACTGTACATAAATAGGCTCCATATATCATGAACATGAAATGTGAAAAAAAATCAGCTTGATCTGATAATGTTTAGGGGTTGCACTTTTCAGTTTAATATATTACGCATTTCCGCGGAATTGGGGGCCGCGCAGGCGGACGAGGTCCACGCACTTCGAACTTCCTCGCTAACGTTAAGTGATGATCGTTCCCTTCTGAATCGCAATCAAATTTGTGTCTTTAGGTACATCAAGTTCCTCGCTGACCTTGGGAACCTAAATATTGCATGCAACAAATTTCTCACAGACCTTAAGCACTTAAATACCGCATATAGCAAGTTCCTCGATGACCTTAGGTCGGAAGTCTTTCAATACTTCTAGTTCCTCACTGACCTTAATGGCCTGTAAAGTAATGCCGTGTTTCTTCAATAAGCATAGAAATGTTAGTTAATTAATAACATTATTATACATTCCAACAAGCTTCTGTTGTGTTGCTATGTGTTTGTGATATATTGGCACGATATAATTCGCTGAAAGTGTTTGATTGAAATCCAAACGTTTCTGGACGACAAATTGCTTCGAAATTTGTGACTAAATTGAAGAATTATATCAGAAATTTGGACTGAAGACTATTACTAAACTAAATGCCATCACAAAAGTACTTAACATAAAGAAAGTATATTATTATACACAGGAGGAGAGTTTGAAAGCTTCATTTATTGGTACTAAAATCGTATCTTTTAAAGGCAAGAGACAACCGAGAGAGTGCTACAAGAAGACATCGAGTGGTATGAAGCAAAGCTAAATGGTAGTGCTGCAGCCACTGGTTCTGTTGACCATAAAGCCTACTAAAAGGAAGGAATACAGAAATAAGAGGAAACGTAGTCTGGCAAATAAAATGACTGAGTGAGATCCAGGAATATGTGAAAACGATACAGATGATGAACATGACAACGGAAACCTAATCTTCCTCAACCTTAGAAGATTTATCCACTCCTGATGACTGCCAGAAGGGAAACGGAAATACACCACGGAAATAATGCAACAAAATTTTACTGATTTTTTTTTTATTTTCTCAAGTAGTAGGTCTTGACAGCAGATTGATTCCTTTAGATACTACCATTTTCCGCAAGAAAAGGTAGGCAACTATTGGTAAAAGCTTCATTGAAGATAACCAATATGAATAAAAACATGTCCTAACCTCAAAGAATTAACAGAAGTGATAGATTTTTATGAAGATATAAATGATGAGGTCTGTTTTCAGTGGCCAATTAACTTTAATGCTATTGACGGGTAACCATTCATGAACTACTGAACAGACATAGAAAAAATATTTTGTCTTGAGTCCTTAAAATAATTTAAAAAACATGATATTGCCTAGGATATTTGTGCCAGTTGGTGTTAGGTGGTTAGGTTATATGTGTTCATCATTACATGTTTGTATATCACTTGATGTTGTACTTGATAAATTATGAAGTATTTAAAATGCTGATTTGCCATCCAAGACAAAAGTTGGCTTGAAAGACAATTTGATTAGATGCTTGAGGACATTGCAAAAGAACCTTACTGTTATCAGAGGTATCTTCGAGTTCTCCAAGATCCATTTCTTTTGCTGGCGAAAAGCTGTCATTAGTACAGAGCCGACAATATTTCAGACAGCATTTGGGGCATCTCAAATGTGTTCAGAAGTAGGGGATCAGATTAGGGTTTGACAAATCCTACTTTGCTGCCATCAGTAGATATCTGCATAACACAGATGTCATTTTCATGCCACTCTCTCACGATGCTGACTGCATGCATGAGGTATTTGGTATGCTGAAAATGGAATCGGAAAAAGCTGGATATACAAACCAGCCAAACTGAAGGATCGAATTTGGTACAATTTTTCCTATGAGAAGTTATGCAACCTCAGCACAAAAATGTTTGTTGAATGTCCCAGGTTTTTCGGAAAGAGTGTTTAGTTCTCCTTTGTTCCATTATATACGGGATATCAAATACACGGTAATTGCGGATAGGGGAATATAGTATATGTGAGAAGTTGTTGCATGTTTAAGATATTGCCAATAAAAGATACGTTTCTAATTTGTAATATACTTTTACCATGTGTAATATTATGCTTAATTATAGAAAAAAAAATCATCTTAAAAACTAAAATTATACTGTACACGATTAAATAAATCAACATAATTTAAATACATCATTAAGTAATTACTGCTTAAATGACGAAGAGAATATAGAAAAAAGTGAATTTCACCCCAGACTAAACTAATTATCTAATCATATTTTTCGTATCTTAAAAGTGCAATAGGAAAATATTGATAAAAACAAATAAAAATGGTATCACTAGTCAAGAAAAAATAAATGGAGCTTACTTCTGAACAGTCCCCATGAATTTGAAGGATTTTTCA
>NW_028234431.1:6285837-6288337 GCF_977035675.1 Penaeus japonicus
TACCTTGATCCAGTGTGCGATCAGACCGGATTCCACAAGACGTCGGATCCCACGGTCGAATTTGTACTTCCAGGCCGTGTTCTTCTGGAAGTACCAGCACAGGTGGCCAGGGTACAGCTGCTCCCTCAGCATGTACGAGTTATCCGCCTTAAGGACAAGCAAAGTACAATTCTAATGTGAGCGTAAAGTATGATAAAGAACAAAGGAATGGGGAAAGGAGAGAGAGAGAGAGCGAGAGAGAGAGAGAGAGAGAGAGAGAGAGAGAGAGAGAGAGAGAGAGAGAGAGAGAGAGAGAGAGAGATAAAAGAGACACACAAATTTTAAAAATCAAATAGCAAAAATAAACCCTCATAAGATTAACTTCAAGAGTGAATAGTGATGCAAGTACCTCATAGTCCACAAAGATAAGAATACGGTTATAAGAATAGCTCTCGATGTAGGCATGCGTTCCCTCCAGCATGGGATACACGGAACCATCATATGTGGGCAAGAGGTCCAGTTTATCCCCGAGGGCCCTGTAGTAAGGGTCCTGCGACGTCTTCAGGGCTCCTGGCACGAACTCCCCGTAATCATACATTGAGACCCTTAAACAAGACAAGTTATGGGTGAGAGTAAACACTTGAATAATGTGTGGTCAGTGTAAGAGACACTTGAATAAGATTCTTAGCAACAAATGGGGAAAAAAAGGTAAGAGGAGAATAACTAATTTCACCATACAAGATGTATGATTTGCTTTACGATGTTGCAAGTTCATGATCAACAAAGCCGTAACTTCTGTGGAATTATTTTGTTCACGTTATTTTCTACAATGGGGCCACATTTCTAAAAGAAGTGGACGAACAGATAAACGGAAAATAAAATATCTGTTGTGTAGGTTTGTTTCTTTACTTCCTTCTCCAAGATTTTTTTTTTCTCTGTAATTCTGTTTAACTCTTCTTACAGGCACAATATCCGAACTAATTACTGTTATTTGATCTATCCTCGAACCCAATGTCGATCTGTTCTTCCCAGTCCTACGCAAATGCATTGTTCCAAATATATCTTTTAAAAGAGCAGGCTCTAAGTAGTCAGAGGAAACCGCAAGAGTGGTATTAGCCTTGTCCTAAATCACGGGCTATGTTGTTGGTGAAGGGCAGGACAATAGCCTTGTAGTAAATACAGTTAATTCAGCAATTAACACAATTTGGCAAGGATCTGCCTTTCAGATATGTATGCGTGCACATCCGTATACTCATATAGATATACTGACAAAAATAGATACACACACATATATCAATCTATCTGTTAGTCTGTCTATCTGTATATCTATCTATCAAACTTCAACAAAGCAAAAACAAAAGCTAGATAGGAACCTTATACACCATCACCAAGAACTAAAAGCCTGTTGTATATTCCTGCTTGTGATGAAAAGAAAGAAATCATATATACATATATGTTTGTACATTGGTGTATATGTGTGTGTGTGTGTGTTTGGTTGTGTGTGTGTGTGTGTTTGTGTGTGTGTGTGTGTGTGTGTGTGTGTTTGTATGGATGCACAGTCTCTCATTGGTGACTGAAGAAACTGAAATGGAATTAAGAAGCGAAACACTGATGTTCGGTGCATTAGGGAAAAGTCTCCACAAGCGGCTTTTCATTTTTTTTTTTTTTTAGATTTGAAGCATGTCGCGTAAACGATGTTTGCATATGTGTAAGAGGTACCCTTAAATGTAACAAGATCTGCACGTCTTGATGATCGTTAAAAATATCAAGAGTCAGTATCGATCAGTTACTGATACCACATTTAGAGTCATCGGTGCTTACCTATTACGTCAGTAGCATAGCTTTACAATACCACAATACCATTTTGTGTAGTGTATGTGTGTGTGTGTGTGAGAGAGAGAGAGAGAGAGAGAGAGAGAGAGAGAGAGAGAGAGAGAGAGAGAGAGAGAGAGAGAGAGAGAGAGAGTATTTTGACTTTGACAAATTCATTGAGGCAAGTGGTTGTCTACATCTCAAAAGGATGAGGTAACATAGGTGAGAGAGAAAGGGGAGTGGAGTAGGAGAAGGAAGGAAAGAGAGAGAGATAGAGAGAGGGAGGATAAAGGTTTGTAAGGTGAGGGAAGGAGAGAGGAGGGGATACAGACAGACAGTCAGGCAGAAAAATCTATAGAAGAATAAAAAAGAAAATACATCCAATTAATATAAAACATCTGTAAATACATGGTATATATTCACAATGTCCCACATACTAACGCTACACTCAAATACGCTCAAAGGTATTCCACAGACACAAGCACTCACATCTTTTACAGACACACGCACACATCCGCACATCCTAACCAAAATTCTTATTTAATCGCAGTGAGTAGGATTCGAACCTACGCGGGAAGATCCCATCTGATTTCTAGTCAGACGCCTTAACCACTCGGCCATCACTGCCTTACTTACCTCCCGGATAAATAACCTTTAAATTTTGGCCAACTTAATTGCAAAACTATAAATATCGTTTGAGAGACGATAT
>NW_028234431.1:6313337-6338337 GCF_977035675.1 Penaeus japonicus
AGAAGGAGACATGTGCCTCTGAGATACAAATCTTCTGTATAAACCTTAATATCTAAAAGTGATGTGTTTGTCACATGACATTCTGAATAACTTTTTGCACTTACGAGATCAGTGCAGTGAAAACTGTTAGTAGGATCTTTCTAGGAACTGTTTCCTTGTTACTGTCGGTAATACTAAAAGTGGTCGTTCATACAATACTGTTAACGTAGTGAACGAGTCTGATAGCCCATCCTTGCAGGTACTCATATAAGTACTCCCTAACACAGAGCAGAACACAGTCATGTGACTTCACATGAGGGAGCCGAGGATCACACTCCCAGCCATCAACCATACTGCACCTACATGTTGCTTCCCACTCCCTACTTGGGGCTCTTGTGGAAAACCACCCTACACTGTCTTGTGCTTGGTCACACTCTTGAGAACACCATAAAACTAGAATTCTCCGAATAAGTAGACTCAATGTTCTGCGACTAGTAAGAAAACATTATATACGGTGGTGAAAAATAGCAGTGGAAGGGAAGTTGTACCGCAAATAATTGCACAACTTATCAGTCACACAGCCGTTAAGTATCTCTGTTGATTGTGGTGTCTTAGGATTTTCTTTTCTAATCCTAGAACATACCCATAAGTCTAATAAAGAAAGCCTTTGGTAAAATGTCTGAAGAAAGTTTTATATATTCTTTACAAGAAATTATACATAAATTGCTCAGAAACTGGTACATTTCCCATCACAGGTAAACTGGTTGCACAACCACAGGAAAAAAACAACTGTTGCTTTCCTTTAGCAAAATAAATGCTCTGGCTAGATTGTCACTTCATAAACAACACACTTCTTGCAGACATTGGTAACATTCATGAGCTGATCATATGAAAAGTCATGATGTGGGCGGCTGCTAGACGTGGTGATGCGAGTGGTGGCAGCCCCCCATGGCTGCTGACCACAGCAGAGACATAGGACGGCATGTGGTTCACTACAAGCAGCATCACAAATGACTTGCTCTAAGAACCAACCATCTGTTTATTGCTATCTGTTGATTGAAGAGTTCAAAAGGAAGGGGACGTATAACATTTTTGTTTCTAACAGCTTGGCTGCAGCAGCTTGAATCTGGAAATAACATTAGTTATGAATTAATATGTATTAAAAGAAAGAAGAAAAGACTTGCAACCTTTAAATAAGATTAGTTATAAAATAATTAGAAAAAAAAAGTAAATTACATTACTTATAATTCAATGTGTTCTTTCATAAAATATTTACTTTAAAGACAATACAGATATCATAGAGAAAAATATCCCATCAGACAAATGACTCCATAATGATTAGTATTCCAGGAGTTGGACTGTGAGAACTTACATCCGGAAGTCTGACTAGCAGGTCCTGGTATCTGGTGGGTTGGGAGGGATAGTGAGTTTCACAGAAGGAGCGAAGGCAATTCATGTACCGGTCCTGGATCACTTCTAGTTCCTTATGGTTATTCCGTGCTGTTGAGGAACAAGGTAGATATACATTAGAGGACACTAGGCATTATGCATTGTGTATTAGAATTAGTAAATGATCTTCAACATACAAGTTTTCACTGTAGTTCTAATTTATGGCAAACCATTTCTTAAAAATTTCTCATTTATGGCATTTGCCTCTACTAAAATAACTGGAGATTTATACTTACACTGGTTAAGCATGGCAATGACTTTGAGGCAAACATATTCCTCAATTCTGATCTTTGCTTTGCGGAGCGCTAGCGTCACATGAGTAATTTTCTCAACCATAACACCAACTTCCTGACGAAGCTGGTCCATTGTGATGGGTCTTCCCATCATGGAATTCAAGCAAGTTTGTAAAGTACAAAGGTTGTTGGATACCTGAAAAAATACAATGTTGTTAAATATGGAATCTCAATTTAATTCATCTAAATTAATGATTTGCAACCTGACAATGAAGGTATACTTTTCACAGAAACAGACCTGATAAATACAATACAATTTTACAGTATTTTTTTTTCTCCTTAAGAAAGTCAATTTTCATATCAGCATACTTGCAATCTAATTCTGGTAACACCTCCCAATGAACTGAAGCATCTAACTACCACATGATCATAAAAGCCAAGCTTGCTATTGTAACTCAAAATGCAACAACTTACTTCTTGATGGAATTCTGCTTCGGTTCCATCTGAGGATCTTGATGCTAAATTTTCACGCCCATGTATAGCCTGATAAGCAGAGGTGGTCAGCACCAAAAGTTCATGCCACTTGTGTGTTAATAGTCTTGTGTGAACCTCTACAGGGAGTTCCTGGTAGAAGGGAAGGCGTTTGGTCCATTGCACCAACTTTATAGAAATTGAGTCACCAAGATGTCGGAGTTTGGTGGACAGGTCACTCTTGTGGTCCAGTAAGTCTTCTAGATTCTGTAAAGTGATTTGACAGAGTTAGTATCAAGTTTAAGAAAAAAATAAGTTTACTAAGTTACAACACTTCCATTACATTATCATACAATAAATGTATATTTTTATTCTATGAATATCATATATATGGTATGTTACTGTTATGCTATGTGAATAGTATATATCAAATTTCAAAGTGCATACAATTGTTCTATCATATAACATATTCAATGCCAAAGCACTATGCATCATCTATCTTTGTCACTTACTTTTAACGTGGCAATATCTTCGAAGTCGTCACACTCTATAAGCATCCGGATCATAGCTTGGGCTACAGGGTAGGGTGTGACGCGCTCTCTAGTTGATGTCACATTATTATCTAGTCTATGACGGAAATGTGCAACCTGGAAAAATGAATAATAATAATAATGATAAACCCAGTTAACAAGAATAAAAAAATAACAAATAAATCTTTCAATAAAGCTAATACATTCTATATATAAGTTCACATTGAAGAGTAATCAATATGTAATTATCTTTTAAAGAAAACTTTAGATCATTATCATGCAACCATTAGCCTGATAGATATAAAAATAATAAATAAAATAAAAATATCACCACTCACCTCAGCAGGATTAGTAAGGGCTGCTTTTAGTATGTGTCCACTGTTGAGGCCACTTGTAATGGGTGATGTAATTGGGGGAGATGTGAGAGGACTGGAAATGGGCATCGGTAGAGAAGTGGCTAAAGAAGTCGTCCCGGCCATCATGAGCGGGTCGAGTCCCACTTTCTTGTCAGGAGAGCTGCTTCCTTGCTTCATTTGTCCATTCTTTTTATTCTTCTTTTTGTACTTTACCTAAGGGAAAAAAGGCTGTTTACATATGTCCAGAATAATGGGGAAGGTTTTATAGTGATTTCACAAATCCTTATAATTGTCAATCCTCTCTAGAGAATCAAAGCAAATGGGAAATTAATAGAACATAATGAAATTATTAGAACATTTCCAAATCAAGAGAATCAATCAAAGAGAAATCACATTCTAGATATATTAATATTATACCTAAAGAATCACTTAGAAATTACTGTATCTTGAATAACATGCAGTGCCACAAACAAGCTCTTTCTGTGAGTGACTAGCACCATCACAAGATCCATAAGTTTCAATGGAAAGCTTAGTCAAATGTATCTACCTTTTCTTTCACTGCTGTATTCAGCTTTAACTGCAATACAGTGCTTGAATCTTATGGTGATTACCAAGTAAAGAAATAATGAAAGCATGACTACCCTAAGTCACACAAACAATAAGATACATATTTATCATGAAAAAATGCTTGCACAACATTATATAAACTGTGAGACACTTTTAGACTGAATACTTCCTATTTAATATTTCAAGAGAGTCCTGAAGCTTTTGAAACATATATTACAAATGGACAAAGTCAGAAAGAACAAACTAGTCAAAGAGAATCAGTCAGGAGCAGGAAAATAGACATTCTCCAACGCAGACAATCCTACTTTGTGAACCTCCTAAACACAAGACAAAACACACCTCATTTGAACAGTGAAGAAACACCATGCAAATCTGATGACAATAACCTTTTTTTTTTTGTCCACACAAAGAAAATATAAGAAGCACAAAAAGCTACAGATGAGGCGCGTGCAGGGCTAACTTTGCCTTACCTCCTTCCAAAAAAAGTTAAAGCTACTTTGAAAATAAGGTGTAAACCCTCACCATCAGTCCATGTGCTTGCTTGCATCACACACCTACAAGAAACCACTGTCTCCATGGATTAGTTGAGATAGTCCTTGCAATAAGTTCATACCGGGATGTAGGCAACTTGTTAATTTAAAGCAAACAAGACAAAAACCAAACAAAATTTACTTTACCAGAGAATTAAAATAATAATAAACAATAATGATAAAAATCAGAACTGAAAACTGTTCATTGCACAGAACAAGCAAGTCTAAGTTTTTTTTTTCACTTTCTTTCACCTTTTCAAACGTTTAATCACAGCACTGTCTGTCTGATCCCTTTCAAAGTTCCGGAGATCTTGTCATGTTTGCGATTCATCTTCTTATTTCAAAGCATCTTCATATCTTCAGTCTATACCATATTAGTAATGAAAAAATTAAACAGACAAGCTACTAGCATATTGTTTGTTAGACTAGAACTTCCTGGGGAAATAATACTGCAATGGTTAAAAGCTACTTGGAAAATAAATCAACTAACCTTGTATAAGTTATAAACTGCTCCCGAATTACGACCACCTGGCATCCTGTCTTCTCTTACAGCTGTTGGGAAAGATTTTTGATTTAGACAAATCAATCAGAGCTACGATAAGCTCACATATCCAATTATACTTGATGCTATACTTAATCTGTATGTTCATTAAATTCTTTGAGAAAGAGGAAATCTATAATTTGCTTTTATAATCTCATTCATTATGCATTTTTGTAATCAGCAAACAAGGGACAATTGATGAGTAGATACATACCAGCAAGGACCATGCCTTGACGTAGGCACTTCTGGAAGCGACAGTACTGACAGCGGTTGCGCTGTGCCTTTGTAATTTCACAGTCTCCATCCGCAACACAAGTATACACCCTCTTGTTCTGCACTGTCCGCTTGAAGAAGCCTTTGCATCTGAAGATAAAAAAAAAGAATCATTAACTGTCTTCTTTAGTTGATATTATGCACAAAGCAAATCTTTTACAAATAAAATGCAATTTTCACCTTAAAATTAAGAAAAGATCTTTTCAAACTTCCTCTCCATAATCAAACTATCATTCCTTACTTACCCTTCACAAGTGATGATGCCATAATGGAGGCCAGTTGCACGATCTTCACAGATCATGCAAATCATAGGCTGGTCTTCTTCGTCCTCCTCAACTGGAGCAGGTTGAGCAGGTGCACTGGTGGCAGTTTCCACCCCATTGGTACGGGAGCCCCACATCCCAACTGTTGAGAGGTTCATGGCTGCTGGGGAGTCTGGCTGCGTCTGAGGCAGCTGGCTTCGGTCTCCTGCCCATAATCGCTCCATATTGAGGGGAGTGGATGGGTGTCGCTGGGTATCAGCATTACTTGGAGAATGAATGTAGGGTGCATTGTGGAGGAGCTGTAATTCACTTGGAGAACTTTGTGGTGATCCCAATCCTCTAACAACCTGGTAACCAGGGGAGGATGGAGCAACTGTGTATGGAGAGCGTGAGACTGGGGTTGGAGCATGAGGAGATCTTGCACTTGGAGTTAAGGGGGAACGGGCAGCTGGTGAGAGTGAGAGCGTACTTGATGGGGAAAGTTGGGGTGGAGATCCTCTTCTATCCTGACCTAATGACAGGAGACCATCTACAGAGGCACGCACTGCATCACTAGTATCAGCACCATAGCCACAGTTACTGGCAGGACCAAGCACCTCACGGGGTGCTTGAGAGGCTGGAGTCTGTGATTCATTTGGTGCAGTCCAGAACATGGTCTTGACACCACCTGCTTCTCCCATTATAACTGTAGGGGTACGGAGGCGGGGGGAATATCCAGCTCTGCTTGAATCAGCAGGAGCAGCAGCAGTCACTTGAGTGGAAGGCGTAGGTTGTACAATCCCTCCACTGATGAGCTCAGGCCTTACGCCATTAATGCGGTTAGCAGCTCCACCCCAGTATGGAGGGCCAGTGCTTACTGGTGCTCCACAACGCAGCCCAACAGGTGTGCTGGAAATTCCTGGCGCCAGCCCGGCCATTGTGGCAGCCAACGTGTAGGGCGTGGGAGGCATTCCTCCTAAGGAGGTCAGTGGTGGTCCTAAAGATACTAATGGTGGAGGAAGAGGCGTAGATACTGATGTAACTTCATGTATATGTTCACTGGTATCTGCTGGAGGAGGTGTGGTGGACATACGCTCTGGTAAATCATCTTCACACCTGTGAATTGTTTCTACACTCATGTGAGTTCCCGATGGTTGCGGTGTGCCCGATGAGGACACAGGCTGTCTGCCACCGCCGTCAAACACATGGGCGTCCTGGGTGTCATCCTCCTGGCCACACTCTGCACTACTTTTAACCTCATTGAATTCGTCTCCTGCACTGTCTGGAGATGATCTGAAAAATAAATACATCCGTCAGTACATGAATGCTAGCTATTAATTACGAATGCTGCATGGTAATTGATTTATAATGTGGCTCACAGAAATATCGTTAAGTGAGAGACACCCACCGCTCGTGGATCCGTGGCTGTGGGCGTGGCGAGGACCGAGGCGATCCCGACGGCAGGTAAGACGCTGGTGGCTGGAGAGGACTACAGGATGAGGTCTCAGCGCCAGAAGACCCAGAGTCCGGCGAGCAGGACGAGGTCTCGGCCAAGCTCTCCCCGTCGCTGCTGCACCTATCAACAAGTCATCATTGTTTATTCTCTGCATATATATCGTAATTTTACAATTCTTATTTATAACTGCAACCCACCCACATAAAAAAAAGTTTTGAATGACCTTTTTTTTGAGTGTGCAGTGAAGGTTTGCATGAGTAAGTGAAATCTGGCTCCTTATGACCCTAGATTTAGCATGGGTGGCATAAACTCGGTGTAAAGCACCATTTCATTCCTTTACAGTAAAGGAAACTTAAGGACAGAGATTTCACTGCATAAATGCATTATAAGAGTGTAGCTACTAAAAAGAACAATTTTCTAAATATAATCATTGAAGCACTGGTAAAAAAAACTAAGTTCTGACAGTAAGTGCAAAAAATATACATCCCGTTGAGGTAACCCAGACTATATAGAAAGTTATTGTACTGCAATTCCTTTATCGATAATATTACGAATATTAAAAAGATATACCAAAACTGGAGAGTCAGTCTTAGTGAAGGAGGAGCACAGCAACAAATACTCTTAAGCATAATCAAACACCCCCTTCCCTTTGAATCCAAGAAATTGAAAAGGTTCCGTAAATTCCTTCACCCTAAAACACCCTTCCTCCTTATCGCACCTGAACATAATAACCAACCCTCCTCCTTGACGTCAGAACAAAGAGATTTAATACCTCCAAGTAGTTCTCAAGGAGCCAATAACCCCGACATTTGAGAAATTTCCTGCGAGAAAGAGAATGGGAAAGGAAAGAGGGCTTACCGGGAGTCTACTTTACGGCGCTTAAGCTTGAGGTCCTGGAAGAGGCTCATCTTGACGCCGTCACACTGGAGCAACGTCACCGTCATAATTCCTGGAGAGAGAGAGAAACAGAACGTTTATTGTTGTGTCAGAGATGTACGAACAATTCAAATACATGTTGTATACCGCGCGGTAAAATAAAAATGATAATACACGTTATACATATTATACAATAAAAATAGATGTTCATAGATATATAATTACATGTAAGATAAGATACCGCTAAAACATGTGCTTTATTTCATACAAATATTATACGAACTATATATATTTAAATAAAATTATATATTATATAAAACTACAAACAATGATTGATGTTACTCTTATAAATAAATAATCGATATATATCAAAATGACGTAGGCAAAATACTTTATAGAAATTATTAGAACTGATCTAGCATGTTTATAGCGATCCACTGCTGTGTGAATACCATAAGGCCATGATGACCTTTGCAATACTGTAGATGTATTTCGGGTAAATTCCGTACCTTGCATTATAAATGTGTGTGTGTGTGTGTGTGTGTGTGTGTGTGTGTGTGTGTGTGTGTGTGTGTGTGTGTGTGTGTGTGTGTGTGTGTGTCTTCATACATAAATATGTGCACCAGTTTAATAACATGTACGTATTAATTATCGCAAGTGCGCAGCCTTACAATTAATACGCACGTCGCAATTCCCGCTTCTACCTCCCTCCCAGCATTCGCCACTCTTCCGCAGGCGAGCCACCTGGAGGCAGCATCGGCGTCACCCTCGGGCCTAGACGAGACGAGGCGAGAGAGGCCTGCTCATGGTCGCTTATTAACCAGCTTCGCATATTCCCTGACTCCCTTTTCCTTCAATCAATACAAATCCCCTTATTCCCATTCTTTGGATGACTTATCAACGTAAAAGAAATATAAAGAGAGTCTATCGGCGCAACTTTTCAAAGATACCACCCCTACGTCTGCCCGTACCCCAAATGCTCGGCAAAAACGTAGTAGAGTAGGGAAAAAAAGGCGCTTCGAACGGCGTATCTGAACATCCCACATGTATTTTACCTATAAGGAATTCAATCCCACGAATATGGATCTAGGGTAGACAAAGATTAAAAAAAAAAAGAAAAAAGAAAATACTTGACGGAGATCTTGAGTGTGTAAAAACGCAAATCACTTCCTGTCTGTCTCACCTTGAGCTAAAAGTCACGGTCACTGGTGATCGCGCTGACAAGTAAGGGAAAAAAAGTGAGATAGAGAGTGAGAGTGGGAGTGAGACGGAGCTGAAAGATCCTACGAGAGAAGAGAGAACAGTGACAAAGAGTGATAAGAGTCGAAAGGTCCGAAGTAGAAGTAGCACCCACAGGGAAGGTTGAAGGACCCACTGGAAAGAATAAGCACAGAGAATGAGGAGAAGTTAGAAGGTTTAGAGGAGGTGAGAGTAAGTACAGGAGTTATAGAGTTGAGAGTTGAAAAGGCTGGGGTGTTGGTAGAGGAGGAAAAAGGGAGAGAGAGAGGAGGTCATAAAAGTGAATGCCATTGTACAACAGCGGAAGTTAAAGATGGGCAGCATTGAATCGAATGAAAAATATAGACGACGATAAAGAAAAGCAATGCATCAAATTTAAATTGCAAAAAAACAAATAATAAAATAATGATAATAATAATAATGAAAAATATCGCTTCAGCCACTTATGTGTTTGTATTATCCACTCGACAGGAAAGTTACAAGAACAAAAACACAGAAGACCTTTACTACACCAACCTCGCGGCACAAGGTTTCAGCACTAAGCCAACAGAGACGGGAGATACCGTTAGGACTATGATTATAAATCTTGTTAGCCAAATTGATGATCACACGAGCTGCGTTAGGCGGCGAAGGAAAGCAAGGCTCGGTGAAGGTGCGGGTGGTAACGGTAAATTAATGGCAGGTTCCCCGGGACAGCAAGACCCGCTGTAGGAGGCATCCCAAGGTCACCCAGTGCCCTCCACTCCGCCGTCCCAGCATACCTCACACGTGGTTTCCTCGCCGTTGTAGAGCCGTTCGCGCTCTCACACACGCGCGCTCTCTCACGTTCAAGCTTTCCGTTCTCCTCTTCGAAACTGAGACCTTGACCTTCCCTTCGCTCGAGGACGACATCCCCCCGAGGACCTTGACTAGCAGGACGGCCTGACATTGCCGATCGGGACGCAAAAATGCCTGCTGTAAACACGAGCTCCTTAAACTGCGCGCTACTCATGCTGTGGCTCCCGCGACCACGGCTCACTACCTGTCTGGCCGGCCTTCATCGGGGTTTCAAGGTGGCGAGAACTCATTGCCGTTAACTGAACGACCGCCTCCTCGCCACACCAACTTCTCAGACTGAAGAAGGTGTCGGTGCAGCTATCGTTCTTGTCTAATTCACCACGTAGTCAACGTAAGAAGATTAACGTAACGTAAGGAGATTAATAAATAACGACAACAACAACAAAAAATAAAATAAAAAACACGGCCAACAAGATACAAAAACTTCCCCTGCATACTGAGGCCACAATAGTATTAGTAAGAATGAGTACCCAGTCATATTCCAATGCTCGTAATTGAGTTCGAGAGATTGATATGCACTTTTCCAGCATGCGGGTGGCGTGACACCTGGCCAGTGAGGGGCGGCTTGGTGCAGCTTCGGGACACCCCTGGGCAGCTTGCCAACCCGGCTTGCGGATGCACCCCGTCCTGTCTACCTCATCTCAAACGGTTAAAACACGAAGCAATGTGGATGGAAGCGAACATGTGCGTAAAGTGCTGAGGGAGAGATAGAGGGAGGGCAGGAGGTAGAGGGTAGAGAGAAAGGGAGAGGGAGAGAGCGAGGGGAAGAGGAAAAGGAACAGGGTGAAGAGAAGAGGGATATGCAAAAGAGGGGGGTGGGCAAAGACAGAGACAGGGAGGGGAAGAGGAACACCCACATTAAGCATTAACAACATCATCACATCAAAAAAAGAATCGAACTCAACACTCGTATAAACACACCAAATCCCAAGCTTCCGGACTGTCCCACACCACGAGGAAGTGCGCCTCCCCCTCCACTCCCCTACCACCACCACCACCAACTCCTCCTCCTTCTTCTTCTTCTTCTTCTTCTTCTCCTCCTCCTCGTTCTCCTCCTCGTTCTCCTCCTCCTCCTCCTCCTCCTCGTGATGGGCCTCCTCTTCCTCCCCTGCGACCGAACCAGCGCTTCCGTCCACACCTCCGCCTCAGGCCCTCTCGTCGCGCCGTTGTGATTGTCGGTCGGTCGCCGTGAGTCTTCCTGTGTATGGCAGTCGTAGTGTTGTTGTTGTTTTTTTTAATTATATTTTTCTTCTTTTAGTTTAGTCGTTTGCTTTTTCTTTTTCTTATAGTTTCTAGATATTTTTTTCACGGTACTAGTTCTTGGGGCGAATGGGATGGTAAATCAAGGAACAGTAGCCAGGAAGCTTGGCGTATGGTGGGAGTTTGTTTGTGTGAGCGCGAGAGAGAGAAAGAGAGAGAAAGAGAGAGAAAGAGAGAGAGAGAGAGAGAGAGAGAGAGAGAGAGAGAGAGAGAGAGAGAGAGAGAGAGAGAGAGAGAGAGAGAGAGAGAGAGAGAGAGAGAGAAGAGAGAGAGAGAGAGAGAGAGAGAGAGAGAGAGAGAGAGAGAGAGAGAGAGAGAGAGAGAGAGAGAGAGAGAGAGAGAGAGAGAGTGAATGAGTGAGAGAGTGAGTGTCTAAGTGTGTGTATGTGTGTGTGTGCGTGTGCATACTTCTATGCTTTGACTTCCGTGGCGTCTCTCACGTGGCGGAGAGCAGCGCCGGGGGGGTGGCCAAGGCCGCTGGAGGTCCCACATGCTTAGAACACTAAGTGGGCCGCCCCATAACCACTGGCACTTCCTGATCCTCCACGCCCGCGCCATGCACGGTGCTATGGCACTTACTCGTACACCCACGTTCTTTCTATTTCTATTTCTCTCTCTCTCTCTCTCTCTCTCTCTCTCTCTCTCTCTCTCTCTCTCTCTCTCTCTCTCTCTCTCTCTCTCTCTCTCTCTCTCTCTCATATAAAGCAAAGACGCATGAACGAAGAAAAATACGCACACACACAAACACACACACACACACACACACACACACACACACACACACACACACACACACACACACACACACACACACACACACACACACACACACACACACACACACACACACACACACACACACACACACACACACACACACACACACACACACACACACACACACACACACACACACACACACACACACACACACACACACACACACACACACACACACACACACACACACACACACGCAAGATAACTCTAGCCTAAAAATCCGCATCAATGAACTTGGACCCTTGTATCACGATACACGAAAACTGTAACGAGATCTTCCTCGCAAGGTTGTCGACGCGATTAAGGGAAACCGAGCATAACTACGAGGCAGAGAGCGTGGAGCGGCGAGCATGCCACGTCCACGGCGATGATTAGAGTACATAATTGCTCCGTGTGTTACAGGTAGCCTGCGAGTGGCGGTTACAGATCATGTTTCGGACGCGAACCGCGATGGCTGCAAGGTCGTCTGGAGGCTACCGTGGGTATGCGGCCGCCACTAGTCCGAGCTCCTTCGCTCCCTCACTCTGCCTGCGTTTCGTCTCCTTCACTTCACTTCGCTCCTTCACTTCCCTCTCGGTGGATTGTAGGTCTTGGTTCTCTTGTGGTCTGTCTTTATGTTGTTTTTTGTTTTGTAGCCTGTCTATAGCTTAATCTCTCCCTCTCTCACATTCTCTCTCTCTCTCTCTCTCTCTCTCTCTCTCTCTCTCTCTCTCTCTCTCTCTCTCTCTCTCTCTCTCTCTCTCTCTCTCTCTCTCTCTCTCCCTCCTCACCCTCTCTCTCCAATTTCTTTCCTCAAACCCCACAAATCACAGCTTTTAAGACACTGAACAATCAGCAACGGAAAATCCCCCCTCGCACACCTCTGCCGAAGAACAACTCTCACTTTTCAACCATTACAGTCACAGTTACGCTGCAACGTCCCCCCCCCCCTTCACCCGTCACGCCCCGCCCGTCCCTCCCCCTCCCCCTCCTCCCCCTTCGTCTCCTAATCCCCCCTCCCCCTCCCCCTCCCCCACCCGGGACACCACACATACCTCTCACTACAATGCACATTCACCTCCATGTAACATTTCGCTCAGTCACGATACATTCACTACATACTCTTCCCTGTCATAAAAGGGTCTCCATCACAATAACCTTTTTTTTTCTCTCTCTCTTCTCCCCCCCCTCCCCCCTCCCCCCGTTAACATTGCAATATTTTACCCCTTTGTGAACGTTGCTGCAATGCAACTGCGATGAATTGGTGCCAAATAGAAACACGGGCGATGAGCAGTTCGTTCGCGACGGCACGCATGCAGCTGAATTATGTGTCAATGAGGTCTTTTGTGTCCTTTGTGCTCCCTTGTCTATGCATTTCCTTCATCTGTGTCCCGTTTCCCTGCCTTCTCCCCCTCCCCTCCGTCACCCCCCTACCTCCCTCCCTCCCCGCCCTCTTCTGGAAGACCTTCTTCCCTCCACGATTGAGGTTAGTGAAGGCTCGGTGGTAACAGCTGGCTTGGAGAGGCTTGGCGGCTCAGCGAACGGCGTGGCGGTCTGCTTTTCTTCTGGCTCAAAGGCCTTCAACGGCGCCAACCATCTCATGCGTACACGTGTAAATGCATGCACATACACACACACACAAGCACGTACAAATGCATTCAAGATAAAATCCGGACCAAACTCATACACACATTTAAGCAATTGCAGACACAAAAACGTGCAAACACATATACACGCACGTGCGCACATACACACACACACAGACACACACACAGACACACACACACAGACACACACACACAGACACACACACACACACGCGCGCGCGCGCGCGATAACAGCCCTTTCGAATGTTACAATCATTGTATATGCATGTATCTGAGTGCGCAGCAACAATCAGAATATTTTGGTTGGTCTTAAAATAGCCTATACAAGGATATGACTTCAGCTACAAAAAAATAAATAGTTGCTCTTCGCTCAAAATACAAAATGCTGCACGAACAACGGGCGGAAAATCTGACGAGCAGCGTGGTATTTTTAGCCGAATAAATGATAGAGAGAGAGAGAGAGAGAGAGAGAGAGAGAGAGAGAGAGAGAGAGAGAGAGAGAGAGAGAGAGAGAGAGAGAGAGAGAGAGAGAGAGAGAGAGAGAGAAAGCGAAAGAGCGAGAAAGAGAAAAAAAAAAACTGAAAGAAAGAAAGAGACGCAGAGAGAAAAAAGAAAGAAATAAAGATAGAGAGAGCGAAAGAGAGAAAGAAGCAAGCGATGGCATGGAGCGTGGGCGAGCACTGGGATTACCGGAGCTAGCGGGAGAGACGGGCATGGATCAGTACCGTTACCCACGTGAACAAGAACACAACCATTTCCTGTCCCACTCTCCCACTCCGAGCTCTCCACGCACTGATACGCTGGTGGACCACATTACCGTATTTGCCCCGAGATTTATTCTCATATCCTGTTACTATGGATTGATTAGTAAGAGTACCGATAAAGCTTAACGTTTAAGACTTTACAGAAGAAAAATGGAGGCCTAAAAGAGAAGGCAAAGGAAAACAAAATGAGCCTGCTCTCCACTAGGACGTCGGTAACCGCAAGGCAGGAATTATAATTACAGAAAACGGAGACAGGCTTCCGCGTGGCTCTATAGCTTCCCACTTTCTCCTTTCATCCGTTGGCAACCTAGCATTCACACACTCTCGCTCATCCTCTTATCTTCCCCTTTCAAAGAGGCACATTTTTGTATTGGCTTCTCTGTATATGGAATGCGGTTTGCGTGTTCAGACTACGTGTTCTATAGATAAAGCGAACAAATGCTGTTTGGAATTCTTTCTTAGTTTAGGTTGTTGGGTCATCTTGCATTTTAACGCGCTTGTAAATAAAGCAATATATGATTAGTATAAGAGTCTCAGTAAGTCAGTCAGAGTCTGTCTGTCTCTGTCTGTCTGTCTGTCTGTCTGTCTCTCTCTCTCTCTCTCTCTCTCTCTCTCTCTCTCTCTCTCTCTCTCTCTCTCTCTCTCTCTCTCTCTCTCTCTCTCTCAATAAACATCATAGTGATTATATGATTTTTTTAAAAATCTACGACGGCCGCGAAGTAACAAAAACAGATGAATAAAAAGAAAGACAGAAAGAAAGAGGCAGAGAGGGAAAAGTGAGAGACGTCGCGGAGGAGAACTGCGAAGGTGAAGGTGACTGAACGTGACAAGTTAGTAAACGGGTGAAGGTGGAGAAACGTGTAGGTTTTCAGCACGAGGATTTGCACGTGTTGGGGCGAGGAATGCAAGTCACTTTAGCTCTCAAGGCTTGGGTAACGCACGACCCGACCTGAAGAAATAATTCCATCTGGTGCAGACGAATGCAGATTGACCTCATGCGATGTTGCTGTGATTATTCATATTTATGTGGTTTTTTTTTATCTTTGTATCAGGCTGATTAACTCTTTATATCTCCGTTCGCGTGTGATTCGTTGACGTTGGGAATTTATAGACAAGTCACCGAGTTCCTCGACCCGATCAACAGGTGTTTATGTGTGCGTGTTTATGGGCGTGTTTGTGCGTGTGTCTGTGTTTATGTGCGTGTGTGTTTGCATGTGCGTGTGTGTTTGCATGTGCGCATGTCTCTAGAAGTGGGAAGAGATACGGGAATACAACCTTGCGTTACCGGAGTGCCACGGCCACCCCGACCTTTCCCCGTTCCCAGTGGCACTTGCGCCGCGACGGAACGGGCGTCCGCGGCTCTCGGAAGCACACGATTATTTCCTCGTGCGCTTCCGCCTCCTCGCTGGGAGAGGAATGACGGATTTGTTCAAAGCCACTTTCTTGCTACGCACAGAAGGCGTTTCCGAGGACAACAAAACAGCAATCCCTTCCCAATCAGACAGCATGATCAAAATCTCTATACAGAACATATAATAATCCCAATCGTTCATACACATCTTCACATACACCCGCTTTCTAAAAATCTCCTCCTCCTCCTCCTCCTCCTCCTCCTCCTCCTCCTCCTCCTCCTCCTCCTCCTCCTCCTCCTCCTCCTCCTCCTCCTCCTCCTCCACCACCACCACCACCACCACCACCTTCTTCTTCACGCAATAATTGTCTGCAAGCAAGCTGGGTGATTGCGCGGCGAGGCCCCTTCACCCCAGTCAAGGTCCATCTTCACACGTCTCTGCGCTCGCAAAAACCAGGACTCGGCGATCACTGGGCGCCACCTGACCGTGTCTTCACAACACCCCGCTCTTATGCCTTGCTGTTTGTCTTATGGTCGCGCTTAAGTCGTTTTACGTAGTAATGGCACCCCTTTAAGAGTTTATTTGTATCGGGAGTCGTTTTTTTTTTCGAAGTATGATTGATATTCGTTAACGTTATGTTCTTTCTTAAAGTGTGGTTGTTCTTTTCGATTTACATGTTTTTTTTTCAACTTTGACAAGTCTGTTACAAGATCTTTCCATGCAGTTGCAAGTATAACTTTTATATCGTTTTATTACTTTCTTTCAATATCCACACACCCACAATGCATCTTTGGCTTTGCTTATCATATACGCGGCCAAAATTCATAGCAATAACGATAATGACAATAATAATAAAAATAATAACAATAACAATTATAGTAATACTGATAACAACAATAATAGCAACTACATCAACAAAAACAACAACAACAATAATAATAATAATAATCATAATAACAAGCAGAAATAGAACAGTGTATAAAGAAAAACAAATAGAATTGCTCAGATATCCAGAGAAATCCGTCTTAAAGATTGTAATACATTTTCGCTATGCACGAAAGACCTACAGACGCGCATTCATAAAGACGTCTAACTATGGACAAGCACGCATCCACGTTTCATCTGCAAACCTACATTGCCTGCAACGGTGTGACCCTCATACACATTATGCATCATTGCAATATCGCTTTCTCTATCGTTCTTATTCTCTTTCGGTACATTACATAATCCTTCTCATATTTTGCTTTTAATTAATTATTTTCCCCCTATATTCGGTATACTATTCTATCTTCAGTGGCATAAGAAACGTTCTACAAATACTGAAATGAAAAAAAACAAGTACATTCAAACAAAAATCACAAATTCCACTCCAAACCGCAAAAAATCACCACGTAGCAGAGAGAGCGTTGCATGGATACATAAAATCGCTTTTTCTTTCCGTGGTTGCTTTTTCAGCAGCCCTCCAGCGCTTGCTTCGTCAGCGGCCGTTTTTCCCTTTCACTGAAAATGCTTTGAATTCCCTTAAAAATAGAGGGGAATATCCCACCGGAATATTCCTGCACTAACACCAAAATCGAGAACAGGGTCGAGCAGCTCGACACTGCACGCGAAGCTCGTTGTCTTTACCTTGTGTAAGCATGGGTGTCGAATGAGACGGTTCAACTCTAATGTCCACCATAAAGGCGGCACTCTGCGGCCACGGGCGGGCAAGGCGCAGGTTCTATGGTAACACGCGAAGCAACAGGTGCAGGCTGCTCGTGGCACGGTCAGCCTGGACAACGGGCACGTGGCACCGCAGAGGTAGTAAGAGGCACTGTTGGATAAAACACTGAGGGCAGCATATAGGTCACTGTGCCACACTGGCTACACTTGTGCCACACTGGCACCACAACACAACACTCGGGACGACCGACACAGCTTAAGTAGCGACAGCACCGCTAGGGTCCCTCCACGCGAGGCGGTGGTCGGAGAGAAACTGGCGGACGAGCGAGAGCCTCGGGTTCGACCCCCCGACCGTCGTGGTCTCAGCACCGCCCATAGCCCGACGCCGGAGTCACGGCAGCTTTCTCTTTCATTGCGAGGAGCCCGAGCCAACCCGCGGCAACAACCAGTGCCAGTCCTCACGCCCGCCCGCCCGCCCGCCTGGGGGCCCCGCCCACAAAACACCCGACATTCAACATTCAACATGACTGCGATGATGGAACCTTGCAGACCGCACCTGCCATGGCCACCGCTGCGCCAGGCCAAAGAGAGCTCACCTCCGCCTAACTTTGACATTTGGAAATTCCCTTTTTGCCCACACTTAGCCATAGAGACACAATAACATATGCTGCCTCGTGGCTTTCTGGGCGTGTTTTACGAGACTCGAGGCAATGCAGTTGCAGGGAATCGGCTGCAAGGAGAAGGAGACTGATGAAAGTAACCATCAAGGTGGTCGGCTGAGCGGCTCCTTCAAGACCGAGAATAGTTCCCTCGCGGATAGCCCAGTGTCAGGGAACTTCGGTGGGAAGTCAAAGTGCTCGCAGTCCTTCGTCTCCTGTTATTCATTCTCTTTGGAGTTTTTGCCTTTTGCACAAATTGCGCGTCCAAGAACGGCAAGCATTCATCCTTCTTTTTAAGCGGCTGTAATTCGGCTGCGAACCAAGGAGGAAGACGGTAGATGTCAGGGTTCATGGAGAGAGAAGTGGGAGACAGAATAAGGGAAATAAGAGGGAGGGAGTAACAGATACAGTGAGTGAAGGAGAGACACAGTAAGAGAGAATGAGAGAGAGAGAGAGAGAGAGAGAGAGAGAGAGAGAGAGAGAGAGAGAGAGAGAGAGAGAGAGAGAGAGAGAGAGCAAAGAAAGAGAGAGGTATATAGATAGATGGTGAAAGACGCTAGAGAGAGAGTGAGAGAGAGAGAGAGAGAGCTACAGGGGTTTTGTGCTACATCGCCGCCAACGTCAGTCACAAGAAGCAACCGAAGTTTCACTCTCGCCCCAACAGTGCTCAAAGAGTATGACTCAAACCCCCTCCTTTTCCTCTCAGCGTGTTACTCTGACTACACGGCTACACCTCATGCCTTAGTGACTCCGTGTGCTCTCAGGATAATAAAGAAAGATGATAAAGAAAGGCACGGATTATGATGGAGGACACCTGATGGTCGCAGAGGGCAGCACCTGTCTGTCTAGCATCTGTTACAGGATACAGGCGCATTCCACCAGCGCCAATTAACATGTGTTCCTGAACGGGACCCCGGCGTCACTGGTATATAAAAATAATTCTTAAAGCAATCCTTGGCAAAAAATGATGAATTGTCTTATATACGTTTTTGTTGTTTGTCATTACACCATGATGTCTAAAACACTTACCAAGCAATCTAGTATTTGCAACTTTCAATAAAAATCTGCATCGTCATACTCTCAATGAATAACATGATCACGATGATGGTGAGAATGATGATTGTGGTGATGATGATGATGGTGAAAATAGCGAAACTAATGATTATGGATGCAATACATACATCACACACGATCATATTTATATGCACCCATAATCACCCCCCCCCCCCCCACACACACACACACGCACAGTCTACCTACATACAATCTCCTCAAGATTCCAGTCCTCCAGTAGGCCAAACCAAGTCATATGAGATAGGTCACTTCCTGCACTTACTGTACTCCGGTCCTCTCCCCTCCCTAACCCCACCCTCCTCTACCTCCAATCCTCCTTCTCTCCTGCCCTTAACCCCTTCTCCACCCCCACCCCCCACCCCATCCCCCTGTACCACCTTCTCCCGCACACTTAAGCGGAGACAACACTTGATATCGGGCGGCGATACGAGTTCTCGAGAGATCCCCAGATTTCCCGATTGACTTTGGTCCGAGCCGCAGGTAGCACGATCCCGGCATTCACAGTTACTCCGAGAGCCGTAACGAGTAACCTCACTTCCCTAAGGAACACAGGTAACGCGCACAGGTATAAAGGTAATTTCCGGAGGCGCAGGTAAACGTTACAAGGATCGGGGGGACACTCTTTAAGAGACTTCCGAAGATAACAGGTACCCCTGGAGCAACGGTCGTCACGCTTCATTACAGAGAGTCAGGTGTTACAGCTGTAGCGATCACACGGTACAACGGTTACGAAAACAAACAAGCATAAGAATAAGCAACGGCGACGGCGATACGAACAAGAGCAACAATAATAATCCCACCAAGTGCAAGTTTATCCTCGAAATTCACAAAGTTACTTGAGAGGCACGGAGTTTGCGGTACAGTTGTCTGACGAAAGTCCCCTTGTACACAAAACTACTTCCGGCTTCTCACTGTTACAGGTTGTGAGTGTTTTTTTTCCAAACTTGTAGATTCCGAGGACAGAAGCAATATCCTGGGCCGAGGAAATACTTCAGACACTTCCTGGGTAAAGTTCAGGGATTGAAATCTTTGTATGTATACTGAAAGTCGAACTGTTTAGTCACATATATGTCTATTGATCTGTTTATTCCCATAAGTAGATAAACAGTTATTTACATTTATGTTTGTTTGTTTGTTGATCTGTTTATTTATTGATAGAGAGGGAGAAGTATAGACAGGGAGAGAGAGGGAAAGAGAGAAAGAGAGAGAGAGAGAGAGAGAGAGAGAGAGAGAGAGAGAGAGAGAGAGAGAGAGAGAGAGAGAGAGAGAGAGAGAGAGAGAGAGAGAGAGAACGAAAAATGAAAACGCAAATTCAAAAATCGAAATAATATTAAAGAAACCATGAAAGCAAGAACAAAATTCCACACCCATAAACAAGGAAAACAAAAAGTTAACAAAAAGTAAACAAAGAAAGTAAACAAGAAAAGCACACACATATTGCCTTACAAGAGCGGCGTCTCTCTCCTCCGCCCATGCAGTCACTTGCCGCTGGACATGTTGTGGTCGCCCTGATTGCTTGCAAGCACATCGGAAAACACGGACTAAACGTAATACTGAAGGCTGCCACTTGATTATGTAAACAACTTTCTCCGCGACTTAGGGGGGTCTTTTGACAGCGGTGTCTGGCAACACCTCGAAGGGTGGAGGACGGGAAGTGTAGGAGGAGGAGGAGGAGGAAGAATAAGAACAAGAAGAACAAGAATAGGAGAAGGAGGCGTATGAGTATGAGTATGAGTAAGAGCAAGAGTACGAGTATGAGTCAGAGGAGGAGAAGTTGTCCCGGGAACAGGAAGAGAAAGAGGTGGCAATGGTGCTTTGTGGAAGGATCAGAGGAAGAGCGAAGAGGATGGCGTAGGAGACGGCGAGGGAAAGGAAGGGGGGGAAAGGAAGACAGAAAAAAAAGACAACCAAATAAAGAAAGCGAAAAGAAACAGCAGGACGAGAGAAAAAAAAATGAGATGAGATGTGAAAGAGGTGTGAAGAAGGAGTGCGGAGGAGAAAGTGAAAACACGCAGAACAAAGAAGACAAGAAGCAAACGAAGAAGAGAAGGTGGCGAGGGCCGTGCAGCAGCCACGAGTTTCCCTGTGACGCAGCACTTTGCACGTAACACTTTCCTTCTCCGAGCCACAGCTGATACCCTCCACGCCGCCCCCCTTACCCCCCCCTTACCCCCCTCCCCCTTAAGCACTTGCACTTGGGTACAAATCCATAACGAGTAGACCTGGCACGTTTTCAGCACGTACGGCCACAGACAGTTATTTTCGCCGAATATCAACAGCGCATGAATGAAAGTGAGTGAGATTTATTAAGTGGAGGGATGTGTTGGTGAGTGACTCGGTGCGTAACGCGCACATCCACACGCGCACGCACACTCACACTCACACTCACACGCACATGCACACGCACATGCACACGCACGCACAGAAAGAAAGAGAGAGAGAAAGAGAGAGAGAGAGAGAGAGAGAGAGAGAGAGAGAGAGAGAGAGAGAGAGAGAGAGAGAGAGAGAGAGAGAGAGAGAGAGAGAGAGAGAGAGAGAGAGAGAGAGAGAGAGAGAGAGAGAGAGAGAGAGAGAGAGAGAGAGAGAGAGAGAGAGAGGAACAAACAGACAGACCGAGAAAAATAAGACAGCAAATGAACAAACACCTGCGTGAGGGGTGTGTGAATGAGTGAGTAAGGAAGGGGGCGTCGGATCCAATGACTAGGAAGGTGAGGAAATGAATGCGCGAAAGGATGAGTTAGTGAGTGAACGAGTGAGTGTGAAAGAGGGATAATCCTACATAAACAAACCGCGGTTATTAATACCAGTCGTACAGGGGAGCGGTTACAAGCCGGGTAAACAAAACTCACCCGGAAATAAACGAAAGAGGCGAGAAAGGTGCTTTAGAAAGGAAGCTGTGTGTGTGTGTGTGTGTGTGTGTGTGTGTGTGTGTGTGTGTGTGTGTGTGTGTGTGTGTGTGTGTGTGTGTGTGTGTGTGTGTGTGTGTGTGAGAGAGAGAGAGAGAGAGAGAGAGAGAGAGAGAGAGAGAGAGAGAGAGAGAAAGAGAGAGAGAGAGAGAGAGAGAGAGAGTTTGTGTGTTGAGTTATATATGTGTTTGTACAGGAGGAGGACAGGTGACCGGCTGAATGTGTATCCACGTGTACGCGAGGTCGTGCCCTTTGCAACCCGAGCGAACGCCAGCGTCGAGCGGAAGGGCAGGGCCTTCGCCAGGAGAGCGGGCGGCGCCGTCGCGACCCTCACCCTCCGCGTCTCCTCATCACATGAAAGTCAAGGAGAAACTGTCGGCGTTTCTCCCCGGAAGTCCGCCCTGATCATCACCAGGAACTAGGAAACACCTTGTTACTTCCCCGACGCTTCGCTCGCTCTCGGCCCAGGGCGCTTCTTATCCACCTGGGATCGACACGACGAGGGGGGAGGGGGGAGGGGGTCAGGACAGCCCAGGAGACGCCCTGCTCGCGCGCCCGTTGAAGTCCGAACTATATAGTCACAGTAATCGTCAAAGTAATTATCTAGCAATAATAACGTAAAACGTTGTCTTGTTTTTTTGTATAATTTTTTGGTTTCAAAATCGCGCATAAAGTACCGGTGTTCTCAACAAACGAAAGCGTTCAGTAACATGATCTCTATATCTACTTTCTCTCTCTCTCTCTCTCTCTCTCTCTCTCTCTCTCTCTCTCTCTCTCTCTCTCTCTCTCTCTCTCTCTCTCTCTCTCTCTCTCTCTCTCTTTCTCTCTCTCTCTCTCTCTCTCTCTCTTTCTCTCTCTCTCTTTCTCTCTCTCTCTCTCTTTCTTTCCCTTTCTCTCCTTTCCCCACAGTCCAGCGTTGCGACACGCACTAAAGCCATACCCCGAAAGGTCAGAATCCCCGCCTCTAGCGGGCATTCTAGTATCTTTCCCCCCTCCCCCCCTCCCCTTCGCTCCATTCTATCCTTCTGGCCCCACACCTTGCTTCCCTCCTTGGCGTAGCCTAGGGAGTGAAGGGGAGGCGAGAGGGCGGTGGGGGGAGTGGGGGTGGAGGGAGCGGAGTGAGGCGTGCCCGTGACCCTTACCACGGGCCTGAATGTAGGTCATCGTAGCTTCGAAGCCGCTCCCCCTCCTCTCTCCCTTCCCTCCTCCCTCTCCCCTCCTCTCCTCTCCTAACCAGCTCTCGCGATCCCTCCGCAGCTCTCCCGTGCGTTGAAATAAAAAGCTCCCCTCTCGACCGGACCGTCCGACACTACCCTTGCTTGATGCAGCTTTCCAGATTTCCAGATTTCCAGCTCTCCGGATTACGGCGAGAGTGAAAATCGGCGTCGGTTCGCCATACGCTGACGTTTCTCGCCATGGCAACTGCGGTGCCGTCGCCTTCCGCGTGCTGTTTGTCTGATTTTGACATTGATCTCTTTCTATTGTATCTATCCATCTATCTATATACATGTGCGCGCGCGCGTGTGTGTGTGTTTGTTTGTTTGTTTGTTTGTGTGTGTGTGTGTGTGTGTTTGTGTGTGTGTGTGTGTGTGCGTGTGGTGTTTGAGTGTGCGTGCACGTCTGCCTGTATGTGCATAACGAATGTATTTGGTCAATCCCATCACACACATATAGTACATTATTACAAACGCACAAAACCACAAACCCTTCAATCTCCCCCTCCCCCCTCTCTATCATCCCCTCACCCCACCCCCTTCAACGGCGACACACAAACACACCCACTCGAACAAACACAAAAAATGTACACAAACAAAGACACCAATTAGACGCTCCTCTACCTGTGCGCGGTCGACATAATAACCAGCGGTCACAAAGAAACCGACTGAGGATTAGTCGGCCTACCAAGCATATAGGCCTACTCGTCTCTCGAGGCAATGCAGTTATCTTGATTTTTTTTAGAATTTGTTTCCTTGGTTTTGTGTTTAATTTTATCATAATTTCGTTTTTTATGTCGCATCCGTGTCTGGATATATATTTTTTTATAGCTATTATTAGTAATAGTTTAATTTTTCGTGTCCAAAAGTTATTGATGTCATTCGTTGTCAAATTCCAATTTCTGATCGAATAGACGTAAGCAATTCTGATGATCCATTTTGGTTCAAATTTCCTAATAAATAAACAAACACACAAAGCAAGAAATAAACAAGGAAAAGAAGAAGAAAAACAAAATCTACAACCGCATTCAAACCTTGACCTTCCCTCTTGACCGTCCTGCTACAATATAGCCGCGACGAATTTTCTCCCAATATTTCCCGACAAAACGAACGAACAAACAAAATGACAAAGAAGACCCAAAAAAAAGAAACCCCCCAAAGCTGGAAATTTAAGAAAAATAAATATATAAATAAATAAATAAACACGAAACAGAAAGGGAACGACCGAACGAGGAGCAAAACGAGCGAGCACCTTGAACGGCCATAACGCCTCGTCCGTTTACAAAAATAGGTTAGAGTAAAAGGTTCGGGAGGGTGGGGGAGGGTGGGGGTGGGTAGGGGTGGAGGAGGGGGGGGGGAAGATGGCGATACACAGACTTATATGGTCAAGGAAACCGAGCGGGGGAAGCCGTCGCTGTAACGGAGGATTGGGGTGTGGGTTGGGATTGGGGAGGAGGAAGGAGCGGGGGAGGTGGAGGTGGAGGTGGAAGAGGGGGCGGGGAGGTGGAAGAGGAGGAGGAGGAGGAGGAGGAGGAGGAGGAGGAGGAGGAGGAGGAGGAGGAGGAGGAGGAGGAGGAGGAGGAGGAGGAGAAGAAGAAGAAGAAGAAGGAGGTGGATGATGAGAACAAGAAGGAGGAGGAGGAGAACAACAACAGCAACAACGACAAAAGTAAGAAAAAAACAAGAAAAGGGTGGGAGTTAAGGAAAGGAAGAGAAAGGAGAACATGAGACAACAGAGAAGAATGAGGAATGGAGGCATGTCGCGAGGCGCTCTCGTCTCACCTCCTCGTCCCGCTTGCTACTCCCATCGGCCCCCCCCCACACACTACACACCACCATCCCCCCTCCCACCATCACAACTCACCACAAACCAAAAGCGATTGCACAAAAAAGGTGAAAGCTAGCTTGAGAACAGACACAACGAGCTGACAGTTGCACACACCAACAGCACATCCTTTATCGTCCGAGAATCCCATTCCAATCGCGAACCCACCCTCAACCACATCCACCCTATCCTCCTCCAGAAGGAGGAGGGAGAAGGAGAAGGAAGAAGAAAGAGAAGGAGAAGAGAAGAGAAAACAAAGAAAGAGAAGAAGAAGAAATAAAAAAAAAAGCAACAAAAAAGAAAAAAAAAAAAAAAAAGAACAAAGTAAAAAAAAAAAAA
>NW_028234431.1:6348337-6350837 GCF_977035675.1 Penaeus japonicus
CTCTCTCTCTCTCTCTCTCTCTCTCTCTCTCTCTCTCTCTCTCTCTCTCTCTCTCTCTCTCTCTCTCTCTCTAAATAAGAACAGGAAACAAGTAAACAGAGTACAGAAATGAAGAGGAGGAGGAGGAGGAGGAGGAGGAGGAGGAGGAGGAGGAGGAGGAGGAGGAGGAGGAGGAGGAGGAGGAGGAGGAGGAGGAGGAGAAGGAGGAAACGGAAGAGGAAAAAAAGAACAAAAAAAATAGAAAGAGCAGGATAATGAGAAAAAGAAGAAGAACGAGTAGGTGAAGAAGAATAGAACGAGACAAAAATAAAAAAAAGCAGGAGGAAGGAAAGAGAAAGAGAGATGAGAAAGAAAAGAAGGCCTCGGGCAAGAGGGGGAGGGGGTGGGGGTGGGGGAGTGGGGTCATGAGGAGTGGCGCCGGCGAAGCAGGTATAGAGAAGAGCTCCCATTGTGCCCGAAGTAGCGAAAACCAGGAAGGAGGTTCACACTACGACTCGCATGCTGTTCCGCCTAGGTTATTGAGGATTAAATCAAACAGGATGGGAGGAGGTAGGGCCTAGGGGAGGGGGGGAGAGGGGGGAGGAGGGAGAGGAGAGAGGAGGGAGTGGGGGAGGGGAAGAAGGAAGAAGGGAGAAGGAGGAGGGGGAGGAGGAAGAAGAAGGAGATGGAGGAGGAGGAGGAGAGAGGAGATGGAAGAGGAAGAGGAGGAGGAGGAGGAAGAGAGGGGAGAAAAGGGGAGAAGGGGGGAAGGGGAAGAGGAGTGAAGTGAGTGGCATCTGATCCGAGTACATCAAAAAGCATTTGTATACCGCAAGGCCTGAGGGAAGGAAGGAGGGGGAGGGGGGAGGGGGGAGGGGGGAGGGTATCTCTGCTTCCTGGATCTCCTTCCAAGTCGACCTAATGAGGGAGAAAATGTGCAGGATGCTGCGGGATCGCCTCAGCAAGGGAGCGAATACACTAATGCGATTGTTACGAGAGTCGTGCATGGCTTCCGCAAGATGGGGTGGGGGTGGGGGTGGGGGTGGGGGTGAGGATGGGGGTGGGGGAAGTGGGTGGGGAAAGGGGTAGGGGTATGAGTTGGTAGGACTTGGTGGGCTCGAGGGGGGAGGGGGGGTGTTCAGATCGTAAACACATGCACGTTTTACAAAAATGTTAACGATTACACCTATGCACGTGTAGGCATATAGACACGTGTCTGTGGGAATCAATATGTACAGCTCTGCAAATACACCTATGTGTGAGGCCCATATACATTTTTTTGATACCTTTCTGTCTGTTTGTCTGTCTGTCTGTCTGTCTGTCTGTCTGTCTGTCTGTCTGTTTGTTTGTTTGTTTGTTTGTTTGTTTGTTTGTCTGCCTGCCTGAATTCTTGCCTGTTCGTTTGTTTGCTTATTTGCTTTCTTTCTTGCTTGTTTGCTTTCTTGCTTGCTTGCCTGCCTCTGTTCTCTCTGTTCTGTTCTCTTCTCTTCTCTTCTCTACTCTACTCTACTCTACTCTACTCTACTCTACTCTTCTCTCCTCTTTTATTTCTTCTTTTTTCTTCCTCTCTCTCTCTCTCTCTCTCTCTCTCTCTCTCTCTCTCTCTCTCTCTCTCTCTCTCTCTCTCTCTCTCTCTCTCTCTCTCTCTCTCTCTCTCTCTCTCTCTCTCTCTGCACACACACACGCAATACAATCTAACTCGACATACAGAAACAACACACAAAACAAAAATAACAAGATATACAAAGAAAACAAAGAGTAAATAAAGCAGAAAAAAGTATTTCCTGTCTTACCCCCCAACCCCATCCCAACCCACCCCACCCCATACCCCTAACGTCTTAGCGTATTAACTATTATCTTAATGCATCATCTTCCATGACAGTGATAACAGTGATAGCTGTAAAAACGGTCGTTGCTGTTGCTGTCGTTTGCTGACAGTGTTGCTGTTTTCCTCATCATCAATGTTTTGTTGTTGCTGTTTTCCTCATCATCAATGTTTTGTTGTTGCTGTTTTCCTCATCATCAATGTTTTGTTGTTGCTGTTTTCCTCATCATCAATGTTTTGTTGTTGCTGTTTTCCTCATCATCAATGTTTTGTTGTTGCTGTTTTCCTCATCATCAATGTTTTGTTGTTGCTGTTTTTGTCAACATCAATGTTTTGTTGTTGCTGTTTTTTGTCAACATCAATGTTTTGTTATTGTTGTTTTCCTCATCATCAATGTTTTGTTGTTGCTGTTTTCCTCATCATCAATGTTTTGTTGTTGCTGTTTTCCTCATCATCAATGTTTTGTTGTTGCTGTTTTTGTCAACATCAATGTTTTGTTGTTGCTGTTTTCCTCATCATCAATGTTTTGTTATTGTTGTTTTCCTCATCATCAATGTTTTGTTGTTGCTGTTTTTGTCAACATCAATGTTTTGTTGTTGCTGTTTTCCTCATCATCAATGTTTTGTTGTTGCTGTTTTCCTCATCATCAATGTTTTGTTGTTGCTGTTTTCCTCATCATCAATGTTTTGTTGTTGC
>NW_028234431.1:6365837-6400837 GCF_977035675.1 Penaeus japonicus
GTAATAACCTCGTGCTTTCTGGGCCGAAGCTGGAGGAGCGAGGACGCGCTCTGGCGGAGGGAGGTGGGGGAGGTGGAGGGGGAGGTGGGGGGAGGTGGAGGGGGAGGTGGAGGTGGAAGAGGAGGAGGAGGAGGAGGAGGAGGAGGAGGAGGAGGAGGAGGAAGAAGAGGAGGAGGGAAAGAGAAGAAGATGAAGAAGTAAAAAAAATGGACTAGAAGGAGGAGGACATGAGGAGAAGCAAGGCCGCATTTCTCAGGAAGGTGAGGGGAGGGGGGGGGGTGGAGGGAGGGGAAGAAGGAGGAGTTAAGAGAAGAAGTGGAGATAGGAGAAGAGAAAGAGACTTAGAAAAAGAACAAGAAAAAGTGGAGAAACAAAAAGAGGAGAAAAGAAGAAAAGAAAAAAGAAGAAAAGAAAACAAAACAAAAGACTGAAAACCTAAACTGGCACTAAAGCCATTCTGATTCCAAAAAAGAATTCTCTCTCGATGATCAATGCCTCAACACCCGCATTCACCGTCCCAAAGAATCTATTTCTGACGTAACACTCATTCGGAGGAGGCTGAGAGAGAGAGAGAGAGAGAGAGAGAGAGAGAGAGAGAGAGAGAGAGAGAGAGAGAGAGAGAGAGAGAGAGAGAGAGAGAGAGAGAGAGAGAGAGAGAGAAAGAGAGAGAGAGAGAGAGAAAGAAAAAGAGGGATTAAGTGACGGACACAGAGACACAAGATGAAAGAAGCAGGAGGAACAGTCAAACAAACATTTAAACAAGCAAACAAACAGAGAGACAACTAGACAATCAGTCACAGACATCGAGAAAGAAAAGAACCTTGAATCCGTGAGACTTTTAACACGCCGTTCTTTCCATTCCCCGAGATTGGACAATCGGCAGCGCGCCCGAATCGCTCTCGATCGGCCGGCCCGCGAATCGCGAGGAGGCGGAAGGGAGACAATGCACGGCGTTGCGACATCGCTGGGGATTGGGCGGGGGTGTGGTGTCACTTGCGAGGTGGAGGAGGAAGAGGAGGAAGAGGAGGAGGAGGAGGAGGAGGAGGAGGAGGAAAAAGAGGAGGAGGGGGAAGAAGAGGAGTAGGAGGAGGAGGGGGAGGAGGAGGAAGAGGAGGAAGAAGAGGAGGAGGAGGAGGAGGAGGAGGAGGAGGAGGAGGAGGAGGAGGAAGCGGAGGAAGAGGAGGAGAAGGAGGGGGAGGAGGAAGAGGAGGAGGAGGAGGAGGAGGAGGAGGAGGAGGAGGAGGAGGAGGAGGAGGAGGAGGAGGAAGAAGAAAAAGAAGAATAGGTGGAGGGGAGGAGGAGGAGGAGGAGGAGGAGGAGGAGGAGGAGGAGGAGGAGGAGGAAGCGGAGGAAGAGGAGGAGAAGGAGGGGGAGGAGGAAGAGGAGGAGGATGAGGAGGAGGAGGAGGAGGAGGAGGACGAGAAGGGGGAGGAGGAGAAGAATGAAAAGGAAAAGGAAGAGGACGAGGAAGAGGAAGAAAGAGAAGAGGAGGACTGATTAGGAGTATAAAGGAGAAAGCGAGAATAAGAAACGAAAGAAGAGGTGGAGGAGCGAAGGGAACCAAAGGGAAGGGAAGAGAGGGGGAGAGGGGAGGGGGGAGGCGAAGGAGGAGGAATGGAGGAGGGGGAGGAGGAACCAGCACTCCACCCCCCCTCCACACACACGTGTCTCATGCGGGGTCGTTGGCCTCCGAAAGTGTTTGGTGTTCTAACAATGGCTCGCAAAGTTCCATTCAATTGCAGACATAAAGCAAACACCGCCTTGGTGAAACAGGGGAAGAAAAGGAACCGTTTATACCATAGATCGAAGAGAGGGATTGAGTTTTAGGACTTTCTGATATGGTAATGAGTGAAAGTCTTGATGCGTCGTGGGAAGGGCGTAATGGGCGGGATGAAACGCTCAATCACAAACAAAAATATCCACGCCCACGAACTTTCTGCTGAATATATGAACGCATCCATGCAAACGCAGGTGTGTATGTGTGTGAGTTCTTCTGCCCTATTGAGATGGGAGGTATACGAAAACAAATATAGATAAATCAATCAAACAACGATATTCACAAAGAAAAGAAAAAAAAACAGCACCCCTCACCACACGCCCACAAGCTTACGAATCGCCCACCGCATGATTCCAACAAATTAACCCTTTTTTTCCCCAATCGACGAAAGTAAGCAAGAAAGTCCGCGTATGCTTCCCGACCACAGCGAACGAAGGGGTCACTCACCTGCGAGACGCAGGCACTTTCACTTCTCCCCCTCCCTCTGCTGGGGGGAAAGGGTGAAGATCTGATGGGGGGAGATGGGAGGGAGGGGATAGGGAGGTAGGGGAGGGAGGAGGGAGGGCAGGGGGTTGTAGGGAGAAGGTGGAAGAAGAGAAGACACTCTCTCTCCCCTCCTAGCGTGGGTGCTCGAGATGAGCGGATTAAGCAGAGGAACAGATGGTATGGGTTTTGCAGGGAGAGTCGAACCCTTTCGAGCGAGGGATTCGAACTCTTATTCGAGACTTTGGGAGTGAGAGGCTCCCGGTTTTGGCCAAGCGAGGTCGATGGCCACGTTGTCGACATACGTATGTATGTGTTCAGATATGCGCATCTCTATGATAACTTTCATTGAAAAAAAAATCCAGCCTATTCCCCTTCCCTCAGAGTGCCGTTTGCCGTTCCCTCTCACCCAACGCTAGAGCGAACGAATCCGGAAAATAAATGAATTAGAGAAAAGAAACGGACTTTCCTACTACCTAAGAAAGACCTTTCCTACAACTGCCACAACATGCCATTCCACAACCGAACCCGACCAGCCACAACCATGACACCGGGGGACCTGTAGAAAGTTTTTTAAAGGAAGGGCGACGGGCCACCACCACGTGCACTTTCTCTTTACGGTCGCCGTTTCATCCCTAAGCCGAGAAGGAAGTCTGAGAGCGAAGGGAAGCGGGAGTTTCTTTCTCTCGTTTTTTTTTTTTTTTTTTTCTCCTTTCATAACGAGCTTGTGACCTCGACCCGTTGGTAGTTTGGAAAGGGTGTTGAGAAGGGTATGTGTGTGTGTGTGTGTGTGTGTGTGTGTGTGTGTGTGTGTGTGTGTGTGTGTGTGTGTGTGTGTGTGTGTGTGTGTGTGTGTGCGCGCGCGCGCGTTTGCGTGTGTCCCCAAGCGCGAGCTCATGCGTACAGACGTACCTAAACATACGCTTTCCGATTGTACACACGCGAACATGTACCCGTCCCTTCTCATGCATGATACCAAAGCCCCCAATCAAGACGAAACAACATTCCTCTCAAGCCCCCCTCCCCCCGTCCCCCCAGGATCCAGCGGTGCCGACGCGCGAATTAGTGCTCGGAGTCAGTCAACAGAAATTTGATTGAGGAACAATGGGAAAGTGTAGTCAAGGTTTACCTCCAAATAATGGCATTGTTCTAACCTTTAGCCGTGATGAGGAAAGACTAGCACTGGCACACCTAGGCACTACTTACTGCTAATTGCAAATGAAGTGCTGATGTTACGTGTACTTGCAGAAAAAAAATGAACATCAGTGAAGCTTGAGCGTAGGATATGGTTCATATAAACACCGTTATGCTAATGAAGAAAGTCGTGTTAATGGTGATTATTAACATTAGTGACGAGAATGAGGTATATATATATATATATATATATATATATATATATATATATATATATATATATATATATACCCTTCCATCTCCATCTATATCTTTCTACATCTGAGCCTCTATATAACCACCTATTTATCAATACAAAATGTACACTTGTCTAAATCTAAATCTATATCTATATCTACGTCTACGAGGATATGTGCGTATGTGTGTATGGGATGAATGAGTCGATGAATATATGGGAAAGCAGATGCACGGATGGATACATTTGTCTCTATGTTGTCTTTTCGGCCTCGTCACAGCGCGAGCTTTAAGGACTCTCCAGGACGCGATCCTTTGAGAGATGTGAACGGAGCAAGACATCCATCATCCCCCTCCCCCCACCCCCTCTTTCTCTTTTCCTTCTATCGCTTGCCTTTCGTCTGTTTTTGTTTCTCTTTTCTCTTTTCCTTTATCTCTCTTTCTCTTTCCCCTTCCTCTTCAACTACCTCTACCCCTAACCCTACCCCCTACACCTACACTTACCCCTACACCTACCCCTTCCCCTCTCCCTTCCCCCCACCTTTCTCCCTCCCCCTTCCCTTCTCCCCCCCTTTTCAAAACCCCTTCCCACGCTCTTCCCCGACGCCGCGTCCCTCCCGACTCCTCTCTATAAAGAAGGAACATCACCCGTCACCATTTAGATATTTCCCTCTCGATTACAGTCATTAGCCCAGTTCCCCTTCAACAGTTAGGCTGATACCTTCCCACAAATTAGCCCCCACGGAGCGTAGGGGTAGGGGGTGGGAGAGGAAGAAGGAGGTGAGGTGAGGGGGGGGGGGGTAGTAGGCCAATGGAGTAAAAATTAGGGTTTCACTTTCGGGTTAGGAACTAGAGGAAGAGGAGGATAAGGGCGATGGGAGGGGAGAAAGGAGAAAGGGGGATGGGAAGGGGGGCACAAGGCTTCCTCACCCCATTCCCCCTAACTCCCCCCACCACCCCCTCCCCCACTTGTCATGGCAGTGAAGGGAACCCAAAGTCAATGTCAGATTTTTGCGCCAGGTTTACGTCTTAAAAACCGACGACATTATGAAAGACCTTGCGTTTAAGGGAAGGGGGAGGAGAGCGGATATAAGGGCATATCTTAAAGTTAGTTTTATTCTTCTTTTTTATTTTTTATTTGTTTTATATCTTTTACTTCTGTTTATTTGTTTTACATCGAAGACTATTTTTTTCTCTTCCTTTATATCTTTTTTGTTTGTTTGTTTGTTTGTTCTTGCTTTTCGTGGCTGAGAGGAGTAAGTTGAAAGAACAAGTCTTGTCTGTTGGGGCTCAGATCGGTAAGACTGGGTTCTTTTCGTCTATCTATTTCTCTCTCTCTCTCTCTCTCTCTCTCTCTCTCTCTCTCTCTCTCTCTCTCTCTCTCTCTCTCTCTCTCTCTCTCTTTCTCTCTCCCCCTATGGATGTACGAAAACTGTTAAACCGTACCACTTACAAAAAAGATGTGCCCACAGACATTATATTAAATAAACTCCACGTCATAATATTTTAAAGCATTCGACTGTTCAATTCACAGAGAGAGAGAAAAAAAAACATATATCGCATAAAACTAATCAAAATACTGTAATCAAATAAATGAATATATTCATACCGAGTACCAAAACACGGGAAATAAAATCATAGGCCTAATTAATCGGGTCAGATATTTCCGGGAAAGTCGCGCACCATAGAATGTCAAAAACCTAAATCTAACTATGATATAAAAGGTCATACCTATTGTTTTTACTTTTAACTATAGATTATCTGCGTAATAATTCTCTATGTTTTTCTATTCAATTATCTATTTACACATATCTGTATTCACCATCATCATATCTATACCAATAACACAAGTCACAACGATAACAATAATAACGGTAGCATTAATAAAAATAATAATACTGATAGTAATAAAAAAAACAATAGAAAAAAAACAGTAACAATACCAACAAAAAAAACACCAGCAATAACAAAATACCCTCGTCATAATCAATCTAAAATTAATGAAAAAAAATCAAATTCAATAAATAAATAAAAATCATCGCCCAACTCCGACAGAGGGCGCCAACGGCCTCTAAAATTCACGCACAGTATGAATTCAATCTGTGATCAAGGTCCTTCTGTGAGGAGAAATGAGGTCACTGCTTGCCGACGGAACCCACGATCGAAGGAGGGAGGGTATGAGGAGGGAGGGAGGGAGGGAGGGAGCGGAGGTGGAAGTGGGAGTGGGAGTGGGAGTGGGAGTGGGAGTGGGAGTGGGAGTGGGAGAGGGAGAGGGGGAAAGAAAGAGAGAGAGAGAGAAAGAGAGAGAGAGAGAGAGAGAGAGAGAGAGAGAGAGAGAGAGAGAGAGAGAGAGAGAGAGAGAGAGAGAGAGAGAGAGAGAGAGAGAGAGAGAGAGAGAGAAAGAAAGAAAAAGAGAGAGAGGGAGAAAGAGAAATGAATAAGTAAAAAATGAGGGCGACGGCGGTTACGTTGGGCAGGTAACTCATAACTATGCTAATAAGATGGGCGCTGTTGTTACGTGAGTCACGCTAGACTCCATAGTAACAGTGATTTAAAAGCTGGCGAAAGGTAATACCGTTAGAGGTGAAAAGGAAGGAGGGGGGAGGCAGGGGGGAACGGACGGACGGACGGACGGAAGGAAGGAAGGAAAGGAGGGAGGGAGAGAGAGAGGGAGGGAGGAAGGAAGGAAGGAAGCAAGGAAGGGAGGGAGGAAGGAAGAAAGAAGGATGAATGGGGAGGGAGTGCGTGAGGGGGAGGGGGAGGGGGAGGGGGAGGGGGAGAGGGAGAGAGGTGTGTATACATGCAAACATACATGCATACATATATATAAATATATATATATATATATATATATATATATATATATATATATATATATCATATATTATATATTATACATTATACATATATTACATATATCATATGTATGTATATATTTTTTTTCATCAGCCTGTATCATTCCACTGCATATATATGTATATATGTATGTGTGTGTATATATATATATATATGCATACATATGATGACAGGTTGGAATCACTGGGGAATTTCTGCCTAACGCCTATGGGCCTCAACATCATATTGGTAAAAACTTACAAAGCCGGATGCGGAAAGATATTTGAAAAAAAAGCACAAGGGATAAAAAAAAAAGCACTGTCAGAAAAAAATAATACTCCAATCTCTCAGTATTTCTTTCAGTATATTTTCTTGACGTGTCGTTAAATGTCAGGATGCCCGTGACGCAGGCAACGGCGATTCAAGTCGTCGTCGTCTCCAGCCACTGACGTTACTCTCAGCTCCTTCATCCAGGTTATCTGAAGTCAGTCAAGTTCCGCGCATGACAGGCGATGAGGTCACGGTTCTTTAAAGACCAATGCGACTGATGGTATAACGGCGGTTGGTGAGATCATGATGCGTCGTGACGTCATGGTCGGTTCACGATCGGCCCTGCGGTCATGGTGACAGCGGACACCAAAAAAAGGCGGTGTGATGAGTTAGTCGTATCATCACTTTCGAAAGATGCGATGAGCTTAGGCAGGCGAAGAGCATGTGCCGAGAAAAGAGGTTAAGAGTGAGATTGCATCAGAGATCACGCTGATAACACGGTAACGGTTCTTGCGGTGACGAAGGGACGGTCAAGGGATAATGGCTATTACTCTTGAAGGTTTAGGAAAAATGAAGAGCGCTGATTCGAGAGCCGTTGTTGGAGATTCGTCATGGTTATTCTGGAACGAGTCTAAAAGAAGGACTTTGCTTATCGCGGGGAAAACTGCAGCTTGTAACGGTACATGTAACGAAACAGGTGCAGGTAGTAACGGTGCTTGTAGTATGGCGCAGACGCAGTAACGGCAACTGTAGTAAGGGAAGTTCGTGAGGAACCCCAACCGAGGATGTAACGGTAAGGCTGACGCCAACAGTTACAGAGTTTGTGACAAGGCAGACATATCGTAGTGCTGGAGTTTGTATCAGTGCATGTACTGATGCACAGGTCGGTAGTAACAGGGCTGTAACAAGGTAGACGTCGGTAGAAATTGAAGCTTGAAACAAGGCATACGTCGGTAGTAAAGGAGCCTGTAATAAGGCAGACAACGGTAGTACCGGAACTTGTAACGAGGCACTTAGGCAGTACTCACACTCATAATGAGGGAGACGTCGGTATTAACAGAGACTGTAACGAGGCAAACGTCGGTAGTACCTGGGCTTGTAACGAGGCACACGCAGGCAGTACCCGTGCTTGTAATGGTGGAGATTGTGGTCTCGGTGGAGACAGGTTGGAGCGTCACGACCTCCACGCACCTTCCCTCCCCGTTACGTTATAGGGGTCGAGGTCCCTCGTCCCAAAACATCCCTTCGCGGCGCTGGCTTCCCTTCCGCTGGCGAAAACCCCAAGTCACCAACAATCCCGTGGGTGGAAGCGCACTTTAAATAGAGGGACCTGCGACCTCTACTCCTCCGTCCACTGCCGATGGAATCAAATTGATCGAGGGAGAAAGAGAGAGAGAGAGAAAAACAATGACGAAACTACAAAGGATTCGACGTCGCAGTTCCGAACAAAGGAATTCGAAACCACAACGCAAGGAAACGGATGCGAGGTCAGAGGTAAGGTTTGTTTGGGAAAGTAGACTCTTGGGCCCGGCGAAGCAACTTTCACATGTGCAGGGAAGACACCTAGGGAAGTGTGGCGGGGGTGAGGGGGTGAATAGGGAGGAGGGGGAGGAGGAGGTGGACGGAGGGAGAGGCAAAGGGTGGTTCAGGGAGGAGTAGGTAGGAGGAAAGACGAGAAGGGTTAGGGTGTAATGAAACTGCAAAATGACAAGGACCTAGACAGACAAAGGAAAAATCCCCCGTGAGGTGCATGAGGCAGCAAAAGGAAACGAGAAGGATGCAAGGGAAGATGTCAATGAATATCTCTCGCCAGGGACGCAACAGAGGGGAAGGAGGGAAAGGGTCAGACAGAGAGAGAGGAAGGGCGAGAGGGAAATGACTGATGTAGCAAATGAGCCTTGAAAGGTCAACGGCATAGTAAACAACCACAAGAGACACGAGACGAAGATGTATCAGACGGTGTTGTCTGTCCCAACAAAATGAAGAGATGGAGATATGACAGCTTATCGACCACAGAACACCGTAGAAGACCGGGGGTTGGTTGTTTAAGACGCAAACAAGACGCACCGATGCCTTGGTGCATGTTAGCTGGGTGTGGGCTAACATGCAAGATAAACTGCACGGCAAGAAAAGGTCATGTTAGCTGAGTAAGAGGAGGGAGAGAAGGAGGGAGGGGGGGGAGGGAGTTAGGAAGGGAGCGAAGAAAGGAGGAAAGGAGGGAGGGAGGCAGGAAGGAAGTGAAGGAGGGAGGGAGAGAAGGAAGAAGGGGAGCAGGGAGGGAGGGACGAAGAGAAGGTCAGGGGGGAGGGAAGAGAGGAGAGGGGTGGAAAGGGAGGAAGGAAGGTCCAGGAGTGAGAGCAAGAACGCACACACATAAGGAGGTCAGCGAGGATGAGACACTACCAAGATCGAATCTTTCCAGCCAGACCGGTACTCTTCCCAACCTTCCCTCCCTTTTTCCTTCTTGCTTCCTTCCTTCGGTTCTTCCCTCCCTCCCTCCTTTCTTTCTTTCCCTCCTCCTTCCCCTTCCCCTTCCTCTTCCCCTTCCCCTTCTCCTCCCTTTCCTCTTCCCCTTCCCCTTCCCCTCCCTCCCCCTTTTCCTTCACCTTCCCCTCCCCCTCCCCCTCTCCCTTTCCCTTCCCCTTCCCCTTCCCCTTCCCCTTCCCCTTCCCCTTCCATTTCCCCTTCCCCTTCACCTTCCCCTTTCCCCCTCCCTTCCCCTTCCCCTTCCCCTTCCCCTTCCCCTTCTCCTTCCCCTCCCTTCCCCTTCTCCTCCCCCTTCCCCCTCTCCCTCTCCCTTTTCCTTTCCATTTCCCCTTCCCTTCTCCTTTTCCACCTATCCTACCCCTTATCCTCTCCCTTTCCCCTTTCTCCTCATCCCTCCCCTCCCATGTCCTTCTTCTTTTCCCCTCCCTTCCTTCGCACACCGACACGCGCCGCAATGAAGTGTTTTTAATTGACCTACAAGACAGCGTGCGGTTTGCGACGCCTCGGCCCAGTGGGAGGGCGGGTAGGGTAGGTGGCGAGCACTGGGGCTCAAGAATAATATATTCTCTCTCTCTCTTTCAGTTTTCAATTCTTGCACTCTCTGTCTTTTTTATGCTCTCGTGTCTTTTGTCTATCTCTTTCGTTCTCCCATTCTCACACACTCTGCCTTTTTTTATTCTCCTATGTCTGTCTCAATACTAATAACCTTGATGATGATTGATGATGATGATAATGATAATGATGATGATGATGATGATGATGATGATGATGATGATGATGATGATGATGATGATGATGATGATGATGATGATGATGATGATGGTGGTGGTGGTAATAATAATAATAATAATAATAATAATAATAATAATAATAATAACAATAACAACAACAAGAAAATCAAAATAACCATTAATAATTTAACAAAATGAAAGTTCTTCAACTGTCGATGCAAATTCAATAAGATTCCTTTTGGTCCTGAACAAGGACGTAGAGGAGTTCACTGAGTCTATCCTTCGCTGGTGAGGTAATCATGACTTGTCAATATCGTCAGGAAAGTCGAAGAATTTTTAAATAAAATTATTCTCGTCTGTTCTTTAGTATGACTGTAACTTTTCCTCAAAAGAAAAAAAATCGCAGACTCCTTCCTCACAGAACAGAAATCCCTAGTTACAAATCGCATCACAAATAAACCCCGGCGGAGAACGATCGTCCTATTTATAAAGCTGGATCTAAATCCGAAAGAAAAGAGTTGATGGTAATAAGCCCTAATTTTGCTCCCCAGACAATCCTATCTCGGCTGGGGATCGCCGAGGTCTCGCGGACGCCGACGGGAAAGCGTGTGACATCGGAGCGCCTCTTTGTTCCTGACGGTTTGGAAGGGGGGGGAGGGGGGCGTCGCCTTTCGCCAGCGATCTACGTCGGTCATGTCTCTATCGGGAAAAAAGGGGGAAGAAGGGGACCTGCGGGGAGAAGGAAGAATGGGGGGATACTAGAAGAGGGAAGGAAGAAGGGATTCGCCTGTCCCTTCATCTAACACGACGGACGAAAGGAACACCTCGCTCTCCTCAGAGCCTCCTCGCCATCGGAACAAAGACCAAAGAAAGGTCCTGAAAAGACCTTTCTCCAAGAACGGCTGCCGCGCCCTCATTAGATGGACGTCTTCAGGAGTTCCTTCTCTTTCTTCTCTTTTTCTCCTTCTTCTTCTTCTTCTTCTTCTTCTTCTTCTTCTTCTTCTTCTTCTTCTTCTTCTTCTCCTTTCCCTTCTCCTTCTCCTTCTCCTTCTCCTTCTCCTTCCCCCTCTCCCTCTCCCTCTCCCTTTCCTTCCCCTTCTACTTCTCCTTCCCCTTCCCCTCCCCCTTCCCCTTCTCCTTCCCCTTCTACTTCTCCTTCCCCTTCTCCTTCTCCTCTCGCTCCTCTCTAAGTGTTCCGTAGATTCTGATCCGACCGGATGTGCCTCAGAAGGATTTCCAGGAATGGATGAGGAAAACCGGAAATACCTCGCGAGAAGTTCTGGGAACTACTGATGGAAATTAGGCAGACCAAGATGCTTTAAGTAACCCGCTGACCAATCCCAGACGATCAAGGCGGTGGTCTTAGCATGGTACTTACGCGCCGAAGACAACGCTCCGAAACTCAGGAATCGGCAACTCACCTGAAAGGGATGAAAAACATATTTTAGAGAGAAAATCGGATATGTTGACGTGGTAGATAAAAAATGCATTCTGAAGTACATTTCCGAGAGACTTCGGCTGGATGACTCACTGGGAAGAAGGAAAACAAAATCAGCCCTATTGGAGGGGTGCCATTTTTATGGTTTGGAACTCTCTCCAACTCTCTAATTTTAACTCTCTCTCTCGTTCTTATTCTGTCTCACATAAACACAAACTCTCTCTCTCTCTCTCTCTCTCTCTCTCTCTCTCTCTCTCTCTCTCTCTCTCTCTCTCTCTCTCTCTCTCTCTCTCCCTCTCTCTCTCACCGCCGCCTTTTCACTCTCCGTCTCCCCCTCCCTTACTCTCACTTTCACCCTCACTCTTTCCCTCACCCTCACCCTCTTCACTCTCACCCTGATTCTCTCCCTCACCTCACCTTTACCCTCACGCTCACCCTCTTCATCCTCATCCACACCCTCTACACCCTCCACATTCTCCATACCACCAAAGAATCAACGAATGAAAATCCTCAACACCGAGAGACCACCGAGATAAAAATAAAATAAAAAATAAAAAAAAATAAAATAAATAAAAATAAAATTAAAAAGTCTCCCACGGCAGACCGATCACATCTCGAACGTAAAAGCAGCTAACAAACAGCCTTCATGAGAGAGGACCATCCTATCGCTGCAATCTTCCCAGAGAGATAAATACCGTCTTAGAGATGTTCTTACACATGTTGCGAGCTAGGGAGACGCACGCGGAAGATAGGGAGAGAGGAGAAAAAAATACATACATGGAAATGATAGCAAGATACTAAGGCATGAATTTCCAGTATCACAGATACAAGGTGCAAGATATGATAATCATACGCACGCGCAAGCATGAACAAGCAAGCATGAATGCGTATGTATACACACATATATATAAATACATATATACAGACACGCGCACAAAATGCACAAACATACACTTACAGACAAACAAAACACCCATACAAACATATATAAACATGAGGGGGAAGCACGAGAGAGAGAGAGAGAGAGAGAGAGAGGGGGGGGGAGAGAGAGAGAGAGAGAGAGAGTGTGAGTGAGTGAGTGAGTGAGAGAGAGAGAGAGAGAGAGAGAGAGAGAGAGAGAGAGAGAGAGAGAGAGAGAGAGAGAGAGAGAGAGAGAGACCAGCAGACCCGACACGCTGACATCTGGGTCATCCACTACCCAGGTCACCGACCCTGTGACGTCATCACACCAACCAGCTGGAGGGTTACGGGGGAGGGTGGAAGGGAAGAGGGGGGAGGGTGGGGTAGGTGGGGTAAGAGTGACTTACTACATTACAGCTGTGATACCCAAGGCCTTACCAGGTTACCAGTTTCTCAATGGCGATTCGGTACTTGGAACGGCTCCACACGGTAGGAAAATAATCAAAATAATGTAAACAGATATATGGTAATATGATAAACAAACATGTGACAATAGCTATTGTTTTGGATCTTTCTACAATTTTCCTAGTTAAAACGACTAACACAAGAAAGATAAATACTCAGAATTCTCCCCAAAAATTCCACGGATTCAATAGTGAAGCTTCACTGAATCGCCCAGTAACCGATAGCTGATCAAACAAAACATCCGAGGGATATTAATCTCACCTTTAGGACATCTCGGGGCAAGTTCAGACTTTCTTTTTTTTTACCGACCATGTCACGTGAATAATGGACGCGTCATATTGACAGCTTACCAAGGGATGTGTTGTGTGGGAACAATGAAACCGTTGATCGCTGGTGATAAAAGATAAGGTGTTAAAAAGGCCGTCTTTGACTAATCATAATATGTGAGTGTAAATAATAACCAAATACAAATAAATAAATATCAGTAAATAAATGGTTATCAACAAATATGAATAGAGAGATAATGAAGTAATGATAAGAAATCAATGTAAACGGTTAAAACACAAAATTATAGTCACCACTTGTATAAACTGATTAAAATATATATATGTCCTTTTTCTCAAAACACAATTGAACAAAATGATCCACAAATAATTATCTTCGTCCCTATCAAATTATGCCGGAAATCACAAGAGGAAAAAATAACCAAAACGGGAACATTACAGACAAACAAATCAGAAATCCACCGACGGGGAACATAAACAATCCCATTAAAGAAACCTAATAAATAAGAAGCATATGGACGAGAGAAAATTCATAAAAATGAGGTTTCAGGGGATTCGTTACTTCTACAATCAGGTATTACAAGACACTCGTCCTTGGTGTTGACACAGGTTGTTGACCTCCCACGCTCTCCTGCAGCAGGGAGGCCAGCTGGAAAGGACACTGCAGGGACGCGGATGGTTGAAATGATAAATAATCATGTCTATTTACATATTTACACAAGCACATATGTACGTGCACACGCACACGCACACGCTTATATATATATATATATATATATATATATATATATATATATATATATATATATATATATAGATATATATATATATATATATATATATATATACCAAGTCTTTCTCAATTTCCCTACCTTGGTCTCTTTCTTTCCTTATGCATATATATATATATACATATATATATATATATATATATATATATATATATATATATATATATATATATATATATATTTACCAAGTCTTTCTCAATTTCCCTCCCTTAGGCTCTCTCTTTCCTTATATCCCTCTCTCTCTCTCTCTCTCTCTCTCTCTCTCTCTCTCTCTCTCTCTCTCTCTCTCTCTCTCTCTCTCTCCCTCTCCCTCTCCCTCACCCTCTCCCTCTCCCTCTCCCTCTCCCTCTCCCTCTCCCTCATCCCTCTCCCTCACCCTCACCCTCACCCTCACCCTCACCCTCACCCTCTCCTTCATCCCCATCCCCATCCCCATCCCCATCCCCATCCCCATCCCCATCCCCATCCCCATCCCCATCCCCATCCACACCCCTATCACCCTCTCTCTCTCCTCCTTCTCCCCCTATCCACATGCCAACCCCCTCAAAATGGAAATATCTCCTCCAGTTCACTCACATACAAGTGCCCTTTGACCCCCGAGGGTAGAGAGGTCACTTCCCAAACCCATCTCCTAAACTTTCTACTTCTTCAGGTAGACGAGAGTGGACCCACCCGGCCGCCTCGCCTCCCCGCTACTCTGGCCTCGTGGGTCGTCTTTCGGATTTTCACTTTGCGTAATGCCCCTCCTCAAAAAAAAAATATTCTCGTGATGTTCGTAAAGTGATACTAATAATTATTATTATAATGGTAATGAAGGTGATACTTCTACGTTTTAATAATAATCAAAATGGTGATAGTAATGATGGTAGATATTAATCATTGCATATGCACACCATTGTGAAGAGGTTTACCGAAGACAGGTGGAAAGAGGCAAACCAAAAGAATTAGGGAAATGCAAAGAGAAGAACATGACGATATGGATGATGATAATTATGATATTATCATTATCATCGTCATTATTTTTATCATTATCATCGTCATTATTATTATCACTATCCTATTATTATCATTATTAATATCATTATCATTATTCATAGTAATAATAGTAACTAATAAAAGTAATAACAATAACGTTGAGAAACCTTTTACAAATATTGCAAATAATTACAAACAAACATATACATACAAACACAATCATCAAAACAAACAAGAAGCATCCAAAGCCGAACCAACCCCGGACAATATCACACACCCGAGCCTAGGTAGGAATCACACGTCCCGGAGCAAGACAGGTGACCTATAGTGAGCAGAAGGAGGGGAAGTCCCGGGTCTCATGTTGTCCTAGAATTCCCCTTTGTTCTAGGGCAGTGTAAAATAAAAGGCATCTTAATTTGCATATAGATCTAATTTTATCTTATTATCCATTTACTTGTTATTATTATTTTTTTTCTTTGCCTACTCTCCCTTCGTAAGCTCGACTTGGCCTGCATGCACGGAAATCTTTTCGAGATATGCGCAGCCACGGATCCGCATATAGAAAACGTATTTTTGAAGGGATAACCATAATCGAAGCGGGGATCCTGAATCTACGAATTTGCAATTTCGATGAGATTGGAAGCCGAAACCTGACCCTGACACTTACACGAGCTGCTGAATGCGATGGCGACCTTTGACCTTAAATCTGGACACTAAATATGGCACTGCGTTGCGAAAAAGACGAAAGGAGAAAACAGACGACTGCAAGAAAGGACACCGAGAAACCCGCATAAAAGAAAAGCAGAAGCAACCAAGACCAAAAGTCCGCAACTTGAAGTCCTTCTGCCAAAAAAGAAAAGAAAACGACAACCGAAAATCAGCCATTCACAAGAGCATTAACCAATGCTGCGATTTTGGTGAAAGTGAAATCCGCAGCGCCGCCAGAGAAAGCGGTTCCTCGCCTCCTCGAGAGCCTGTCGCCAGCCATAAACTTCCTCCGGCAGAGCACATAGACCGGCCTTCCTTCTGCCTTGCTGGGGAACGAGAGGACAACAGGCCCGTGTTTATCATGAGTCTGGTACAGGTCGATCCTCCACGTGATTTTGAGCTCACGTGCCACGAGCGATCTTCTCTTGCTTTTTTTTTTTTTTGCCGCAGGTAGGATATCGAAAGGTTGCTTTGCTTCGCTTTTGAATGTAACGGGAGTTCATTATTGCATTATACAGTTCTCCTTGACGCGGAGGCGCGCTGCAAAATGTTACTAGATTGCCGATCCGCGTCGTTTGCACGCGGAAGCTGAAAACACATTATGCACACACCTAATCTACTAGTACTACTTTATAATATCACACAAAAAATGCCGTGCAAAGTATACGAGCCGAGGAGACCGCCGGAGTCAAGAGGTGTCCGAAGGCAGCATCAGCCAGACAGCCATCGAGCTAGCCAGCCGGTGCCAGAGAGCCAGAGGGAGACACGCCATCGGGAGCCGCGGTGAAGGTGCCAACTCATCGGCTGGTTGCGGCATCGCGGATTCAAGAATAATAGATTAACAGCAGGAGAAAAGTGGGTGTGGAGCACCCGGAGCGGAACGGTCGCCGTGTCATCCTCCACCGACAACGCTGCGGATGGATGAGGGTGGAAGAGTGGAGGAACGAACTGTAGCGTCACGGGATCCCCTTTCCATCTCCATCTCCATCTCCATCTCCATCTCCATCTCCACCTCCACCTCCACCTCCACCTCCACCTCCACCTCCACCTCCACCTCCACCTCCACCTTCACCTCCACCTCTCCCTCTCACTTGTCTTGCTGAGAAGTTTGGGGTTAGTATGTATGTGTGTGTGTGTGTGTGTGTGTGTGTGTGTGTGTGTGTGTGTGTGTGTGTGTGTGTGTGTGTGTGTGTGTGTGTGTGTGTGTGTGTGTGTGTGTTTGTGTGTGTGTGTGTGCATGTGTGTGTGCGTGCGTGCGAGTGTGGACGCTAAAAATCATTAGCAGAGACGATTTTCGCGAAGACGCTCTGCAAACAGGTGCAAGAGCCTTCCTCAGGTGCTACCCTTGGCATCGGCAACATTTTTCATTCCTGAGCCTTATTCCCTTTGCCACGATGCAAGAGTATGAGCTGAAGGTGGAAGAGGAGGACAAAGAAAATGAGGAAGAGGAGGACAAAGAAAATGAGGAAGAGGAGGAGGAGGAAGAAAAAAGAGGAGGAGGAGGAGGAAGAAGAAAAAAGAGGAAGAGGAGGATGAGGGAGGAAAAGAGGAAGGCGATGAGGAAGAGGAGGAGGAGGAAGATGAAGAAGAAGAAGGTGGAGGAGAAAAGGAAACAGAGTAGGAGGGGGAGCAGAGGGAGGAGGAGGGGGAGGAAGAAAAAGAAGAAGAGAGGGGGGGGGGAGAAGGTGTACACGCTCTAAAACAGTGAAAGTAAACCCAAGTCATCCTCGGAAAGTATTACAATTACGTCAGCTGCAAAGAGCGGACCAGAACTGCTCGTCGTTTGCTTCTTTCCTTCATTCGCTGTGACTCCGAACATCGCCATAGACGATGACAAGAACGATGACACTCATGACAAGATTCTCATCAGATGTATTCATCATGAGTGTCAAGTTACAAGAGAGAACCATTCTGTTCGTTTCCCTCTTGGCATCACTATAATCATCATCATCATCACCATCATATTCTTCAATGTCTTTAGCATTGTTTTCATAATATCCATCGTCACCATCATTTATAATAATCATCACCCTCATCCTAATCATCATCATCACCCTCATCATCAGCAGCATCATTGTCATACTACTCATCATCATTATAAGCACCGTCATCCTAATCATCATCGTCATATGCAATCCTCTACCAGCACATTCGCATCTGAACAACCCGCGTACACATCCTTACGCAAGATCTACTGAAGAGCAAAAGAAAAAAAACAACAACATTCAAGTCCCAGTAAGCACATAACAAGGCCACGACTTGTTTTGCATTCGTCGAGTTATTGCAACTCGCTTACTGGATTCTTCTCATGGCTAAAACCCAAGGATGATAGCAGTGGTTATGATGCACTAGATTTCCAACGTTTATTTATTAACATTATCTACCGTTATGACTACGCTTTGTAATGTTCCTTTTGGTGATGATTACATCACATCATCTTCATAATCAAAAGAAAAAAAAAAGAAAAAAAAAGAAAGAATTTCAAACTATGACTACATGACTGAATTATTAGAGATCAATTTCTTCTCCACACTTCGAAGAAAATGGATCATAAACTATACTCCTTGACGTCCATCGCACAGGTGTAAAACCCAAGCCGCATGGAGTAACCCTGGGGATGAACAGTGTTTACTTCTTGTTCTCTTTGTTTTGCTCCGTCGTTCGCAACTGGTGGCTCGGTTAGTAGGACCCAGTGCACCACAAGTACATTTCCAACAACGACTTCCCCGCAAATAAACAATAACATCGCAACGAGTTCTACAAAGGCTGCCAAACAACATCGCCACGGACAACATCTTTATTTCTGTTTACAAATGGGCTCCTGACACATCTCGGTCACTGCCACAAAAGGCATCATCAGTGCAGCGAACGCGATCTCAGTGAGTGCCACTGACATCTTGGGAACCAGTGCCATAAAGACTACTATCAGGCCCTTATCAAACCTTAAGCACAAGTCCTACAGATGAGTGCTACGTGGACCACAAGCAATACCACAAACAAAGCCACAAGCAATACCACAACCACTACCACCACAACCACACACAAGGGATGAAAAACCGTACCATGAGGACCACAGACAACAAAGGCATCCGAACACCGATCACGAGCAGCACCTGGCCATGTTCAAGGTGGGCTGGGGGGGAGGGGGAATAAGCATCCCCCCCTACCCTTCATCCCCATTGCGCAAGAGCACGGTCATCCACATCCCCGGGTCATCCAGCCAGCCCCTCGCAACTCGCCCCGCGCACAAAAGCCCCAAATGAATCTACGTAAGATGACTCCGATCCGCAAAACACCAAGAGGAAATAAGAGCAGTGACAAGAAGTGACTTTCAAGCATCAAAGAGACGCGTAACGGCGGCGGCGGGAACATGCGCAGTGAAGCTGGCAGTGAACGTGAAGGTGCCGCGGTGAGAGGCGCCAGGGAGCGTTGACCCCGCAACCACCTTTCACTTGACACGGCTGCATCCTGCACACTCACTCGCCTGCCTCGCCAGTTACCACCACGCAACACGCCCTCACCATGCACGGCTACCCTCATCGTGCACGGCCCCTTGCCATGCACGGCTTAAGCCATCATGCACGGGCCCTCTTCCTCGCCGTGCACGACTAGCTCAGGCAGTTATAAAAAGGCTATCCCTAGTTATGATAAAACCCAAAAAACAAAAACAGAAAAAAGACAACCAAAAATTCGACCCTATAGAAACCCCCTCACAACAAAGCCACGAAGAAAACCTCTCAACCTAACGCTTGCTCGGCCTCACGCCCATATCTACGCCCATGACACATCTACGCCCACATCCCACGCCGGAGATCGGGTGTTAGTAAATGGATGGGTGAAAGTCCTGAGCTTCGGGAACTGGCGGACGCTTGAATGAAGTACATGACCAACGTTGATTACAATGATGTTCATTAGCATAATGGGAAGGGTTATAGCGTGAGACGGAGAATGTGACCAAGAGGCATGTGTTTCAGATTTAGACTAAGAAATATTTTAGGTTTTGACTGAGAGAGGTTTTGTGTTTGCTCCAAGGAAAGTTTTAGATTTAGCCCGCGAGTGATTCCAGGTTCAGATAGAGATTTAGGTTCAGACCGGGAGAGATCCTGGGTTTAGATAGAGATAGAGTTTAGAAAGAGTCGTTGAGCAATACGAATAGAGGTCATGGGTATGTTATACACCATTGTGTATATTTTTTTTACGTTTTGTATTTCGTGTTTGTATTTCAGGTGCTTGATCAAGATTGCGTGATGGATTGGGTATTGGGTTGATACGTATTAAGGCTGGCGACTGGATAGACGATGGAAAAGCAGGGGTAAGGTAGCAGGGGTGTGGTGCGTGGTGTGAGGGGGAGTAGGACCCTGGCACTGCACTTGGCCAGGGTCGGTGTCGACCAGTCATTGAACCTGTGCACCATCCTGCTTACACCTAAAACCCCTTTCACTATTACCTGCACCCACCACGCCACTCCACTGCCAGGCACGTCACACGACCAACAACCTCTATTCCTTTTTCTTTCTTCTTTTCGTTATTTCCCCTCAAAAAAATAAAATAAAACAATATCATACGAAGTTTCTGAAGTGATCGTATTGTGAGGCTGAAGGATGAAATGTCATTTCAGAGCTTCCTAAATCCATCGCCATACTTTCTGTTCCAGTTATCGAATCTTTTCATGACGCGTGGAATTGACTTTTTTCTCTTCATAAAGCCAAAAATACTTTAGTCACCGTGAAACAGCCGACTTCTTACGTAACAGATATCTTCATGTATCTGGCAGTGAGTCTCCGATACAAGCAATAAAATCTGCAATACAGATAGAACTATATTCCCATTTTCAACAATCCCTGCAACTTGCTGATTCGTTACCATCATCATCTTCACCATTTCGACATTTAAAAAAAGAAAAAAAAAAAACATAAGAAAGAGAAACACAAACCGAAACATTAAAAGCAGTCATGTGCCTCGGCAAATATATTCTGTTAGCATTCAACGCCACATAAATAACTTGTACTAACTAGTCAAAACCATAAAATAACTGGCAGTGTGTTCCACCACCTTCAACTTTGTCTGGGAACTGGTGTGGAGGTAAAAGTATTTGTGAGAGCGCTTGTTTTGCGTGCGTGCGTGTGTGCGTGTGTGCGTGTGTATGTACTTGTAGGTGTATATATATTTGTGTGTGTATACGTTTATATCTAAGGTATATGTGCATGAACTTGTGTCTGCACGCGTAGTGTGTGTGTGTGTGTGTATGTGTATGTGTATGTGTATGTGTATGTGTATGTGTATGTGTATGTGTGTATGTATGTGTGTGTGTGTGTGTTTATGCGAGTGTGAGTGTGAATGTGAATGCGAACGTGAATGTGAATGTGTATGTGTGTGTGTTTGTGTATGTGTATGTGTTTGTGTATGTGTATGTGTATGTGTATGTGTATGTGTATGTGTATGTATATGTATATGTGTATGTGTATGTGTATGTGTATGTGTATGTGTATGTGTATGAGTATGTGTATGTGTATGTGTATGTGTATGTGTATGTGTATGTGTATGTGTATGTGTAAGTGTATGTGCATGTGTGTGTGTATGTGCGTATGTGTGTGTGTATGTGAATGTGTATGTGAATGTGAATGTGTATGAGTATGTGTATGTGAATGTGAATGTGTATGAGTGTGTGTATGTGAATGTGAATGTATATGTGTATGTGTATGTGTATGTGTATGTGTATGTGTATGTGTATGAGTATGTGTATGTGTATGTGTATGTGTATGTGTATGTGTATGTGTATGTGTATGTGTATGTGTATGTGTATGTGTATGTGTATGTGTATGTTTATGTATATGTGTATGTGTATGTGTATGTGTATGTGTATGTGTATGTGTATGTGTATGTGTATGTGTATGTGTATGTGTATGTGTATGTGTATGTGTATGTGTATGTGTATGTGTATGTGTATGTGTATGTGTATGTGTATGTGTATGTGTATGTGTATGTGTATGTGTATGTGTATGTGTATGTGTATGTGTATGTGTATGTGTATGTGTATGTGTATGTGTATGTGTATGTGTATGTGTATGTGTATGTGTATGTGTATGTGTATGTGTATGTGTATGTGTATGTGTATGTGTATGTGTATGTGTATGTGTATGTGTATGTGTATGTGTATGTGTATGTGTATGTGTATGTGTATGTGTATGTGTATGTGTATGTGTATGTGTATGTGTATGTGTATGTGTATGTGTATGTGTATGTGTATGTGTATGTGTATGTGTATGTGTATGTGTATGTGTATGTGTATGTGTATGTGTATGTGTATGTGTATGTGTATGTGTATGTGTATGTGTATGTGTATGTGTATGTGTATGTGTATGTGTATGTGTATGTGTATGTGTATGTGTATGTGTATGTGTATGTGTATGTGTATGTGTATGTGTATGTGTATGTGTATGTGTATGTGTATGTGTATGTGTATGTGTATGTGTATGTGTATGTGTATGTGTATGTGTATGTGTATGTGTATGTGTATGTGTATGTGTATGTGTATGTGTATGTGTATGTGTATGTGTATGTGTATGTGTATGTGTATGTGTATGTGTATGTGTATGTGTATGTGTATGTGTATGTGTATGTGTATGTGTATCTCTCTCCCACGCGTTAAAAAAAACCCTTTCACTAGCATGAACGTTCATATGTACGTTCATGTATGTACGCATCCCGCTCTCGGTGTCTGCCCGCCGTCTCGATACATGGAGATTCTGAGTTGCTCGAGTGAATTTCTTTTTGAAGATATCTTCACTTAAACTTGTTATCTATTAAATGGTCATTGTTTCTGATCGATTTTTTTCTTTATTCTTATTCTGTCCATACTAAGTATAAGTAGTAAATCGCTTTAGTAAACGATTTTTAAAGATTCACTTACTAATAGCAACACTATAAATGAGTTAACAATCGAAGGATCCCTTACTCCATAATACAAATAACCTCAAAACAAAAAACATAACAACGAAAAGACAATAACAAACTAATAAACCACACATCGACGCCTCACACGCTTCACTTCCATCCCAACACCCCCCACCTCCTCCCTCCCCCTCACACACACACACATACAAACATCCTCCCACCCCGTCCCGCCCCGTCCCCCCGTCTCTCAAAAAGAAAGAAAAGAAAAAAAAAGTAAAAAAAAAAAAAAAACTCCCAGAAACACGTGAAACCGAACGCTTTAATTCCGACGTAATTCGTCAGGCGCGACACCTAAAAGGAGAGGAGCGTTTCATGTTACGGAGGCATTGAACCCTCGCGTATGTTGCCTTTCACTTTTGCTCGAGGCGGCGTCACAGCGGGCTTTGGGGGGCTTTGTTACGGCGAGAGGGAGTTCAAGTACAGGTGGGAGGGGTGGGGAAGGGGGTAGGAAAGAGGGGAGGGGGGGCTACGAAACTGCGTAGAGGGAAGAGAACGAGGGGAAAGAGGGAGGAGGAAGAGAGGGGAAAGAGGGAGAGAGGGGAAACAGGGGAGAGTGAGAATGAAGACTTAGACCATAGTGCAAATGAACTCATAACATCGTACAAATAAAATCAGAAAACACCACAATATTGCTTAAGATAATACAACAAAAAACAAGAAAAAAGAAACATCAACGAAGAAAATACATTAACCCAAATAATGTTTTTTCTTCTAAAAAAAAAAATCCAGAACCACAAACTCAAAAATCCCAAACGGAAAATGACGGTGCATGCAACGGCGTATGAGAACAATAATCCGTCATTCTCACATAAAAAAAAATACCTCCCCCCCCCAAAAAAAAAAAAAAAAAAAAAAAACAAAACAAAGGAGAGAGAGACTACCTGACCAGAGGCAACCGTTCTCATTTCCCGTAATGATATAACACAGGTAGAACAATGCGTGAACACCTCCCACCACCGCCGCCACCGTGTTCTCGTCACGTCACACCGACCTTGTGAAAGTGACGTTAATAGATACCCGACACTGTTTCGCTCGTATAAAAAAGCAAGAGAGAAACACGCGTGGAACACAGAACAGAAACAGTGAGGTGCGAAAAAATGAGAAATAAATTAAAATCGACAATAGACAGCAAAACGAAACGTAAAATAAAGCTAAAGAACAATAAAATAATAATGATAGTAACAATACATATGATCATAATCATGATTATCATTATAATGATTTCCATTAACATTATAATTATTACTATTATTGTTATTATCTTAACTTAATTAACTGCCACCATCTTTATCATTACTACCATAATTAAAATCATTATCATCATTATTACTATTATCACCATTATTAATATATATAAAATAGATGAAAATATTTAAAATAACCATGTAACCAAAATATCAGAGAAAATCACAAACCACAGTAACACACAACGAGAAAAGGCCTAACCGCTTTAAAACCGAGTGGCATCGGTGTCAAAGCCTCCTGGTAAATAGGCGATTTTTTTTTTTATAGTTAACGGGAAGCATCAACGCCATGCAACGCAGAGGAAGTGTGACCCGCGTTGTCGATGGAACCCTCGGACGTGCGATGCGGTCAAAAAAAAAAAAAAAAAAAAAAAAAAAAAAAATATATATATATATATATATAGAAAAAAAAAAATATATATATATATATATAAAGAGAGAGGAGAAAAAAAGGCAAACGCTTTTTCTAAAGTTCATAGAAAGGTGTCTGACAGAAAACGGATTGAAGAAGAGGGTGTGCCGATGTTGGGAAAAGAGACAAACCCACATTCACATAAAAAGACAACGACTCCTGTCTACATGTAAACGGTAAAACCGACAAGAAAGGGCAAACGACAAAAAAAAGAAACGTCAAAAGAAACTCCTCATACCTTCCCTGACCTTCGTGTTGCATACAAACTAAAAATAATAGATTACTACAGTGACCTCGAACTGGCAGAGCTCTGCCAAGTGACAGCCACTCCACTCGTCTGAAAAACAACGAGGACTTACGCTAACCAAACAGCTGATTGCAAAGAATGTTGGGATGTTATTGACATTCATTTTCATTGTCGCGGTTGACGTCGGCAACACCGAAGCGTCACCTACGAGCAGTAGGGACCAACACCTACATCTGCCAACAGTGCCTTCAGACAGACAGGCAGACATGCAGGCAGGCACACATTCTCCGTCTGTCTGTCTGTCTGTCTGTCCTCTGTCGGTCCTGTCTGGTCCTTCTACTGTTCTCTTCTCTCTCTTCTCTCATCTCCTCTCTCTTCTCTCTCTCTTCTCCTCTCTCATCTCTACTCTCTCTCTCTCCTCTCTCTCCCTCTCTCCCTCTCTCTCTCTCTCGCCTCCTCGTCTCTCTACCCTCTCACCTTCCCCCCCATTTCTCCTCACTTACTTCGCTAACAATTACGCACTAAACCACCTTCTTTAGGTTTCTTGTCTAGCAATAACAACAAAAGCTACAGTCGGTTGAATACATTTTCCCCAACTTTTCTCCCATTTCGTACTTTCACATAGCAAGACGATCCGGTGTTTTCAACTAAGCGCACTGAAAATCGAGGTAACACTTATACTCTACCCCTTATCATCAACCCCCCCCCCCCCCCCCCCCCCCCCCCCCCCCCTGGTGGAGGGGGAGCGGCGGTCGGAGACTGGTGGAGGGGAGCATCTGAGTGATTCCGGTCTTATTGATGGCATTGTGTGCTAGTGATAACATGGTGCTATTCAACGCTTTGCTAGTCTTAGTGTATGATTTAAATTGTGCCCTATATTTATATACGTTTAGCAGGTCAAGAGACTACCAAGCCAGCCATACCATACACACACACACACACACGTAAACACACACACACACACACACACACACACACACACACACACACACACACACACACACACACACACACACACACACACACACACACACACACACACACACGCACCCCCCCCCTCACACACACACACACATATATACAAGCACACTAATAACACCAACTACAACATCAACAACATACACAAATACATTTTTTACAGCCATTCCTCTAGATTTCACTTTTCACTCCTCTCTCTCTCTCCCCCCTCTGCCCTCCCCTCTCCCCTCCCCCTCCTCCTGCCAGAGCCTCCCGCCCCCCACCCCACCCGACGAAAACGACGATGAGGAAGAGAAATAACACAACGAGGTAGTTTCACGGGAACGACTAAATAAGCTCGTGATGGTTTTCACTTTTTACCGTGACAGCGAGGCGCGTCTCCACAACGGATTGCCTTAACGGTCATGTTTATGATTCGGAAGGGTAACGACTAACGAGGAAAACAAGAGAGTATACGGAAGGGGAGGGGGAGAGGGAGAGGGAGAGGGAGAGGGAGAGGGAGAGGGAGAGGGAGAGGGAAAGGGAGATAGAGAGGGAGAGGGAGAGGGAGAGAAGGGGTTGATAAGGTTAGAATGGAGGAGAGGCTGAGTGGAGAGGTTAAAGGGAGACTTTGAGTTCATTGAGGTGAAGGGAAAGGGAGATTAGAGTGAGAGAGCAGAAAGGGAGGGAGGGCGAAGGAAGCAGATATAAGAACAGCGAACGGGGGACTACTGGCATTATCAAAAGAGTGTAATACTTTTAATAGTGACTTGGCATTGAAATCAAACTGCAAGGCATTTAAGTACAAAACAATAAAGTAATTTGTGGTTCCTGAAATGTGCACCAACAATAGTAGATAGAAACTTAATATATTACACCTTGAAGAAGCCGTATTAAGTACCTAAAATATGACCTCTGGAGGAAGTCCCAAATACCTGAATGAGGTCGAGCAGTCGTTCTAACCAACTAAAAGAGGAAATGTGGTAATTTCAACCAGCTGTACCATTGACAAAAAACAGTCGAATTCAGCATGTACAGGTGAACATCTAGTCGATCTAACCAGCTGTACGAAGAAATGGTCGACTCATAGAACATGTGGTCGAAGTAACCAGATGGAAGAGGACCAGTCGATGTAATCGACGTGGGACCAGGGGGAAAATGCTGGAGGAGAAAGTGGGCGACGGCGCTAAAACAGAATGGTGTGGAATTGTACACAAGCCTCGTAAAAGAGGGAATGTAAAGGGCAATACAGTGTGGGCGACGAACCCACGAAGAATGTTGGAAGCAGGCCTTGCAGAAAGACCTAAGACCGAGGAAGACAAAAGACACTGCGATCTGAAAAAAACCCACTAAACATGACATACATACGCCCCCTTTTTTCCTTCTCTCTCTCCCTCTCTCTCTCTCTCTCTCTCTCTCTCTCTCTCTCTCTCTCTCTCTCATTCACTCACTCGTTCATTTCTCCCATTTTCTTCTTTATCTGCTTTTTGAGTCCAACACTTCCTCGACGCCCACAAGAAGAGGCATCTGGTGTTACCGAGATAGCCAGCCAGCCAGCCAGTCCGCCGACGAAGAGGAATCCATGGGAAGAAGAGCCCCCTGAGTGGGAGAGAACTCCTGTTTATTTTTGGCCCCCTGACCAAGACCGTGGTTGCGGCGGCGAGGGGCGACGGGGCCGAAGGAGGCGGAGAAGGGTGAAGGGACACGGGGCGAGGTCAGGGTAGGGGAAGGGCGGAGAAGGGCCATGGCCAGGGGCAGGGGAAGGGGCAGGGCAGTTTCAGAAGAGGGGGGGAGTAGAAAGGGGAAGGGAGGGAGGGGAGGGGTAGAGACAGAAGGTGTGTGCGTGTGTATGTGTGTGAGGAAGGGAGGGAGGGGGGGAGTGAAAGTTGCCGGACGGGTGTTCTCACATCACTGACCTACAAAACCCCCTTCCACTGTCACAACCACCTCTTCCTCTTGAGAATCTTCCCCCGCCGGAGTCCCTACTCCCCGGCCCCTTCCCAATCCCTCCTTTTGCCCTCGCCCTCCCTCTCCCTCCCCTTCCCCCTTCCCCCTTACCCATCCATCTCCTTCCCCATCTTTCGTACGCCTGGTTGTCAACCCTTCCTTCCACCTCCTTCCCCCCACCTCCTCCTCACACATGCTTTGTCTACTGTACCTCCGCTGTTCTCCGCAAGTCTTAACAACCTTCATGCACACTACCCCCTTACTCCCTTCCCTCCCTCCCCCCATCCTCCGATCTCTGACGTCATACACGTGCCCTACTGCCCTCTCACGTGCTGCATCTACTCTCTGGCGGCCCCTCACGTCGACCCTCCTTACCCTCATGCTCTGTCACGTGCTTCACCTCCCTCGGTGCCGTGCCCTGCTTGCGTGTCTCTTTCTCTTCCCGTGCCATACTGCTCCTCCAGCCGTTCCCGGGGCGTTCATGTGCCCCGCTGCCCCCTGACGTTCACTGTGCACGTTCTCTGTGTGCACCTGGGCCCAGCGAGGTCATTCGCCATTCTAGTTGCAAATGTGTTCTCCATCTTGCTTGCTTGCTTCAGCTTGCAACTTTGTAAAAATCTTAATAAGCTCCTTTCCATTCCCCATCATACATATACACACACTCAAGCTCGCTCGTTCGCTTTCTTTTTCTCTCTCTCTCTCTCTCTCTCTCCCTCTCCCTCTCCCTCTCCCTCTCCCTCTCCCTCTCCCTCTCCTCTCCCTCTCTCTATCCTCTCCCTCTCCACACACCCTCCTCTCCCTCTCACCTCCCTCTCTCTCTCTCTCGCTCACCCTCTCTCTCTGTCTCCTCTCTCTCTCTCCTCTCTCTCCTCTCTCTCTCTCTCTCTCTCCTAACCAATCTCACTCTCTCTCTCTCTCTCTCTCTCCGTCTCCGTCTCCGTCTCCGGTTGTTCTCCCTCCTACACGAGCGCCCTCTCTCCCCTCTCTCTCTCCCTTTTTCCCCTCTCCTCCCCCTCTTCTGTCTCTCTCTCCCTTTTTTCTCACTCTCTCTTTCTCTTTCCTTTTCTTTCTCTTTCTTTCTCTCTTCTCCTTTCAACTCTCATCTCTCTCTCTCCTCTCTCTCTCCTCTCTCTCTCTCTCTCTCTCTCTCCTCTCTCTCTCTCTCTCCTCTCTCTATACTTTTTAACTCTCTCCTCTTTAAACATCCCTCTCTCTTCCCTCTCTCTCCCTCTCCCTCCCTCCCTGCCTCCCTCCCTCCCTCTCCCTCTCCATCTCTCTCCCTCTCCCTCTCCTCTCTCTCATCTCTCTCTCCTCTCGTCTCTTCTCGCGACCTGCTCTCTCTCTCTACCAAACCCCTCTCCTCTCTCTCTCTCCCTCTCTCTCTCCCTCTCCTCCCGTTTTCCCCTCCTCCTCCCTCTCCCTCCCCCTCTCCTTCTCCCTCACCCCTCTCTCTCTCCCTCTCCCTCTCCCTCTCCCTCTCCCTCTCCCTCTCCCTTTCCCTCTCCCTCTCCCTCTCCCTCTCCCTCCTCCTCTTCCTCTCCCTATCCCTCCTCCTCTTCCCCAATACCATGCGTCCTTGCTTTTGTCTCCCCACGTCAGTACCTTGAATGTCATCCTCTGCTTGTTACGAACGCCACCGCCTCCCCATACTAATGCCTCCCCACTTTGCGTTCCCTTCCTACTGTGAGATTTTGAACGATGTCTCTCTTCAGTCATGGTGCGTTTGGAACAGCCTTTTACCTTTGCCTTCTCCTCTCACGTGCCCGGCCCTTGGTACTCTCTCGTGTGAATGTGACTGTGATCGCGAAGCGCTGCCGCTCTGTTGCTTGTCAGTATCTTAGTCGTTTGGAGGGACACTGGCGTAGACACTCAGACGCTCGGTGCCTTCTTTTGTTTTTCTCTGTCCTATTTCCCTTCGTCATCGCACCTCTTGCTCTTCTTCCTCAAGTGGCATGGTATAGAGACACATGCATATATGCATACTTGAATACATACATACATACATACACATATATGCATACAACATACATATATACTTATAGATATACATAAATACATACAGGCATACATACATACATACATACATACATACATACATACATACATACATACATACATACATACATACATACATACATACATACATACATACATACATACATACATACATACATACATACATACATACATACATACATACATACATACATACATACATACATACATACATACATACATACATACATACATACATACATACATACATACATACATACATACATACATACATACATACATACATACATACATACATACATACATACATACATACATACATACATACATACATACATACATACATACATACATACATACATACATACATACATACATACATACATACATACATACATACATACATACATACATACATACATACATACATACATACATACATACATACATACATACATACATACATACATACATACATACATACATACATACATACATACATACATACATACATACATACATACATACATACATACATACATACATACATACATACATACATACATACATACATACATACATACATACATACATACATACATACATACATACATACATACATACATACATACATACATACATACATACATACATACATACATACATACATACATACATACATACATACATACATACATACATACATACATACATACATACATACATACATACATACATACATACATACATACATACATACATACATACATACATACATACATACATACATACATACATACATACATACATACATACATACATACATACATACATACATACATACATACATACATACATACATACATACATACATACATACATACATACATACATACATACATACATACATACATACATACATACATACATACATACATACATACATACATACATACATACATACATACATACATACATACATACATACATACATACATACATACATACATACATACATACATACATACATACATACATACATACATACATACATACATACATACATACATACATACATACATACATACATACATACATACATACATACATACATACATACATACATACATACATACATACATACATACATACATACATACATACATACATACATACATACATACATACATACATACATACATACATACATACATACATACATACATACATACATACATACATACATACATACATACATACATACATACATACATACATACATACATACATACATACATACATACATACATACATACATACATACATACATACATACATACATACATACATACATACATACATACATACATACATACATACATACATACATACATACATACATACATACAAACATGCATACATACATACATACATACATACATACATACATACATACATACATACATACATACATACATACATACATACATACATACATACATACATACATACATACATACATACATACATACATACATACATACATATATACATACATATATACATACATACATACATACATACATACATACATACATACATACATACATACATACATACATACATACATACATACATACATACATACATACATACATACATACATACATACACCCTCACCTCATTCTCCTCTCACTCCTCCTTCTCTTGCTATCCCCCCCTCTCTTCCTTCTTTTCCCTCTCTTCCTCCTCACCTTCTCTCGATCTTTTCTCCCCTCCTTCTTCTTCCTCTTCTCCCTCTCGCATGTGAAAGCATCCCTACAAGGAAGTGCATTTCTGGAGAGGATCGAAGGTGAGCCAAAGCACATAAGCGAAGCAAAACACAGGAAGAGAGAGAAGAGACGAGGATAGAACGGAAGTGAAGGGGAGGAAAGAGCAGGGAAGGGAAGGCAAGGGGAAGAGAAGAGAAGAGAGGGGATCAGAAGAGCAGAGAAGGGAAGGGAAGGGAAGTGAGGAGAGGAGGAGAGAAGAATAAAAGAAGAGAAGAGAGGTAAAAGAAGAATAGAGAAGAGAAGAGAAGAGAAGAAAAGAGATGAGAGGAGAAGAGAAGAGAAAGAAAGGAGAAACGAGAGAGAGAGAAGGGACTCGAGGCACGCGGTGGCACCCTCCAGCCTTCCTTGCTCGCCTTGGCATTTGCGGGCGGCACTGAGAGCTAAGCCGCGGTCCCCCCCTCCCCCTTCCCTTCCCCTTCCCCTCCCTCGCCACATTCCCGCGCAACTCACAACAATTTAACACACGCATCGCCACCTCCTCCCCGGGTTTCAGCCCTTTACTGTAACTTTACCTTGAATCTTGCTCGGGAATTTTACCATTTGTCTACCATATCAAGGACCAAACGGCGGCAGGCATTCATCCAGGTAAAAAAAAAATGTATATGAACCCCTAAGCCGATGCCTGCATTGCAATAGCAACATGCAAGCGTCTCGGTGTGCATCGGCCAGACAGCGAGGGAGTTTAGCTACTTGTCTGGGTCTATTTACTCAGAGCCCCGTTCCCTCCTGTGAAGCGTTGCTTATAGGTCAGGATATGTCAGTTTATTGCCAACTATGCTTGCCTGCTTCGCGTCGCGGGAAAAGACGAGTCACAGTCGCTCACATGCTTCACTGCTCCCGCTTTGGAATTCGTTTGTTTACTTCGGTTCCGAGTATCATGCAAAGTTTATTATACTAATGAGAGAAAGGATAGAGGGAGGGAGGGAGGGAGGGAGGGAGGGAGGGAGGGAGAGAGAGAGAGAGAGAGAGAGAGAGAGAGAGGATGGGAGGAGAGAAGAATGGGGGGTGAGTGGTGGAGATGGGGAGGGGGACCGCGGGGGGGGTGGCACCGGATAGGAGAGAGGGGGGATTGAGGATCGCGAGAAGAGACAGAAACGAGAGAGAGAGAGAGAGAGAGAGAGAGAGAGACAGAGAGACAGAGAGACAGAGAGAGAGAGAGAAAGAGAAGAGAGAAACGGGAGAGAGAAGAGGAGAGAGAGAGAAGAGAGAGGTGATGAGTCGATTAGAGAGAGAGAGAGAGAGAGAGAGAGAGAGAGAGAGAGAGAGCAATTATCACGTACCCAATAACAGCAAACCGAGCAGACAATTACAAGGCTGAATCATCATTGTCTCAAAAAAAAAAAAAAAAAAAAAAAAAACGTATCCTATCTGAACATTACCTGGAACTCACACACGCTACAAAAAAAAAAGGATTAAATATAACCTTTAGAACTGCTACAACTTCCCAGACCTATTTCACAAGCCTTGATCCTTCGAGACCAAAGCCCCACGAGACAAGGGGAAAAAAATTAAGAGGAAAAAAAAAAAAAAAAAAACACATACCACGAAGAAGAAATTCTCCACATGAGAATTATCCTCAGCGATTGCCGAAGGTAGAGGGACTACTTCTTGCCATCTTTCCCAACTTGTTCTCCTCCAGCTCTTTCCTTCTCCCGTAACCTCCCTCACTCCATTTTGACGCCCTCCATTCTCCCTGACTCCCTCCCTCCATTCGTCTTTCTTGTTCGTTTTCTTTCTTTACTTCATTTATTTCCTTACTTTTCTTTTTATTTCGATCTTTCCTTTCACCCTTTCTTCATTCCTCTATCCCACTCAAGCCCTATTTCCTAACGTTCTCTCCTTCTTTTCCCCTCTTTATCTTCCTCCCTTCCCTTCCCTCCATCCATACAGTCTTCCTTCTTTTCTCTTTACCTTCCCTCCCATCACACTTCCCTCGTCCTCTCTGACCCCGTGTGTACCTTTATCTTTTTTTATCTACCTTTTTCCTTCATCGCCTTCACCTCTCTTTAACATGAGAGAAAAGAAAGAAAGAGAAAGAAAGAAAGAGAGAAAAAATAAAGAGAGAGAAGGTGAAAAGGAGAAATAAAGATAAGAACATTCAATAAATGAAAATAACAGTAATATTACCTCAACCACTAAATAGTGACGGATAGCGAGATGAGAGAGAGAGAGGCTGATGGAGAGAGAGCTAATATAGGCAGACCCCCCCCCCCCCCCTCCCCCCCCCCCCCCCCCCCCCCCCCCCCCCCCCCCACCCCCCCCCCCCCCCCTCTCTCAGAGAGAGAGAGAGAGAGAAGAGGGATAGAGAGAGAAAGAGAGAGAGAGAGGAGAGAGAGAGAGAGAGAGGTCCGAGAGACAAGAGAGAGAGAGAGAGAGAGAGAAGAGAGAGAAAGAAAGAACCGAGCGAAGATAGAGAGAGAAAAAAGAGAGAGAGAGAGAGAGAGAGAGAGAGAGAGAGAGAGAGAGAGAGAGAGAGAGAGAGAGAGAGAGAGAGAGAGAGAGAAAGAAAGAACCGAATGAGAGAAAAAAAAACAAGGAAAAGGGAAAGCTCAAGACATCCTCCCCGCCTCTTCTCCAAAAATGCGTCTCCCCTCCCCCTTCCCCCTACCCCCTACCCCTCCCTGGGCATCCTTCCTCGTTCCCTAGGAGCTTGCAAGTCCTTCTGGATTTCCCAAGTCCTCTTGTCGAAGCCAGAGCCATCTTCCTGGTCTATTCCTTCCTCCACTTCCCTCTCTCCACATCCCTCTTTCCAGAATTCCTTCCTCCCAGTACCCCTCTCCCATCCCAAGACCAGACCAGCCCAGAAGACCCAAGAACCCAGACACAAGACCAGCAGGACCCCAGACACCAGAAAGACAGCCACCAGCAGAGCAGCCAGCCAGCCCGCAGAAGACACAGACAGTCACCAGAACCTTTCCGGCTCGACCTCCCCTTCGTGAGACGGTGCGATCGCTGTCACTTGCTTGCCTTCGAAACCTTTCTCTGTGTGTGTGTGTGTGTGTGTGTGTGTGTGTGTGTGTAGAGAGAGAGTGTGTGTGAAGAGAGACTCGAGAGGAGAGAGACGCGGGAGAAAGAGAGTGTTGTCGTGTTTGAGTGTGAGTGTGTGAGAGAGAGAGAGAGTGAAGAGAGAGAGAGAGAGAAAGAAGAGGGAAGGAAGATAGAGGATAGAGGAGGAGGGAGGGAGGAGGAAAAAGGAGAGAGAAGAGAGAGAGAGAGAGAGAAAGAGAGAGAGAGAGAGAGAGAGAGAGAGAGAGAGAGAGAGAGAGAGAGAGAGAGAGAGTGTATGTATGTGAAAAAGACAGACAGACATACCCCAAAACCACCCCCTGCCCATCTTCCCAACCCCCACCCTAGCCACCTAGCCCCCTAGCCCCCCCGAGCCGCATCAGTCAGCACCACGTCTTCCTAGGACTCAGCCTCTTCCGAATGTCACCTGACGCCGCCGTGCCCCTTCGCACCGGCGGCATCTCCTCCGGCTTCACCACAACAATCTCCTTCGAGCTCTCTCTCCGCTGCCGCTGTCTGTCGTCTCTCCTTCCCTCTTTTCCTTCCATCTATCTCTCCATCTTCCCTCCCTCTTTTCTCTTTTCCGCAACTCTCTCTTCCTTTTTCTAATCCTTTCCCTTCCTTCAGTCCCCCTCTTTCCTCTCTTTACTTCCTCCCTTTTTCCCTTAATCGCTTCGTTCACTCACTCACTCCTCCCTCACTCCCCCTTCCCTTCTTCCCTCCCTCCCTTCCTCCTCCTCCCTCCCTCTCTCTCCCCCCTCTCTCCCTCTCTCTCTCCCCTTCCTCCCTCCCTCCTTCCCTCCCTCTCTCCCTCCCCCTCTCCCCTTCCCCCTCCGTCTCCCCCTCCTTCCTCCCTCCCTCCCCCCTTCTTCC
>NW_028234431.1:6418337-6423337 GCF_977035675.1 Penaeus japonicus
ATATGCAAAATGTGCCATAGAGGTTTCTGTGAAATCATAAAATACAAAAATATTAGAGAGTAGCGTCACGTGTTCATCCACGCACACGTGCACGCGCGGTATGACAACCATGACTCAAACACACACATACACACACACACACACACACACACACACACACACACACACACACACACACACACACACACACACACACACACACACACACACACACACACACACGTATTCGAATACATGTACATTCACGTTGTTCAAAGATGACTGCGCATTCCCGTTTCTCATCCCAGAGTAATTCAAAGGACGATTCCCAAAGACGCATATATATCCGACTCGTACATCGCTTGGTGTCACTTGCTGTGGCATGACACGGCAGCAACTACCAAAAGACCTCGAGCAAGGTGAGAGAAGCCCATTACAATCGCAACACGTATCAACCCCGACAAGTGTGCTTGACGGGCGCGGATGAAGTGCAATTAATGATGGAGGTTAAAATAACATTAACAGTCAGATAATGCCGATGCCGCTCGCGTTCACTTCCTGTGACATGGGTGGCATCATTTACGACTGATTTATTTTTTTAGGGCAGTTTGTAATTAATAGTTTCTTCGTCTTAATTTTTAAAATAATTTCTGAGTGGAATTGTAATAGAGTTTTAATGAATGCAGCTCTTTATTCGCGCATTTCATATAGTTATGGATACTCATTCGCAGCAAAAGTTATAAGGTCTACTTTCGCGGCACAGGGATTAGTTTTTGACCCTTATCAACTCGGGAATTCTTCAAAGAGAGCATCGTGGAGCTTAGAGTAGGTCAGATAGGGGTTTATGGCTAGTAAACTTGTAAGTAAAACAGTGTAATCTGCCCTCCATCTCTCTACTCTCTGGATGATCTCACTCCCCATTCCCCTAGCATCATTGCTATGTCTTGCTCTACACTCTCACTCTTTCTTTCTCTTTCTTTCTTTCTTCCTTTCTTTCTCTCCTCTCTGTATCTGTCTCTGTCTCTCTCTCTCTCTCTCTCTCTCTCTCTCTCTCTCTCTCTCTCTCTCTCTCTCTCTCTCTCTCTCTCTCTCTCTCTCTCTCTCTCTCTCTCTCTCTCTCTCTCATTCTCATTCTCTCTTCACACACACACACACACACACACACACACACACACACACACACACACACACACACACACACACACACACACACACACACACACACACACACACACACACACACACACACACACACACACACACACACACACACACACACACACACACACACACATGCACGCGAATACGTTTTTATGTAAGGGGAAGGATTATCATATTTTCCTTCGCGTACGAATGCTGGTGACTCCCGAAGGCTTAGAGCTCACGCAGACGAATAGCCTTGCTCAGACGGAGACCTAAGCACCGCGCATGTGATGAATGATCATGCGGCGCCGCCGTGGAGATGGTCAACACGTTCTCCTTGTGATCAGCTGACCTGGCTCAAGCGATGACGCAACACCCCGCTCTGCTCATGTTCTTCCTACTCGTTAAAAAGAACAAGCGGCCAGCCTGCCAAAACTTTGACCTCTTCTGTGGAAAAAAATGGTCCTTTTTGGCCTTCTAACACAACTCGTTCAGAAAATAAACGTCTCGGGAAGGGAGATTTACATCCCAGATAGAGGTAGGAGAGGTGTGCATATTGGACATCAACGCCATTAAGGCCCGTGTACCTCTCGCCGATACACGGACTTGAATCAATGTGTTACGATCTTTATGTTCTCTCTGGCATTATGGTGGGCTGCCTCACGTCGCTGAGAAAAAGGTCTTAATTTGATCCAAATAAGGTAAATCACCGATAATGACGATACTTTATCCAAATGGCCAGTCCATAATTACCCACAAGCGATCCGACTCCATAGCCAGACGAAGTCTCACGTCGCAAAAGAAACAACGGCAAAAAAGGAGGCCATGTCTTCCGCCACCGCCATGTGCCCGGGGCTGAAACACGCCTTATATAAACATGCGAAGAAGGACAGAAAACGTAGCGACCGCCACAGGCCTAGAAGCGCCTCAAGGACAGCGGGCTGGTGAGTAATCCGACGGAAGAGGGGCGTACAGACGGTTTCGTAGACGTCTTATCTCTGATATCGAAACACACCCAGACCCTTATCAATCCGTCTGGTCCGAACAATAATCCGTTACATGGTCTCATAAGGGTCATGAACTTTTAAAAGCCTCCAAGGTTAGAGGAATACAGTTCAAGGTTGTATTTTCATCATCGGACAGGTTGTTGGGCGTTCCATGAACTTCACCAACGGTACAAGAGGCGTAGAAGAATCTGGAGAGAGACGAGTATAAAATAGATACAGGAAATGGCTTCGAGAAGTGCGATTCAAAGCCATGTCGAGCTTCGAACGCAATCCTTTCTGGGCACTTGGCACCTGCTTATCAAAAAGTTCGATGCATTGTTGACGGGAATAATAGGACTTCGAGCGAAGATTCATCAACAAACCGCATCATCCACTCCTTCTTCTGTCGCTAAGTGCTGATTCACTCAGAAGAAAAGGCGAGTAATAAAAACAACATACCTGACACTGTTAATGAGCGGGCCATGAAGGACTCGACACCTAGAGCACAATGCAGCCTCAGAGGCGCGGACGTGAGATCTCATCTGGCTTCTCCTCTTTCCTTTTAGTCTCGATTTCTAAATCTATCATCTCATATACCTATTTCTTCCTCCCCCTTGCCCTTTTTGTGGGGGGGGGGGTATCTCCTTCCCTCTCCAATCTCACTCTTCCCTACATTTCCTTCCCTCGATCTCAGAAATGACTTCGGCGCCAGGACCCCCCCCCTCCCTTCCTTCCTCGCTCGGTCTGGAGGACCGAGGGTGAGGGTGCGAGGCCTGACCAAGTGAGGGCGAGTCGCACGTCGCGTAGTGTCCGTGACGAGGAGCCGATCCAGTGTCAGCCGCTCCCTCATTACCCCCGATAACCCTGGCCTTTCCAACACCTGCAGGCTTGCACGGCCGACCTTTACGGATCTCTTGATACCTTACCGGCCTTCCATTTCCCGCCTCTCCCCCTCCCTCCCCCATCCCCCTGTCTCCCTCTCTTCCTACCCCTCCTCTCTCCTACTCTCACCTCCTCCTGACATCTCTCCTTTTTCTTTTTCCCCTCTCCTCCTCCTCTCCCCTCCTCCTCTCCCCTCTCTCCTCCAACCTCCCCTCCCCTCCTCCAACCTCTCCTCCCCTCCCCTCCTCCCCTCTCCCCCTCCCCCCCTATTCTCCTCACCTCCTCTTCTCTTTTCCTTTCATCTCCTCCTCTCGTATCTTCTCCTCCCCCCTTCCTTCCCCCCTCCTCTCTCCTCCTCCTCCAAACCGCCCTGACCCGCTCCCCTCTGACCTTCCCTAAACAAGTCAACTAAACACTCCCCATCGCTTCCCAACCTGTTCTTCTAAGCGAGGTGTTGAGAAAAAAAAATAAAAAAAATAGAGATGAAAGGGAAAAAAAATAATCGGCCTGACTGTTATGCCGATGCGGAAATAGCGGGAGTGTGTGGGGGAGGGGGGGTGGGGGGGTGGCAGAGATAAGGGGTTCCGGTAAAATAGGTTCATCAGAATGGGGTCCGCCACGGAACTCGCGCCCTGACCCCATTTGTCCCCACCCCTTCCCTCCTCTTCCCCCTCACCCTACCTCCCTTTTTTCCACTATTTCTACTTCATCCATGCCCTTCCTTCCCCCGACTCTCTTCTTTCCCTCCTTCCTTAATTCTTCCTCCTTCCTTCATTCTCCTTCCCTCCTTCATTCTCCTTCCCTCTCTTGCTCCACCCCGCCCCCCCCCTCCTCCTCTCTAACCTCGTCTCGACCCTGGGATGAACAGGTAGTGACGACGTGGACACGGACCATTAGAACAGCCTTACTACCATCGCTCTCCGCGACCTCTCCTTCTGTTTCGATCGGCATCTGTTTGTCATCAACGACTGACCTGCGACTCTTTTACGAGAGCCTCCTTTCATACCACAAGCTGTAGAACTACCTAAATCCCATTCAGAACCATCGCTAGAAATTTAACGACTGGCATCAGGCTAAAGGAAAAACGAAAAGGAAAATCGGAGCGCACGCCAGACCATGCCCTTCTCCCCACGTAGTCTCCTCCCCAGTGCTTGCCTCGGCGCCAAAGCATGATCAAGCAATCCTATAATCATCATTCTGTCTCGACGACTGGCCATGTATCGTAAAAAGAAGCACAAAAAAGCAGACGACATAATTCACATTATGACTGCATGACCTTTTTATGGTGCTGTGACGACTGCCACCGCGAAAGGATTAATTCACTCCCTTTTCTAATCAAAGAGTGAGGATTATTTAACTCTGAGGGAAAATAATATTTGCATTTAGATAAGAAAAACAATATATTGAACATTTTCAAAAGGTTTATATATATATATAAATAATTAAATAAAAATTACATACACACACACACACACACACACATACACACACACACACATATATATATACATATATATATATATATATATATATATATATATATATATATATATATATATATGTATATATGCATATATGTATATATATACATATATATATATATATATATATATATATATATATATATATATATATATATTACACTCATTTTTACCGTAGGGAAGTGCTTTTTAACGCAATCAAAGATTACATGCCGTAATTAATGGAAAAAATCAAGGCAAGGAAAGTTAAATCAAAAGCAAAAAAAGCGCATGGCAAACGATAATAACCCGAAGAACATAAAACTGAAAACCACAAAACAAGGCGTACAAAAAAACTCTTGTTAAACAAGTTATACCACTATGAATAAAATGAAAAGAAAAAATCCTGTCCTTCACCTCCCACTCTTCCCCCAAAAATATACAAGATCTTATAAATCAAGCAAACTAAATCAGAAAGAATCACTATTCCCCGAAAACAATAAAAATTACCAAAGCTACGGAAAAACTGCCAACGGAAACCCAGAAACTA
>NW_028234431.1:6433337-6438337 GCF_977035675.1 Penaeus japonicus
AGATGGGAAGGACATCGTGGAGAGAGAGGACACCAAAGGCACACATATTAAACAGGTAGCCCTGAGGACACCAGAACCTACAAGAAGGACATTACAGGCAGGCAGACCAACTGAAATAGGAAGAGAGTCCTTCCCTTGCAACGAATGGGACAAAATAAAAGCGAGAGACGGGGGGGGGGGGGCACCATAGGACACCCGAAGGACACCCGAATGAAATCCGAAGGATGCCAAAGCCAACACAGAGGACCTCAAACCAAGAGTGAAGGACAGCTGGTGCAGAAGAGGTGAATGGATGGCAAGGACAGGCAAAGAGCGAGGAGAACAGCTGAGTCGGGAAGGAAAGGGAAAGAGAGAGAGACAAGGGGGCGCTGCGATGGGTGAAGGGTGTGGGGTGGGGGGACAGGGAGGGAGGAGGGGTGGAGAAAGGGAGGCTAGAAAGGAGGTGAGGGTAGAGAGAGGGAAGGGAGAGGGAGGGAAGAAGGGGTGGAGAAAGGGAGGTTAGAGAGGGGGTGAAGGTAAAGGGGGGGGGGGGAAGAAGAGGGAGGGAGGGAGGAAGGGGATGTGGGCATGGGGGAAGAAGGAGGTAAGAGTGGGGATTGAGAGAGGGAGAGAGGGAGAGAGAGGGAGAGAGGAAGGGAGGGAGGGAGGCAGGGTAGTTGGGGGAGTCGGGAAGATCAATAAAGTCTTTAAAACATACTTCTCGCTCCCCACTTTTAGGCTCTTGGGCTTATGAAGTCTTCGTAAAAAATGTGACTTTTCTGAAGATATATTTTAAAGAAATGTTATTACACAACGGCTCGTATTTCTTCCTTCGCGTGTGTCCTTTCGACTTGGTAATTAGTTTATTACATTTTGAAGAAAAATAGTAATAGTTAATCAACTAGAGTACATTTCACCTGATTTAATGAAACGTAAAAGTGAACAGCTATAATCAACTAAGAGGCAACATTAGTAATTCATAACAAATATGAAAACAGCAAAAGTAACGACAATGATAATAACAGTACCGACGCGACTAACAATATCCATTATGACTATCATTATCTAAAAAAATGGGTCTCTTCCCATTTCGCGTTCTTTCCTGCCTCCGCCGAAGCCAAGGCAAGGCCAGGCAGGCTTGCCTCTGGACACGAGGCATAATCACCATAGACGGTTTCGCATATATAATCACAGCAGGCGGACCAGTTAAGGCCATCACGCCATTGCGAGTTAGCAAAGGAAATTTACATGAGCAGTCCTCAGATATCTAGGCACCAGTGGAATCCGGTTTGGCTGAATTAGCGACCGAAATCTTCGTTGGGGAAGGAAGAGGTGTAGAGGGCGGCGTCAAGCGAGTGGGACGAGGAGCCGTGCTATGGTAGGCGACGAACAGCGACGATGAGACGTGGTGTGGGAGGCGACGAACAGCGACGATGAGACGTGGTGTGGGAGGCGACGAACAGCGACGATGAGACGTGGTGTAGGAGGCGACGAACAGCGACGATGAGACGTGGTGTGGGAGGCGACGAACAGCGACGATGAGACGTGGTGTGGGAGGCGACGAACAGCGACGATGAGACGTGGCGTAGGAGGCGGCGACGAGCGAGCAGCGGCAAGACGACGTGGTGTAGAAGGGAACATCTCGCGATCACCGACGAGTAGCCATTGGAGTTGTAGATGTAGTTCCTGTTAAAGGAGTGGTCTTGACTCACATCACTCAGGGAAGACGCCAGAGCAATATATTATGAGCTTCGTTATGGTCTCTCGACACTTACTGATTTTCACGCCGCTTTTCCAATTAACCTTGCATTTCTTCCCTTCCGTTAGTCCTTGGTTTTTATTCTTTTCTATCTCATCTACTCTCTCTCGCTCTTGTCAGTCTCGCTGTTTCTCTTTAATTCCGTCTGTCTGTATCTATCTCTCTACTTCCTTCTATCTGTATCTTTATCTCTTCATTTTTTTCTCTCTTTCTCTTTCTCTTTCTATTTCTATTTCTATTTATTTTTCTATTTCGTTTTTGTTTTCGTTTTCGTTTCTTCTTAGCTTCTTCTGTTCTTCTATTTTTTCTTCTTCTTCTTCTCTTTCTTTCTTCATTCTTTAGTTTCTTTCTTCTTCTTTCTCTTTTTTTTCTTCTTCTTTCTTCATCTTCTTCTTCTTTCTCTTTCTTCCTGTCTTTCTTCTTTCTTCTTCTTTCTTTCTTCACTCTATCTCCATAATCTTCCCTCTCTTCTTTCTCTTCTTTCTCTTTCTTCTCTTCTTCGTTTCCGCACTTTTCTTCTTCTTTCCATTCTTCTTTCCCTACTTCTTCTCTTCTTCTTTTGTTTGTTCTTTCTCTTGCTTTCTTTTTCTTCTCTCTCCTTCTTTTTCTTTCTTCTTTTCCTTCTTCTTTTCCTTTCCTCTTTCTTTCTTCTCTCTTCTTTTCAACATTTTCCTTTCTTCTTTTTTCTTCTTTCTCTTTATCATCTTTATTTTCATCTTCGTTTTCATTCTCATTCTCATTCTCATTCTTATTCTTATTCTTATTCTCTTACTCTTTCTCTTTCTCTCAACTCTCTCTCTCTCAAGACATCTTGAATACAGCCTAAGCAACACCTGTTACATGTTTACATCTTCCTGCACCTTGCAACAGAGAACCAAGGTCTTCTCCATCTTCTTTAGCCATTAGCTTCCTATTTTCAAGGGAGTGTTTCTTGTCCCTCATCTGATGCCAGCTGATCTCACCTACAGCTTCCTTATCTGTATGTCTTTTATATATCTTGCGATCGGACCTTCCCTTATCACCGACTGACATCAAGCTTCGCTGCAACCAGTGTTATGCCTCTCACTTTGACAAACTTGTTGCTGCGCCAAACATGGAGACAAAGACTCTGTGTTGTGGAGAGGGAGGGGGGGGGGGGGGAAGAAGGAAGGGAGAAAGGGGAGAGTGAGACACACAGAAGAACCAGAAGAAAACGAGTAACAAAACCCAACACCTCCCACCCCCCCTCTCCCACCCCTTTCCCTTGCCAAAAGTTCATAAATATAACGAATCATCAGCTTCACTTTCTGTCACCGGGGAGACTGGGTCAGTTGAGCGAAGCGGGGCGAACCGTTATGTTATTACGGTCCTTACCTTGAAAACTGGAGCTCACGGTCTTCCACGGCAAGGGCCGGGCGGGGCCTCCTGAATGCCGATGTGCCAACTCTACCTCCTGGAAATCCTTCTCTCTTCTCTCTGTCTCTCACTCACCCTCTTTCTCCATCTGTCTCCTCTTTCTTTCCCTCTCCGTGTTTGCAATCTTATCCCATCCACTCTCTTTCCAAAATCTTTTATTTCACGACAACACCCACTCTCCCTCCACTTTCTTCCATTCACTCCATTTGCTGCCCTTCCCTTCCTCCATTTTTTTTTCTCTCTCCCACCTCCATCCTCCCCCTACACTACCTCAACCCAACAAACCCCACCGCTTTCGCAGATCCCCCCTTCTGCCCCATAACCAAGATAAGCCTTCCTTTTCCCAACATCACTTTCATAGACGCCCACCTCCCTCGGCCGGGCTCTTAACAACAACAAAGCCACATCCATTACCAGCCAATGTTGAACAAAGGAGTACGTGTAGTCACACGGTGTACACCTTAAGAATGTACCTGTGACCGCAACTCGGCAATTACCTGGCCAATATTACATGTCCAGAAGATGCTTTTACTTGCTTTAACCAGTTCTGATTGCAAAAATGACGGTTTATTTTGGTCAGAAGAGTGATTTGTACTTGGCGATAACTATTTGGCGATTTATGGGTAATAATGAACCAGCAGGATTATCTGTCTATCGGTCATTCTATTATTTTGTCTCTTATTACTTTTTTGGCCGACGCATCACTATATTTGTCAGCCAAACAGCTTATCAATATAGATATTTGTCAATCGAATTACAAATCAAATTATTCATATCAATATTCTCTCTCTTTTTTCTACAACTAGCATCACATTCATAATCACATCAACTTTCCACTCTATATCTCCTGAAAGACACAACTTATATATATTTTTCTAATATATACATACATACACATATATGCATGCATACATACATACATATACATACATATATATATATATATATATATATATATATATATATATATATATATATATATATATATATATATATATACATATATATACATACACGCACATAACCTTGCCTTCGTCCCCCATAAAACTGAAGAACAAAAGCAAAGCAACACACAACCATGACTTGGCCTTTGCACTTGAAACCGACAAAATTCAACTTTCAATGTTGGGAGAAAGTGTTGCTCTTGGAAGCCCGAGGACTAGGGGGGCCAGGGACGGGGGGAGGGGGTTCTGGAAGGGGGTGTGTTCCGCCTGAGGGTGGGTTACGGGGAGGAGGAAGGAGGGAGGGGTAAGGAGGGGAGAAAGAGGGAGTTGGGGGGAGTGGGTGAAGGTGAGAAGAGTGACTATGATAATCATTTCCACTACACTGACGCTCTGGCATTTGTAATGCAGTGTTATGCTTGCTCGCGTTTGTCTTTGATTACAATATTTTTCATTTTCTTTTGTGGATATTCTGAGAAATGATTTGCTATTCTTTTCTAACAGCGTCCCCCTGGTAACAACGCTCCGAGTTAAAGTGAAATCGAGAACCAGTTACACAGCAAGTCAAACGGTTCCTAAGATAATGTCTCTTAAGTCGAGCTTTCTTCAGTCTCTCTCAAATTCTTCCAAATATGGGTAAAATCTCCTGGACAAAACCCATTTTTTGTCCATCTTATTTACGAGTAACAGATAGATAATTAACGCCAGGTAAGTCTTACTCCGCAGAACGTATGTATTTAGGCCTAAGTGTCAGATGACAGCCATATAACGTAATTACGCTTGACCCATTTTTTTTTTTCTTTTTCTTAAGGGAAAAGGAACAGAAACCGTAATGTAACTGTAAATGAGCAACCACCCGTAACAGCGTAAGGATTCGGATAAGCTTCGATACTCGGATAACATTCCATCGACTTGAGGAGGAGGCG
>NW_028234431.1:6460837-6463337 GCF_977035675.1 Penaeus japonicus
CCAACAAAGGCTGATGATGCATGCTTTTCCCCCGAGGCGGAGACTCTCAAATGAGCACTGACGAAAGCTGAAAAAGAGCTCTTTTTTCCCCTCAAGAAACTCGGAGGAGGAGGAGGAGGAGGAGGAGGAGGAGGACGGGGAGGAAAAAGGCGGAGGGGATATAAGCCTGATTAGCCGAACACGCGAGAAACACGAGACGGAGCAGAGAGCATAATGTATCGTCGCCAGGTAGCGTGTTGCCACGTTGCAAGGTCTTTTAAAAGCAATCCTCCTTTCTGTGATACATACAACACACTCTGATATAGAAGTGGTAAATTTAGACAAATTAGCATGAAATAACCTATGCAAAAATATCAAACCGGAAGCATAGCAAAACTCGCAAACTGACAACAAAATAAGCTGGAAATCGTTGCAATCTGAAAATCACAACTACAAAACAGGAAAAATATCCTGGAGGCCGCGATACAAGCCAGGGAAGGAGAAGGCATTTGACACAGCAAAGGCACAAGCGGAAACGAGACGCAAACACCATCAACACCCGAAAAACACGCTAGCAAGGACTCCTCCGAAACCCTGTGTTGCAAAGCCTGGGTTGCAGGATTGTTTTTTTTTATGCAACCCCTTCCCTTCGTAAAGGAGAGAGCGATAACCCCAAGAAAGTTTTTTCATCTTCCTCCCAAGCACCCCAACATAACCCAAACACCCTAATCCATATAACCAACGTAACTCCATGCCCCATACCCCCATATCACCCAACCCCATACCCCCACCCAACCCCATCTCCCCAACCTAACCCCATGCCTCCACCCAACACTTAAAATAAAAGGAGAACCCTTCCTTGAAACGAGCGGCGCAAAAATTTGATTTCGCGGCGACCGACGGAGCCCACCGAGGAAGGAGGGGCGGAGGACGCGGGTGGAGCGAGGGTGAGCTGGCGTAGGGATGGGCGTGCGGCAAGGGTACGAAGCTATGGAGGGAAAAAAAGGGAGAGGAAGAGCGAGGGAGAGAGAGCGAGAGAAGGCGAGCGAGCGGGCGAGAAAGAGATACAGAGAGATAGAGAGAGAGAGAGAGAGAGAGACAGAGAGAGAAAGCGAGAGAGAGAGAGAGAGAGAGAGAGAGAGAGAGAGAGAGAGAGAGAGAGAGAGAGAGAGAGAGAGAGAGAGAGAGAGAGAGAGAGAGAGAGAGAGAGAGAGAGAGAGAGAGAACAGGATATAGTGGGGGAGTTAGGAGATGAGGGAGGGTGTTCACAGAGGGGGGTTCCAGAGGTCAGAGGGTCCGCGCTGCGTGCCACGCTTGCACTAGGGATAAGTGCCAGTCATCGTCCAAGCTGTTTTCCCGCGTAAAACTGCGTAGAAATAACATCTCGATTCTTGATAGTGAAATATGTACTTTTTCCTATTTCTTTCTTTCTCTCTTAGGAGTTCAGTCACGGGTTAGTTCGACATGACTCCCTGAAACTCACAGATACGATTCACAATACAACACAGGTTATTCACGTGACGTCACCATTAGCCACGGTCACTTAAAGTCGGGTGAGTCCCTCCCGAAGCAGCGGACAAATGTTCACCATAACAATTACAGGCACGCGCGCGAAAATACAAGCACATGGTTGTTCTTACGCTCACATTTACGCAGTTTAGCCACGATGGAGTTAAGCTGTGGTGCATAGGGAAAAAAGCAAGTAAATCGTTATAGAACCATAGAATAATACATCTGTGGATTCGAGGCTGTGTCTTTGATGGGGGTTTCTTCTTTCGCAAGGGGAGTATGTGTGGCAATAGGAAAAAATGCAATTAAATACGTTTATAAACACGCAATTACGGACAATATCGATATCTACATCTATACATATACATATATGTGTATGTGTACATGTGTGTATATATATGTATATATATATATATACACACACACACACATATATATATATATATATATATATATATATGTGTGTGTGTGTGTGTGTGTGTGTGTGTGTGTGTATGTGTGTGTGTGTGTGTTTGCGTTAATTTGCATAAGTCCCTTGATCAGATCGCATTGGAAATCTGATGAGGCATATCACTCTACCTCATCAGAACAAACGACTTTTCTTCTATGGCAGTATTGGAGGCAATTGCACAACAAATGAGAGCGCAACAGAAACAAAAATAACCCACTCACATGCCCATTCTATCTGCCATAATCGGAGGTGCAGCAAAGGCCCGATCCGTTGATGCATTCAAATTGGCCAATGACAGACACTGTACTAAATTAGCCAATTAACGTTCGGGATTCAATGACGTGTGTGTTTGTATGTGCGCTTCGACAACTGTATTAGCCAATTGTCGCCCAGGATTCGGGAACCTCTCATTAAGGTGAGGCAACCACAGAGCGGCCCAGAAGGGGAATTCTGGTCGTGAAATGAACATAGCCATAAACACGAAAATACATACATACAAATACACACACACACACACACACACACACACACACACACACACACACACACACACACACACAC
>NW_028234431.1:6470837-6483337 GCF_977035675.1 Penaeus japonicus
GAGGAGGGGCAGAAAAGGAGAGAGAGGAAAAAGATGAGAGGAGGTGGAGGAATAGGGGGATGAGGGGGGAAGAAGGGGAGGTGGAGAGGGGAAGAGAAGCAGGAGGAGGAATAGAAGAAGAAGAAGAAGTAGTAGTAGAAGTAGTAGTAGTAGTAGTAGGAGGAGGAGGAGGAAATGGAGAAGAAGAAGAAGGACGAGTAGGAGGAAAGAAAAAAATGAAAAAGGTGGGGGTAGGAAGAGCAGGACGGATAAAGGGAGAGGAGAGGAAGAGGAGTAGGGTCAGAAAGAGGACACGGAGAAAAAGCAGATAAAGAGGGTGAAAGACGAGGAGAAAAGGGAACAGAAAGGGAGGAATAAGAAAAATAGAACAGGGGAATGGAGGAGGAGAAAATCGATGGAGATAGTGAAGAGAGGATGGGAATAAAGAAGACAGAGGAATGGAAAGAGAAGAGGAATAGAAGAAGAGGAAGAGGGAAAAAAGAGAGGGGGGGAAAGAAGAGGAGGAACAGTGATAGTAAAAAGGAAGAGGGGAAGAAGAAAAGAAAGGGAGGAAAAAAGGGGAAAAAGAGAAAGAGAGAAACGAAGAAGGGAAGAGGGAAAGAAAGAAAGACACAACTAGGGAAAGAAAAAGCGAAAGACAAAAAATAAAATAAAAGAAAAAAAGATAAAGGGAGGAACTGAAAGTACAATAGAAAAAAGCACAGAAAAAAATAATAAGTATAAAAAAAAGTAGGAGAGAGAGGAGAGTGAAAAGAACTTGAACCATAACAAAACAAGCCCCGTTCACCTGTTGCTACCCGCCCGCGTCCAAATATAACTGGATGACTAACGTTCATCACATTGTTCATCACCCCCCCCCTTCCCCCCCTATTACATTACCGCTTGGGGGAGGGAGGGAGGGGGAGAGGAAGGGAAGGGAAGGGAATGGAAGGAGGGAGGTAAGGGAAAGGAGGGATGGAGGTAAGGAAAAGGAGGGAGGGAGGGAGCTAAGGATGAGGAGGGAGGAAGGGAGCTAAGGAGGAGGAGGGAGGAAGGGAGCTAAGGAGGAGGAGGGAGGAAGGGAGCTAAGGAGGAGGAGGGAGGAAGGGAGCTAAGGGAGAGGAGAAAGGGAGGGAGGGAGGGAGATAGGGAGGGGAGTGGAAGGCAAGGAGGGACGAAAAGAGGGTAAGAAGAGGGGTAGGGAGGGAATGAGAGTCAATGGATTACACGTGAAATTTCCACCACACCTGTGCGCCAGAGTTAGGCATAACACCTGCGCGGAGGAGCCATTGACCCTACGGGCTGCCTGCTACACGTGGAGAGGTCATACGCAAGAGTTTATAAATAACCTCGCCTCCAAAGGTCAGGATACCCAATGGGGAAGGTTATGATCAAACGCAAGAGACAACGACCCGTCTTCAACACTCGCCCTCTCTCTCTCTCTCTCTCTCTGTCTCTCTCTCTCTCTCTCTCTCTCTCTCTCTCTCTCTCTCTCTCTCTCTCTCTCTCTCTCTCTCTCTCTCTCTCTCTCTCTCTCTCTCTCTCTCTCTCTCTCTCTCTCTCTCTCTCTCTCTCTCTCTCTCTCTCTCTCTCTCTCGCGTGTATGTATGTGTGTAAATACTGAGTACGCACATGCAAGAAAACTAAGAAATAACGACAGACAAGGTCAGAAAAATCACAAACGGCAGACAAATTGAAGAAAAGACAAAAAAAAGGAGATAAAAACGAAACTAAAATCAACTATCATAACGGAAGTCGAAACACAGCCGCATATTTTGATCGGTGAAACACAACAGCCAAAACGAAGGTGCTATGAGTATAGGGGAGAGGGAGGGGGATGAGGAGGGTGGGAAGAGGGGAAGAAGGGTGGAAGGGAGGGAGGGGGGAAGAGGGAGGGTGGGAGAAAGAGAGAGGGGAGGAGAGAGAAGTTTTGTCTATAACTTTCACTCGTATTCATCACGCAACCTGGTGGGTGTGGGTGGGCCGGGGGGGGGGGGTGGGAGAGGTTCAGAGTGTTAAGGAGGAATTGCGTTGCTAGTAGAAGCGGGATGAGGGAGAGGGGAGGAGAATAAGGGAAGAGGGGAGGGAGAGGAGGCAGAGAGATCAAAAGTAAGGGAAGGAATAGGATGTGGAAAGCTAGGAATAGAAAGGCCGAGGAGAGGAGAGGAAGAGAGGAGATACGAGAAAGGGAAAGAAGGAGATGGAGCCAATGGGGAGGGAAAGGAGGGGAGAGGATGGGAGGGTGGGAGAATAAGAGAGGAGAGGGAGGCAGGGGAGGGGAGCGGCCAAGGGGTGATGTGGGACGAAGATCAAGGACCTCTCCAAACGCAAAATTTGTTTATGTGTCCTACGATTTATTTGCTTGTGTTATCGTTTGGTTGCGTGATGCATAGCTAACCTGATCACAAGTCTACCTCATTACTTCCTTGCATACTTGCGTAAGTACATGATTGCTTATCTGTGTTTGTTTACTTGTTTTAATAATACATTGTTTATCCGATTGCCTATTTATCTGCATGGGTGCTTGCCAGCCTGCCTTCTCACTTCCTGGCTTTCCTACCTGCCTGTGCCTGTGTGCCTGTGTGCCTGTTTGCCTCTTTGCCTGCTAGTGCCTGTCTTCTTTCTTGCCCGTCTCTTTGTTAGTTTATAAGTATACTTATTTTCCTATCTACTTTAGATATCGTTCATGGAGGGAAAATACGTTTTAAAGACGGCAAACATACATTTACCTATATCTACATTTTCTGTTCTACATTCCAATTAATGAATATTACATACAGATTAACATATGTACTGCGTATATACTGCATATAAGATGTATATACTGTGTATTGTATTAATATGTATGTATGTATGTGTGTATATATATATATATATATATATATATATATATATATATATATATATATATATATATATATATATATATATATACAGACACAGAACAGAATGTGTGCAATAGAGAAAGTGTATTAAAAACAAATGAATTTCAAATACTAATATCTCTTTTCATTAAACGTTATTTCCCCCATCTAAATAATAATGTGAGCAAGCAATATGAATTTTACTTATCGATAAATGGCTTAAGTTCACTGACCGGAAAATATTTTTGAACAATTTTTTTGTCACCATTTGAATGGCCGTTACATAACTATGATATGCTGTATATAGAAATTCGATTATTTTTAAAACTATTTGTAGTGTCTACACGTATACATGAACAGCATATAAACAGAAACGCAGATATAGATACATCGGCATGCATGCATGGATACGCACATACACACACAACAGATAGATGTATAGATAAATAGGTAGACATATAGATACACGCATATACACACAACCACATAGATACATACACACATGTATGTATGTATATATATGTGTGTATATATATATTTACACACACACACACACACACACACACACACACACACACACACACACACACACACACACACACACACACACACACACACACACACACACACAACACACACACACACACACACACACACATATATATATATATATATATATATATATATATATATATATATATATATATATATATATACATGAATATATTTTTTCCAAAGATATAAGTCATCATTCAAACATTCCACTGGAGCACAAACTCCCCAACATTTCAGTTCAAACACAAGTGTCAAAAGCAATCTGGCCAAATAGATGAAACACCCTCATACAGGTCTCTTGTACGCCGCCTGACAACAGGGAAAATATATATATCTAAAAAAACATGAACGAGCGTTACACTTTCAACCTAGGCCTATCTGCTCGAGCTTACCTACCGAGAAACAGAAAGAAATGTATGTTTATTTTTGTCACTGTATTTTCTCTGACAGTGACTGCGTAAATAACTCTTTTTAACCCGTTAACGATTACGATGAACCTTCAATTTTCCTAGATTCAAATTATGCGTTTATGAAATGAAATCGAGAAAGAGAGAGAGAGAGAGAGAGAGAGAGAGAGAGAGAGAGAGAGAGAGAGAGAGAGAGAGAGAGAGAGAGAGAGAGAGAGAGAGAGAGAGAGAGAGAGAGAGAGAGAGAGAGAGAGAGAGAGAGAGAGAGAGAGAGAGAGAGAGAGAGAGAGAGAGAGAGAGAGAGAGAGAGAGAGAGAGAGAGAGAGAGAGAAAGAGAGAAAGAGAGACAGTGACAGAGACAGAGAGAGAGAGAGAAAAAGAGAGAGAGAGAGAGAGAGAGAGAGAGAGAGAGAGAGAGAGAGAGAGAGAGAGAGAGAGAGAGAGAGAGAGAGAGAGAGAGAGAGAGAAGGGAGGGGAGGCAAAAAAGGAGTGTAAATAATATTTCTTAGGTTAACGTCTTGAACCCTTGTTAACAACATACGATGGAAAACTGTGAGTATGTATGTGCGTGGGGGGGGGGAGGGGGGAGCATAGCAAAACCCGCCCACACCGACCGCCCTAAACGGTAGCACGTGGTCACTAACCTCATCGCTGTGTAACACGTGGCAGAGACAAAGCGACAGAAGTTCAAGTCTCGACACTCGAGGAGAGTTCAGATCCGTTTAGGCAGCTTGACACGACACCTTGACACTCTGGCTCGCGGATCTCACAGCAACTGGGAGTACCGAGGTTCACCACAACCCTTTCTGTTCGCTGTTTGCCGGGAATCCTTGCTCGCTGAGTTACAACTATAAATCTACTTTCTGCCAGTTTGTGATTTTTTTTTACAGCGGATTATCGTACTTTGCGTTGAGAGACCCTAAGGTTGAAAATCATATATTTTTCTATCGGTAATGACTTTGCTTGTCTTGCATCTGCAGTCTGGGTCTTTGTCAAAAACAATTCTCGCCTACAAGTTAAATTTTATTCAAAACATACGCAATCTTTTCTATTATTACATCTAAAAGCAAACATTGGCTTGACAGTGGGAAAATATTTCACTTCAAAAGCGCAACGTGTACACAAAAAAATCGTGTTGCAAGCGGAAAAGATTACACAGCAACACAAGGTAATCCTGATCAGCATTGCCATGATTACTATCAGCAATCCCTGGAACTCGTTAACTCTAGCACATTACTGCATTATGAACAATCATATATAATCATAAACATTTTACATACCTCCGATTTCTCATCTAAGAAGCGAAACGCACATACACACGCGCACCAAACAGGCAAAATAAAGCGGACATAGCAGTGCTTTATCTCTGTGAACGAACACCAAAGACTTCCTGAATTAGGTATGTGCATCCGGGATCTCATGGGAATAGGTTAGGATGTTGGCTTTAATGTTAATAAGGACCCGGGAAAAATGAAATCTAACCAAGTCTTTCTTCGACGGTGTGTATCATTTTCCCTATATTTCCTTTGTTGTTTTGTTGTTATGCTGGTCCGCTTTCAGCACTTTCGTTTAGGCTTAAACTGGGCATGACCCGTTGAGTCATGCTGGATTCACTCGACTTTAAAATGGGGGTGTATTACGTTAATCGGGATTAGATTAGCTTGGGTTAGGTTATGTAGGTCTAGGATTAAATTAGGCACGATTAATTTGCTTTAGGGTTGGGCTTGATTAGGTTAGGCTTAGGTATCTATATTTAGATCAGACTTAAGTTTAAGATATATAGGATCTAGTATCAGGCCACTATTGCGCATTTCCCCTCACTACGACAGTACCCTCAGCACCGCATCCTGAAACAGTACCCTCACACAGTACCTCCCTAAGCAAACACCTCCTCACCCTGGCCGTGGAGGGTCCCCTCGTGCCAGGCATTCCTCCCTCGCCGTGCCCGGGTCCTCGACCTTGTCGGGTTAATGTTCACATCTCTAACATCCTCTCCAACCTGGCACCGCGGCCGCCACACTTTGGCACCCGAACTGGCAGTTCTCCGCTCTCATCATCTGCGTCATAGCATAAATCACACTTCCATTCTTTCTCTCTTTCAGCCTCCGATCAGCCCCCGGCCTCGTGCTGGCCCGTGGCGGGCGCGGGCGAACGCAACAAACGCCTCCGAGGTAAAGGGGTTCGAGGCGATAATTCGTGTGTTTATTGCGCTGCGTACCCTCGCAGGGGGCAGAAGGGCAGGGGGGGGGAGGGGCATGAGGAAGGGTGGACGCACTTGGGAAATGCCGGGCAAATGGGAAACGGAGGGAGGACGCAGTGAGTGGGTGAGGGAGGAGTAGGAGGAGAAAGAGGGGGGGAGGAGGAGGATCAGGGGAGGGAAGGGGTGGTGATGAGGGGAACGGAGGGGCACCGACAACTGGCGCCGCTCTGGCTAGACTCTAACCTTGGCATCCGCGTTTGTACGCAGCTCCTTGGACCAGCGTGGCCGCACCTACCCCGCGCCGCTCGCCGCTCGCGGGCGTGACAACCTTGCTAGAATAGTGTGGCCTTCACGTCTAAAATCAACAACAAAACACCAAAATGATTATGAAAAAGATTTATATAAGACACCTGAAAATTCTAATTGCCCCTCTCTTTGCAGCATGTCCGGAATTACCCAAAACATGCAAAATTATACGACACTTCGGTAGAGAAAGCCATGTCTATACGTACTAGAAGCGTGTGTGCCTGTATAGGCACGCATCCGAAAGCATTCATGCCTTTACACACAAACCAAGAAATTATTTCTATTTTTTTCCTTAAGTTAACTGGTTGCTTGACACTTGAGACGGAGCCAGATGGGCAGTGCCTATTAAGCACGGCCTGGGTGAACAGCCAGGCAGCGACGCACATCTCTGGCAGTTCAGAAATACCCGCGGCTGGAGAAAAAAATAGGCATTCGGGTGGAAAACTTCGTCCGGCGCGGTGCAGCTGAAGGTCAGGAGACCCTCCCGAGTTTTGTAAACACGGCGTGCGGACTTCTACCATTCGTACCTCCAATGTCTCCCTCACACCTATTCTCCCCCTCTCCCTCCCCGCAATGCTCGCCTCCCCCCCCCCTCTCCCCGTACCTCTCGTACTTCTAGTGCCTCCAGCCACTTCCTCTCTCTCACTTTCCTCCTGCCCTGTACCTCTCGTACCTCTCGTACCTCTCGTACCTCCAAGGTCTCCCCCACTCATTCTCGCCCCTCTCCCTTCACCCCTCCCCCCCTTTCCGCATGATTTCCCGGTACTCGGGTCACATGACGTTTCTGGAGAGTAGTCGGAAGTATTTCCTGGTATACAAATGCCAAGGTTAAGGGGTCTTCCTGGTACTCTGGTACGCCGCTGCTATAACTCATAATGAGTCATGTTGTCGAGTCAGCCACTTACTTATGACTCGGATTAAGTCTTTTTTTTCTCTCTCTATCGCTAAGTGCCAAAGGGATGACTGTTCTTCCTGTGTAAGAAGGTTGGGAGAGAGAAAAAAGAGGGAGAGTCATACATGGACACACACATATAAATAGAGAGATAGGCAGATAAGCATAAAAATAGTTAAGACATATATAGATAGATAACTAGAGGGCGAGGGGGAGAAAGATTTGAGAGCCACAAGGCGAGAGAGCCACACCAGATTTTCCAAATGTCAAAGGTTACTATGACCAAAAAATGTGATACACAGAGAGAACAATAAAACGCGAAAAAAAGTACCAACCCATTAATCCGACTTAAGGCACATTCCATTCAGCGTTCTGACCTCACTCCATTATGAGCGAACAGCTGGGAGTGAAAGAGACCAGGTATAAAAAAAGCAGCAACAGCAGCCTAAAATAATGCCACGAGTGCCGAGCAGGTGACGTTGCGGCAGTGCCAGTGTTGGTTGGGGTCGCGGCCGCTGCCCTCGCCTCCTCCACGGCCACGGTCATGGACGCACGCCCGGGGCATTGCTCTCGACGGGGCACTGGGGGGAAAGGGAGGGAGGGAGGGAGGCACTGGGGAGAGGGAGAGGGAGAGGGCACTGGGTGGGGGGTGGGGCGGGGGAGTAGGAAGGAGGGAGGGAGCCAACGCACGGGCCCGCCTGGCACTGGTGGCACTTGGAAGGGGAGGGGGGGGGAGGATTGAGGCAAGGGAAGGGGGGTTGTGGAAGGTGGTGTTCGTGGTGTTGTGGTGTTTGTGAAGAGGAGGAAGGTACTGGTGCACTTTGGGAAACTAGGATGATATCAGAAAAGGTTGATGCGGCGGATACATCTATTAGAAGAAGGCAATATGGAACTAATATAAACTAGATGAAGAAATGAAGACATGATTATCATTACACTCACCAATCAAAAAAGGGGCAAAAACAAATCATTAAAAACAAAACAAAAAGATAACAGATAAACAACATTAACAAAGGTGAGCGCGATTCCGGCCGGCTATGGTGTTGGCAGGAGGTGGCAGTGACAACACACCAAGGACACTATTGCACGTCCGCTACCACAGCCCTCTGATACTTCCTGCTGGTTCCCTTTCATCACATTCTCACTTCCCGTTTCTTTTCGGCGAACTACAGTGCGCCACTGGAACGTATATTATAATGATGATAATGATGATATTACTGGTAAAAATAATAAAAATAATAATATAATAGTAGTAGTAGTAGTGGTGGTGGTGGTGGTGGTGGTGGTGGTGGTGGTGGTGGTGGTGGTGGTAGAGGTAGAAGAAGTAGTAGTAGTAGAAAAAGTAGTAGTTATAGTAATAATAATAAGTGTCATAACCATTACCATTATTATTATTACTACTAATATTATTATTACTATCATTAATATTATCACTATTATTATTATCATTATTGATATCATTATCATGATATTAATCAAATTAATGATAACGAAGTAATAATAGTAACAATAATAATAACAATAGCAATAACTGTACAAAACAACATAGAAAATATAAATTTTGTGCAGTTTAGTACACATATCTCAAGCCAACCGTTAAAACAGTGTGTGTAGTACATTACTCGGCCTTGCTGAAAACCACACAGGATGTACAACCTACAAAACATGGCTTGCTACATTACCGTAGTACATATTTCAACTACTCACGTACACAGTGTGTACCTTGCAGTTATATTCCAGCCACCTTTCATCTAACCTGAAATACAAGAGAAAAAAAGATGTTAAAAAGTATTCATCTATAGAGGTTTATCACAAAATAAGTTAATATTACAAAGTAAGTACATGAACACAGGATAGTGTACATTAAGAATTTAATTTGCAGAGGCATATCTCTTTGTGTGATTTGCATTTCCGGATCCTTTCTTATCGTTTGAATTGCGTAAAAGGCTTTTGGAAGTATACATCAATGTGTAAGTATATAATCATATGCACGCATTTAATCATATGCACGTATATGATCATATGCATGCACGTACATAACCCCCGACACGGACGCACACACACACACACACACACACACACACACACACACACACACACACACACACACACACACACACACACTCACACACACATACAAACACGCGCACACACATACAAGTACAAACACACATAACCAAACTAAAGAAAATAAGAAACAACAGAAAACCACACAAACAGGCAAACAAAACGGTTTAACGGTCGACGTGGGCGAGGCCATTTCCCTTCTAATCAATGTTATAAACAGACAATAAATAAATCCCGACGTGTCAACCCCTTCCAACGCATTTGTGTAAATGTCACGTATTTTTTTCAAACCATCAATGCAGTTCATTTGCAACCAAGGCAATCACAGCTTCACTTGCCCCCCCCCCCCCCACACACACACACAACTTCTAATCTCCTCCTTACCACCTCTACCTTCTTCTTCTTCTTCTTCTTCTTCTTCTTCTTCTTCTTCTTCTTCTTCTTCTTCTTCTTCTTCTTCTTCTTCTTCTTCTTCTTCTTCTTCTCCTCCTCCTCCTACTTAATCTCCTTCTCCTCTCCCTCTCTCTCTCCCTCTCTCTCTCCCTCTCCCTCTCCCTCTCTCTCCCTCCTTCTCTCCCTCTCCCTTCCTACCCTCTTCACCTCTTCCCTTCCTCCTCTCCTCCCCCTTCCCCTCCTCCTCTCCCCCCTCTTCCCCTCTTCCTTTCCTCCTCTCCTGCCCCCACCCCTCCTCCTCTCCCCTTTCCTCCCCTACCCCCTCCTCCCCTCCTCCTTCTTCAACTTATGTAAGAGCGCATAAGTGGCCTTAAAGACAAGGCAACGCGGGGAAGAAGCAAGAGGATGGTGCTGGTGTGTGTGAGCAGCTGTGGCCACAAATCATCTCACTCATAGGGACTGATGTGTCTCTCCCTGAAGAGCCTATCACGTATAAAGAGCCGGGCTTGAATCGCTCCGGCCGGCGACGCGGCAGCATCCATAACACGTGTTGTAACAGATGGTTAATTAAGTTCACTTTGCCTCGGGATGCCCTTTGCTTAATCGAAGAGGGTCATGGAGGTATGGGCGTGGGTGTTAGCACTTGTGATCTATTCTAGGACTTTTCTTTTCTTTCTGTACGAGTGTGGACTGGACGTGCACATCGTCATGGGTTCATGTATTTAGGCGATAGTCCCTTGGAGAGTGATTTCCTTCAATGCCGCCGTGCGTGTATGGCGTACTTTGCTAGGTGGACGCATTTCCAATTACATCAATATGCTAGAATGGCTTTGCTAATCTAGCTTCTCTGCTGACTAAGCGCTTGTTGTCTGGTTGCTGTGCTGCTGCTGTTTCTCCTCGTTTGTTACTGTGTGTGCTAGACATGTTCAATTGCTCATGTCATCTACGCTACACAAAGGCATCTAATTCAAAATAATTAAGCACATGAGACTGAAACAATATTCATTACAGGGAGTAGCTGGATGGATCTTGGAACTGAGTACAAATTCAAATGCAAGCAGGTACCGTACCAAGGTTCCACAATTACTGTCAAAACGGCCGCCCATCATCAAATACAATGGCCTGCAGGTGGCAACCAAACCCATACGTTAGGTGTTCGACCATAAAGCGGATTTACATACTGTTCTCTCTCTCTCTCTCTCTCTCTCTCTCTCTCTCTCTCTCTCTCTCTCTCTCTCTCTCTCTCTCTCTCTCTCTCTCTCTCTCTCTCTCTCTCTCTCTCTCTTCTCTTTCTCTCTTCTCTTTCTCTCTTCTCTTTCTCCTCTCTCTCTCTCTCTTCTCTCTCTCTCTCTCAATCTCTCTCACTCTCAATCTCTCTCTCTCTCCATCTCTCTCTCTCTCTCTCTCTCTCTCTCTCTCTCTCTCTCTCTCTCTCTCTCTCTCTCTCCCTCTCTCTCTCTCTCTCTCTCTCTCTCTCTCTCTCTCTCTGTCTGTCTGTCTGACTCTCTCTCTCTCTCTCTCTCTCTCTCTCTCTCTCTCTCTCTCTCTCTCTCTCTCTCTCTCTCTCTCTCTCTCTCTCTCTCTCTCTCTCTCTCTCTCTCTCTCTCTCTCTCTCTCTCACACACACACACACACACACACTCTCTCACTCTCACTCTCACTCTCACTCTCACTCTTAGTCTTACTCTTACTTTCATTCTCATTCTCAACCTCACCCTTACCCTTACCCTTATCCTTATCCTTATCCTTATCCTTACCCTTACCCTTACCCTCACCCTCTCCTTCTTTCCCCATCCCCATCCTCATCCTCCCTTTCTCCCTCTCCCTTTCCCTCACCTTCTCACCCTCACCTTCACCCTCGCTCTCTTCCTCTTCCTATACCACTTCCTTTTCCTCTCCCTTCTTCTTCTTCTTCTTCTTCTTCTTCTTCTTCTTCTTCTTCTTCTTCTTCTTCTTCTTCTTCTTCTTCTTCTTCTTCTTCTTCTTCTATTTCTCATTCTCATTCTCCTCCTACTTCTACTTCTACTCCTCCTTCTCCTTCTCCTTCCCTTTCCCTTCCCCTTCCTTCTCCTTCTCCCTCCCCCTCCCCCTCCCCCTCCCCCTCCCCCTCTCCCTTTCCCTCCCCTCCCCCCTCCCCCTTCCCCTTCCCCCTTCTCCCTCCCCCTCTCCCTCCCTCTCCCTCTCCCTCTCCCTCTCCCTCTCCCTCTCCCTCTCCCTCTCCCTCTCCCTCTCCCTCTTCCTCCCCCTCTCCTCCCTTTCCCTCTCCTTCTCCCTCTCCTTCGTCTCCACATTATCCCTCGTGGGCGTCCATTGAAGGGACAAGCAGCGGCGGCTGTCAGGGAGTCAGCCTTACCGGTTGCACTGGGGCGAGCATGACTAACGTCCAGGTCCGCCACACCCGGTCCCATCAAGGTTACCTCCGTTACCTTGCTGCCTTTCCCGGGTTACTGGGTGCGCTGTCAGTGATACCACGCCCTTCACGTTACTGCTTGGTGTTCATTCTGCATGACGGATGATTTCGGAACACGTTTTTTTTTTTGTTTTTTTTTGGCGTGGCATCCCTGCTTAACATTCTTTCTTTTTCTGGTAGCAGTGGGATGATTCCTATCTCGTTGCACGCACTTGAAGTGTTTCATTCACTCTCTCTTTTTCAAGGCACATCATAGGCATGACTGATGCATGACTGATAACTTCATGCCAGCTTGCACGGTAATACTGCATACTGACTCAAGGCGGAAGTGACGTATATCATTCTGTCGCCATAGTGACTGGTGAACACGTGCTCTAACCCCCATCCCCATCCACCCAGTCCCCTCCACCTATTTCCCCCCAATCGC
>NW_028234431.1:6498337-6500837 GCF_977035675.1 Penaeus japonicus
CCCCCTCCCCCTCCCTCCCGCTCCCTCCCCTTCCCCCTCCTCCCATCCCCATCCCCCTCCCCTTCCCCCTCCTCCCATCACCATCCCCCTCCCCCTCCCTCTCCCTCTCCCTCTCCCTCTCCCTCTCCCTCTCCCTCCCACCCCCTCCGTTCCTCCATTGTTCTTTAATGCGCGTCTTGCCTTGTAAATGTTATCACCATGCGGTTCCTCGGTGAAAGAAGAAGGGAAAAAACAGTTTAACAAGGTTGCTGTTTTTATCAGAACGATTAGCAGCCTGTGTATATAAACTTATTACAACTATAGGAATCAGTAACAAGCAAAACAACAATAACAATGATAATAATAATGAAAATAACCAAAATAATAATAAAAATAACAATAAGATTTTGATTAAAAAAATAACACTGATATAAGCAGTTGCAAAAGGAAGAAACAAAATCAATACTGAAAAAAAATAATAAGCATAACAAAATAATAGTAATGATGATCATATTTATGATTTCAATAATCATCATCACTATTATCATTATCGTTATTATCATTACTATAATCATCAGTAATAGTAATATCATTATCACTATCACTACTATCATTGTCATTATCGTTATCATCATTATCATCATTATGAAATCATCATTATCATAACTATAAGGAAAAAGAAGACGAAGAATAACACTGCTGATAATAACAGTATCATTGGATATACCAATTTAAAAAATCTAATCATTGAGATAACAAGGCTATCAAAACAAATGAAAACAAACGGACCTAGAGAACACCTAGAGAAAGCTCGTAACAACGAAATGCGGCAGTTTTAACCCGTAGAGTTGCGACATTACCCTAAAAATCTCTTTCCACTTTCCAGACGCCTTCCACCTTCCCGTTTTCTTCACATTTTCTCTTATAAACAACATCCCAGACTCGTTTATCTTCAGCGAGGGATTATCATACATGAATTTCGGAAGCTGTGTGCTCAGTAATATCGCTCATCTATACTACATATTGCATTTCATATTTCGAAACTTGTTTATGCTCACCATTCTCAGACGAAAAAATATCTTCATCATATTTTACAGAAGTACTGTATTCTATCTATTTTCTAATAATAACAATGACAGGACACAAGAATCTCAGCTTCAGTATTGCAATAAAGAAACATTTCTAAAAGAATCAACAGATTACACTAGACTAAAATTAGTCTTGATAAATATTGCTCTGCCTAAATGAATGAGGCAGTACAGGACTGGAATTCAAGCAAAGGTCAGAGGTCACAACGGATGGTACTGGAAAAGCCGAGAACAATCCAGAAATCAACAAGGGTTCCACAGTTACGTAAAATTTCGTGAAGGGCCGGAGCAAAAATGAAAGAAAAAGAAAATAAAATAAACATAGTCATGGACTGAGCTCGTTTCGTAAAGCCAGAGAAACTAAAATATGGATGTCGATCAATAGCATTCTAATTCAGGATTAGTAAATCTCTCGGAGAAGTGTCGAGCACAAGGGAGCTCCGAGACACTATCTTATGACGTCAGTAGATTGACGTCACACCTACTGTCGACATGCAGGGTTACCAACGCCAGTGCCTGAAAATTGGCCCCTCCGTTCGATCATTAGCTCTTCTTGCGTCGTGTGTTTCTCACCTTCCTGCGTCCATCACGGACTCATCTTTCACACTTGCGCGCACTCACCCCACGCACCTGTAACCTCGAACGACCTACAACTCCACAGATGTCACTCGTCGCACCTGTAGTCTCATGCATTTTCATGCGTCCTCTCCCCGTGCATGCCTTCGCCTACTGCTTTTGCACCCTGCATATCCTCACCCGGTACATTTCGGGGCACTCGTTCGCTACACCTGCGCATCCTCGACGCCGTACTGCATGCCCTCCTTCGCCACATCTGCACGTCCCCGACTCCTGATAAATAGCATATGCACTTACTATCTTCTACTACTGCCCCATCCCTTTAACTAGTGCATCATAATGTACCCATCAGCTACACCTACTTGCAGACAGTATCATGGTACAGCTGCCCCGCACTATTGCGCTTAACGAACGCGAAATGAGAACCAATTAACCAGTGTTTTAAAGATACCCCCATTATGATACATGATACTAGGGATGCTCTCGAAAAACACATTATATTCTCGATATGGGGAGTCGTCTGGCACAATGGCAAATCCAAAAGAAATGCCACAGGGAGATAATACAACGCAGGAAGAATCATAAAAAAAACAGGGAACAATCTCCTTTGGATCAAAATGAACAATTCCCTTTGAAAAAAAAAAACGCATAAAAGGTGTAAAAAACAAAAAAATTAAACTGTCACCATATTTTGAAAGTACATCACTGTCATACATAGGTCATGAAACCTTGCTACCGAGATCCAAAATGCAAACGGGACTGTAAATGAAACTGCATAGCTGGAGACGATCTAAAGGGTTCATTCACTCTAAACTAAAACGCTCTACGAGGTTTCTCTCATCAGTTGGAGAGCCCCA
>NW_028234431.1:6513337-6518337 GCF_977035675.1 Penaeus japonicus
GGAGGGGAGAAAAGGAGGAAAGGGAAAATATGTGACGGAGGAGAATGGTGTGGAGAGGACAAAGAGGGGAGAGGGAAGGGGGGATACGGAAAAGAGGGGAGAGGGGAGAGGGGAGAGTCTAGAGGGGAGTGAAGGGGAGAGGCAGGGCGAGCCAACCTAAAGACGGGGGTTCGGGAGGTGCGCTCGTCCTCTATGACCTCACGTGAGTCTAGGTGCCGGGGATGTACCCAAACGGCGTGTGTGTGCGTGTTAGTGTGACGGAATACGAGTGGGATTGTCGGCGTGTATATGGATTTGCGTGTGAGTGTGAATATGGCTGTGGATGTGAATGTATGTGTGAGTGAGTGAGCGTGAGCGTGAGAGTGAGTGAGCGTGAGTTTGAGTGCCTGTGAGTGAGTAAATGCCTACCTCCATGTATGTGTGTGGGTGTGAAAGTGTTTCTAAATACCTCGGCGATCGGCGTGTGTACGTACTTCAGCGCGAGGGACAGACAGACAAACAGACACACCCGCAGGCTCACTTGGCTCTACCGCCTCATTATTCCATTGCAGGAGTGGCATTATCTTAAGGAGGTCGGCCGTCTGCCGTCACAATTCCGAGGCATCGCCTTACTTCCGGTTCATTTTGTGTTCTGGGAAAAGCTCTCCGGCTTTCCAGGTCGCGACGGCTGCAGACAAAGCGCAGCCGAGGAGCAGCCGAGGCGCCGCGTCCTTCCTGACCCCTCCGCCCACGCCCGATCTCCTTGTCCCTCGCCCTCCACCTTGGCACCATCCACTTGCACCTCGCCCTCCACCTTGGCACCATCCACTTGCACCTCGCCCTCCACCTTGGCACCATCCACTTGCACCTCGCTCTCTACCTTGGCACCATCCACTTGCACCTCGCTCTCCACCTTGGCACCATCCACTTGCACCTCGCCCTCCACCTAGCTCCATTTGTGCTTCGCCCTTTAACTATACTCACATTTTCGTCTCCCTTAGAGAGAGAGAGAGAGAGAGAGAGAGAGAGAGAGAGAGAGAGAGAGAGAGAGAGAGAGAGAGAGAGAGAGAGAGAGAGAGAGAGAGAGAGAGAGGGGGGGGGAGAGAAAAAACATACTTACCAATGTACAAGTGTGCATGGGTGTGAGTGTGCATATATATCCATGGATATGGTCTATTCATCATATGTTCACATGTGTGTATGGAGGCATATGTCCGTTAGTAAATTTATTTGTTTAGATAGATATAGTTTGCACGTGTGTGTGGGTGACTGTTTTTGCTAATGAGGTTTCATTATTAGGACAACTTTTGTTTCATCACGAGCTTTATCATAATCATTATTACTATCATTATCATCATCATTATTATGACCATTATCATCGTCATTAATATCATAATCATCATTATCATTATAATTACAATTATCATTACCATCATTATCATTATAATTATCTTTATCACCATCATTATCATCTTCATCATCCTTATCATAATTATGATTTTCATTATTATCACCATCATTATTATCATTATCATCACGAACATCATTTTCATTATAATCATTTTTATAATTTCTATCATTATCACTACTATTCCTATTACTAATACTATCAATACTACGATCATAATAATCCACTCAGTGTCCTTCTTTCTCTTTCTCTTTCCGTTTCCTCTCATCTCTCATCTGCCAAAGTTACATTAAAAGCCATCTTTATTATCAAGTTCTCTTCAAACAATAAAGAAAGAAAAAAAATAGTCAAACGCGGAGACCCATTTCTCCGTAACACATAACTGCATCACAAAATACCAAAGAGAAAAATAATGAGGACTCTTTCCTAGATTAAAATAAAAATGTGACTCGACTCTTCTCCAAAACCTGTATGTTGAACGTTATGAAAGAGGGGGAAAGGGGGAAAGGGGGGAGAGGGGGGTAGGGGCAAAGGGGGAAGGGGGGTAGGGGCAAGGGGGGTAGGGGCAAGGGGGAAGGGGGGAGGGGGAGATGAAGGGGGAAAAGGGGTGGGAGAAAGGGGACAGGAGGAGGGGAGAAGTGAAAGGAGACGAGAAAAGGGGAAAGATAGAGATAAGGAGTGAAGAAGGGGAAGGAAGACGGGAAAAATATGAAGGGGAAAGAAGAGAATTTAACCAAAAATAGCAAAGCAGAGAGAAAAGGATAAAAAGTGAGGAAAATAAAGAAAGAGAGAGAAAGGGCGAGAAATGGAGTGGGAGGGAAGGAGTGAGAGAGGGGTATAAGAGAGTAAGGAGGAGGAGAGAGGCGGATGAGGGGATGAGGAAGAGTTCAATAAGGAGTTCAGTAAGGAGAAGAGAAGAGAAGAGAGGGAGAAGGAGAGAGAGGAGAGGGGAAAGGGGGGTAATGGAAAAGAGGTGGGATAGAAGGAAAATAAAAGACGGAAAAGCAAAGGAAAAGCATAAGCAAAGAGGATGCTAAGGCCTCCCTTTCCTCCACACTCTCTCCCTCTCCCTCTCTCCCCTTTTTTGCGTCGGGGTAAGACCGCCCAAGAGGTCACTGACACCTTAGTCGGGGGTGTGTGTTTGTCTGTGAGGGGAGGAGGGTCGCGGATGGGGTGGGGTGGGTAGGGGATGGGATAGGGTGGGTAGGGGATGGGATGGGGGGTAGATAGGGGATGGGGTGGGTCGGGTAGAGTGGGAGTCAGAGAGGGAGTTGGGGGGACAGGGGAGGAGAGGGGAAGGGGTGTAGGGTAGGCCGGGGAGGAGGGGGGCTGGGAAGAAGAGGGGAAGACGGGGAAACACCACCGCCGCCGCCGCTGCCGCACCACTGCCACTCACTCCGCCGCGCGCGTGCTCACGCACATCCCCATCGCTCGAAAATTCGGACCATAGTTTTTTTTTCTCTCGGAGGATGAATAAGCCTAATGGAGGAAAGGGGGCGGAGGTTGTTTTTTTTTTCATATAAGAGCGTTTAAACAGAGTCTAATGATTTTGCGTTTTCGTCGGATATTCGACAAGGAAAGAAAATATCAAAATGTAATAGAGAAAAATAATATATATGAATATGGAATAATCATCTTTGCTATTCCCCTCTTCTCCCCCTCTTATTTCCCACTTCTATCTCTCCCTCTCCCCTCCCTCTTCTCCTTCTTCTCTCCTCCCCCTCCCTTTCACTCCATCCCCCTTTCCTCCTCTCCCACCCCAACCCCCTCAGACTCCTCCCCCAGAATGTGTGATTAGCTACAAGTAAAAGCTACCACATCACACGCATCAAACAGTTCCCTAAAAGTCACAAACAGTCTTCCTCCTAATGCTAGATTTCTACCCATCAGTTTAAGAAAAATAGTTAGATATTTAAACCAGTTTTAAAAAATCATAATCCTTCACAACCAGATAAATCGCAACCAGCCACCGATGGCTCATATAAATCACACGAATAGATGCCAATGCTTACCACAATTTCCCTTCGCTCTTCAGTGTTCGAAGTCGATACGGGCGCCATCTACCACAACAACCAGCCGCCAAGCCCAGATAGGGTGGCGTGAGGCCTATAAATTTCCTATAAGTTAGGACCACCTCCTCTCCTCAACTTCCCCTGAGGTTAGGAAGTTCTATGATATCGGCAGTTTCTCTCGTAGTTCAGAGTGCCTTCTGTAAAACATAAGTCTCCCGCTACTTTTATTTCTCCCCTCACCTTTGAAAGGTGAATTATAGTTCACATAGCTACCATAGGTGCCATAATTCCTGAGTGGTACATTACACAGCGAGTGCCATTCCTTGTAAGTGGGACAACGTCATTCGCGGCACAGGTTAAAACATTACAAATTCGCTTGGTACAAATGTCGCAGTCCATACAGTGTTCAAATAATTACAACGTTCAGGGAAGTATAACCTTTAAAACAATCAATATACTCAAAAGTTCCCCTGCGACCATAGATCTCATACTCTCTCTTACACAGGTATCCCCATACCTACTATAACGATCCCTCAGTCTCTAGCAAGAGCCTTACTTTGTGAAGACCGGTGCCAAATCTGATACAAATCCCTTAATGCCAGATATGTCAGAGTTCAGTCCCTCGTTTCTCGGATGTCAGAGCGATGCCCCCTGCAGCGCCAGGTGAGACGAGGCACTGACGTATAGATGTCGGCTCATCGATATTGACTTAACAGAAGTTCTCGTAAGATTATTAACTTCTTTAAAAATCATCTACGAACCACATTCTATAGAATCTTTATTTGTTTCTGTCTTTAAAAAAAAAACCGTTTTTTCCTTCTACATTTGTATCTATGTTCAAAGCCAAGTCGACTGCCTATTTCAAGGAAAAAACGTAGGTGGATGTTTATGCGTTGTGCGTGATGGGCATGTACATAAGTAAGTGTATTTGTATGTTGCATGCGTATGCGGTTATGTCTGTACTTGTCTTTGTCATTTGTCGCTGGTGACAATACATGTAAATGTACCTGTCTATCTCCATTTGGCTTTGCCCCCCCTCATTGTTTTTTATTTATGTATGTATGCATGTTCATATACACACAGGCACGCATGCGCACACACGCGCACGCATGCGCACACACGCGCACGCATGCGCACACACACACACACACACACACACACACACACACACACACACACACACACACACACACACACACACACACACACACACACACACACACACACACACACACACACACACACACACATCTAGCTCCCCAATGTTATCATAGCATGACTGTCGCCGGAGGGTTTGTCTCTTCGTAACATATTTGTTGAATCCAGGTTGGGGTCATTGCGCCCTCCGCCCCTACAGGTGTAAGAGAAGGCCAGCGCATTTCTATTGTATCGCAAGTGTTTGGATCCAGAGTGTACTACTATGCTCTTCCCATACTACAGGAATTTGGAGGAAATGAAGACCTATGTGTCTCCTACATAACAGCTGAATGCATGTTTCCTCCATGGTAAGAAACCCTAAAAATACCAGAGTATAGAAGAACGTTAGCGATTTCTTTTCACACAAGAAGTATGTGGCTCCGCATGACGCCGTATATACCGCC
>NW_028234431.1:6523337-6525837 GCF_977035675.1 Penaeus japonicus
ATAATCATTATCATCATCATCATCATCATCATCACCACCACCGTCACCATCACCACCACCACCATCATCATCATCATCATCATCATCATCCCCATCATGATTCCCCTCCTCCCCCTCTCCCTATGCTTGCCTCTATCCTACCCTCTTTTGATCTCCCCTTGTAACTGATATGTCTGTGTTCCTTTTCTCCCCTCTGCCCGGCCTCTCCCCACGATCAATGTGTCTGTGGCACCGCGGACTCTCTCCCCTCTCCCTTTTCCTCTCCTCTCTCTGTCTCTGTCTGTCCGTCCGTCCATCCGTCGGTCCGTCTGTCTGTCTGGCTGTCCATCTAAATCTTTTGCTTTTCCTCGCTCTTGTTTACCATTTGCCTCTCGGCTTCCCTGTCTGCGTGTCCGTTTCAGTCTCTGTTTCTGTCTCTGTCACTATCTCTTTTCCTGTCCCTGTCCCTGTCCCTGTCCCTCACCGTCTCCTTCTCCCTCTCCCTTTCCCTTTCCCTCTCCCTCTCCCTCTCCCTCTCCCTCTCCCTCTCCCTCTCCCTCTCCCTCTCCCTCTCCCTCTCCCTCTCCCTCTCCCTCTCCCTCTCCCTCTCCCTATCCCTATCCCTCTCTCTCTCTTTCTCTCTCTCTTTCCCTCTCTCTCTTTAGCTTTCTCTCTCTCTCTCTTTAGCTTTCTCTTTCTCTTTCTCTTTCTCTTTCTCTTTCTCTTTCTCTTTCTCTTTCTCACTCCTCTCCTTCTCCTTTCTGTCTCTGCCTCTGCCTCTGCCTCTGCCTCTTTCTCTCTCTCTCTCTCTCTCTCTCTCTCTCTCTCTCTCTCTCTCTCTCTCTCTCTCTCTCTCTCTCTCTCTCTCTCTCTCTCTCTCTCTCTTTCTCTCTTTCTCTTTCTGTCTCTCTCTCCTTCTCTTTCTCTCTCTTACTTTCTCTTTCTCCTTCTCTTCTCCTTCTCCTTCTCCTTCTCCTTCTCCTTCTCCTTCTCCTTCTCCTTCTCCTTCTCCTTCTCCTTCTCCTTCTCCTTCTCCTTCTCCTTCTCCTTCTCCTTCTCCTTCTCCCTCTTCCTCTCTCTCTCTCTCTCTCTCTCTCTCTCTCCCTCTCTCTCTCTCTCCCTCTCTCCCTCTCTCCCTCTCTCCCTCTCCCTCTCCTTCTCCCTCTCCCTCTCCCTCTCCCTCTCCCTCTCCTTCTCCTTCTCCCTCTCCCTCTCCCTCTCCCTCTCCCTCTCCCTCTCCCTCTCCCTCTCCCTCTTCTTCTCCCTCTCCCTCTCCTTTCGTACAATCAATGACTGTTCTCTTCCAGCAGTCTCCGCGCCGAGACCTCGCGACGGCCGTCCTTTGCTCAACCCGAACAATTAATGCTTCTGTGTTACGTCGGCAGCACTTCCTCTGGGGTTTTTCCTTTTTTTTATTATTCATCTTTATTTTTCAAATATTTATTCTTTATACTTATTTCCTTGTTCCGTGTTTCGTTAGTTTTTTTTTTCTTGCTTTCAATTTTCACATTCCCATTTGATCGTTATGCTTCTTATTTCTTCTTTTTTTTTTCGTTTTTCTTCTTCCCTCTTTCTTCTTCCCTCTTCCTTCTTCCTTCTTCCTTTTCTTCTTCTTCTTCTTCTTCTTCTTCTTCTTCTTCTTCTTCTTCTTCTTCTTCTTCTTCTTCTTCTTCTTCTTCTTCTTCTTCTCCTTCTCCTTCTCCTTCTTCTTCTTCTTCTTCTTCTTCTTCTTCTTCTTCTTCTTCTTCTTCTTCTTCTTCTTCTTCTTCTTCTTCTTCTTCTTCTCCTTCTCCTTCTCCTTCTCCTTCTCCTTCTCCTTCTCCTTCTTCTTCTTCTTCTTCTTTTTCGTTTTCTTTTTGTTCTTCTTCTTCCCACCTGCCACTCCTCCTCCCTCCTTATTCCTTACTCCTCAGTCCTCCCTCCTCCCTCCTCCTCATCCCACTTTTCCCACCTCCCACTCCATCTCCCCCCTTCTCTTTCTCCTTCCTCCGTCCTCCGCCCTCCGTTCTCCTTCCTTTATTCTTCTTTATCCTTCCTCATCCTTCCTTCTCATCTCCCTCCTTCCTCCATATCATCCTTCTTCTTCCTTCTCCCTTCTTCCTTCTTCCTTCTTCCTTCTTCCATCTTCCTCCTTCCTATTCGGTCCTTCCTCCTTCCTATTTCCTCCTTCCTCTTTCCTCTTTTCTCCTTCCTCTTTCCTCCTCTTCCTCCACGCACCTCTTCCTCCTCCCTCCGTCTTCTTCCTCACCCTCCCTCTTCCCTTTTCCCCCTTCCTCTTTCCTTCCACCTTCCCCCTTCCCTCTTCCTCCTTCATCTTTCCTCCACTACTTCCTCCTTCCTCCCTCCTTCCTCCTTCATCTTTCCTTCTCCACTCCCTACCTTCGTTTGTTTTCCCTCCCAATCATCGTGCCACTAAAACCTTGACTCTGACACTTGAGCCTTAAAGGGGAAGGTCTGGCGAGGGACAACAAGAGGGCGAGTTTAAGAAGTGCGACGAGAGAGCAAAGGGAAGATGAGAGAA
>NW_028234431.1:6540837-6545270 GCF_977035675.1 Penaeus japonicus
TCCTTCTCTCCCTCTTCTTCCCTCTCTCCCTCTTCATCCCTCTCTCTCTCTTCCTCCCTTTCTCTCTCTTCTTCCCTCTCTCCCTCTTCCTCCCTCTCTCTCTCTTCCTCCCTTTCTCCCCCTTCCTCCCTCTCTCCCCCTTCCTCCCTCTCTCCCCCTTTCTCCCTCTCTCCCTCTTCCTCCCTCTCTCCCCCTTCCTCCCTCTCTCCCCCTATCTCCCTCTCTACCTCTTCCTCCCTTTCTCTCTCTTCCTCCCTCTCTCCCTCTTCCTCCCTCTCTCCCCCTTCCTCCCTCTCTCCCCCTTCCTCCCTCTCTCCCTCTTCCTCCCTTTCTCTCTCTTCCTCCCTCTCTCCCTCTTCCTCCCTCTCTCTCTCTTCCTCCCTCTCTCCCTCCCCCTCCCTCTCTCCCTCCCCCTCCCTCTCTCCCTCTTCCTCCCTCTCTCCCCCTTCCTCCCCTCTCCCTCTTCCTCCCCTCTCTTTCTCTCTCCTTATTCCTCCCTCTCTCCCTCTTCCTCCTTCTCTCCCTCTTCTTCCTTCTCACCCTCTTCCTCCCTCTCTCCCTCTTCCTCGCCCTCTCCTCTCTTCCTCTCTCCCTCTTCCTCGCCCTCTCCTCTCTTCCTCTCTCCCTCTTTCTCCCTCTCTCCCTCTTCCTCCCTCTCTTCTCCTTCTTCATCCCTCTTCCTCTCCTCCTATCCCTCTCCCCCTCCCTCTCTCCCTCCCCTTCCCTCTTTCCTTCCCTCCCTCTCACAGAGTAGAGGGCGTGGGCGAACGCAACACGTGCATGAACTCGCATGATAAAGGATGCTAGGTAGGGTAAGATGTGGTGGGGTGAGGGTAGGGGCGGGGGTGAGTAGAGGATTGGATTGGGGAGGAGGGGGAATGGAGTAGGGGTGGGGGGTGATTGGTAGGGGGGGTTGGGTGGGTGGTGGGGATGTGCAGGAGTAAATGAGTAACGGATCGGGAGGTGTGTGGGGGGGGGGGGGTGAAGTCACGTGGGGGAAAATGAGACATTCGAGAGATAATATGATGGACGGGAGGAGGGGGAGGAGAGGAGTGGAAGGGAGAGAAGGGGGAGGATGGGTAAGATGGGGAGTGGAAGGGAGAGGAGGGGGAGGAGGGGTAAGATGAGGGGTGGGTCTGCAAGGTTCACTGACGCCCTGAATCATACCCGATAAGAGACCGAAATAAATCTGCCAAATACAATGAACCGATAACAGATAACGACCCTTTTTATTATCACCAACAAACAACGTTTTTGTTTTGTTTTAATCTCAAGAATTTTTCCCGCCTCCGGTCGATCAGTTTTCCCGGTACTTTGGTCATTATTAATTGGACAGATGTGTGGTAGCGGTGTCTGATAGAGGTAACCACTCTTTATTAACAGGTGCATATAGCACTTTGTTGCCAGTAGATTAAGACGCGCGCATGTATACACACTCACATTCTTGGGTCTGATTATAAAAAGAGATCTGCGGGTTACGTCATAGAGTTGATTTACCAGTGATAATAAGCACATGTTAGAAACAAAGTAAAAAGAGACAAGTTGTTATTGGTTAGAGTATGAATAACTTAGTAATAGAAAATGAAATAAGTATCAAAAAAGAGAAATATCATTGGGTGGTTTGCACAATATTAAGTCGATCTTAAATAAGCGCCAAGTAATGTAAAAAGTAAAATCATGTGACTGAGAATTGCTGTACTTAACCACGTTTATGTACACGTGAAAATAAAAATTCAAAATACAAAATATTAACATATGTCTTTGTTAAGAAACAGTTGGGGGTGGGGGGGTGAGATTTATTGCATCATTGCTCGGGCATGATGTTATGATGAGTCATGATCGTAATTTGTAAATCACCATCATTATAATCATACTGATGGCGATGATGGTGACGATTGATGGTGGTATCAGCGACATGAACAACAAAAACAAAAACAATAATTATTGTGGTAACAACAACAATAGCAAAAAGAATAATGATGATATTTGTTATTATCGTCATTATTATAGTAAAAGCATTATCATCATAAGTATCATTATCATTGTCACTACTATTATCATTATAATATTCATCATTGTCATTGTTAGTTTCATCATCATTACACTCTCTTTATCATCAGTATCAGTCAACGATATCCCTAAAACATAGTAGTAATATAGTAATAATAGTAGTAATAGCAGTAATAAAAGCAACGATACACTATTCATTTTTGATGATGATGATGATATTAATAATAATAATGATAATAATAATAATAAAAACAATAATAATAATGACGATAATAATGATGATGATAAAATTCCAACATTAATACAAAAAGTGAAGTAACAATAACAATAATAAATAACAAAACGACGATAACAACAATAACACAATCCAATAATAACAATCACTATCACACCCATTAATAATAATCCTAATAAACCGCACTATTACCCCTAAAAAAAGAAAAAAAAAACAGGTACCGGACCCGAACCCGAAGGAAGCGCCCGAGCCAGCGAAACGAAGCGCGCGAACCGGTAACAGTCCCATGATCAAGCAAAAACACTTACAGAAAACGGAACGGGAAGAAAACGATATATATCAGGCGACCAGAGAAAACTTACAACGCGTGACAGATATACTCGTTAACTCCTGATGCTGGCGGTGGTGGCGGTGGTGGCGGTGGCGGAGTCACGTGTGCTGTCTGTCGCCTTTAAAAGCGAAGATGGAGGTGATGAAAATGTTGTGTCTTCTTTAAAGCCTGCATTGACCTTGCTTTGAAAAGGAAATGCAGACAGGTTTTTTTTTTTAGGTTCGTTTGATCAGGATTGGCTGTTCAGCAGGATTTTTTTTTCTTTCTTTTTTTTTGCGCGGGGAGTCGAAAAGATGTGCGATTTGATTTGTTTTTGTTTTTTTTTAAGTGTGGAGCATGACACTCTTCCGATTGAAAAAAAATAATGATAATGTTTAGTCTTACGGTGTTTTTATCCTTGGTTATTTTTTAGAATAAAAAAAAATATAATAACGGGAAAAATAATGTTGCTGTTGTGTTATCACACTTTTTTCTGATAAGTATTGAAATGAAAAGACAGAGGAAAATATTGAAGTAAGAAACATATAGATGCTAAACTTGTATGTGTGTGCAAGTTATATGTATGTCAATGTACCTGCTTGTGTATTTGTATAAGTGTGTATGTGTGTGTGTGTGTGTGTGTGTGTGTGTGTGTGTGTGTGTGTGTGTGTGTGTGTGTGTGTGTGTGTGTGTGTGTGTGTGTGTGTGTGTGTGTGTGTGTGATAGTATAAATTGAAGATTTTGTTAATAATACCCGTAAGGATATAATTCACACTCACGGTTGACCTTTTAAACTGCCTGGCGACGAATCTTACCTGCAAAAGACAAAATGGACAGTTTGTAAAACGCTTCCTTTTCTATCAAAGTCCAACAAGTTTCTGTGAAAACTATAACAATATTAACTAATGATAACTTATGTAAATTAGCTAGTCATTTATCTTAACCTTGATTGGCAAATTGTGCTTAATTAAGGTAACTTCATTAGTTTCAAATGAGTATTTTTTTTTACAAAATTAAGTATTAACTTGAATTCGAATGTATGTAAACATGTCTGACTTTTTTTCTCTCCCTCTCCCTCTCCCTCTCCCACTCCCACTCCCACTCCCTCTCCCTCTCCCTCTCCCTCTCCCTCTCCCTCTCCCTCTCCCTCTCTCTCAACCTCAACCTTACCCTTACCCTTACCCTCACCCTCACCGTTTCCCTCTCCCTTACCCTCTCCCTTACCCTCTCCCTCTCCCTCTCCCTCTCCCTCTCCCTCTCCCTCTCCCTCTCCCACTCCCACTCCCACTCCCACTCCCACTCCCATTTCCGCAATCGAATCCCAACCCAAACCCAAACCCAATTCTACTTCCGCTCCCACTCCCACTCCCAATCCAATCCCGCTTCCACTTCCACTTCCACTCCCACTCTCACTCTTACTCCCACTCCTACACCCACTCCCACTCCCACTCCCACTCCCACACCCACTCCCACACCCATTCCCACTCCCTGCCTCCCTCTCCTTCTAACCCAACATACATAAAGAATGCATTTCCCGTACTCCCCGATCACGTGACCTTTCCGAAACCGGCCAATCGGAAACGCAAACACGATCGATTATTTCCGGCGTCTAACCCGAATTACCCCGAGACATTTAAAGACGGCAACAGAAAAAGGAAAAAAAAAAAAGAAAATCGATGAGAGGTTACTCTCTATCAGTAGATAAATATTAAAAGGAATAGAAGAAGAGAAGGAGGAGGAAGAGGAGGAGGAGGAGGAGGAGGAGGAGGAGGAGGAGGAGGAGGAGGAGGAGGAGGAGGAGGAGGAGGAGAAGAAGAAGAAGAAGAAGAAGAAGAAGAAGAAGAAGAAGAAGAAGAAGAAGAAGAAGAAGAAAAGAAG
>NW_028234431.1:6555370-6565370 GCF_977035675.1 Penaeus japonicus
CCCTCTCTCTCTCTCTCTCCCCTCTCTCTCTCTCTCTCCCCTCTCTCTCTCTCTCCCCTCTCTCTCTCGTTGCCCCCTCTCTCTCTCCCCCCTCTCTCTCTCTCCGCGCCCCCTCTCTCTCCTCCCTCCTCCCCCTCTCGCCCTCTCTCTCTTCCTCCCTCGCTCCTCCCCCTCTCTCTCTCTCCCCCCCCTCTTCTCTCTCCCCCCCTCTCTCTCCTCCCCCCTCTCTCTCTCTTCCCCTCTCCTCTCTCTTCCTCCCTCCCTCCCCCCTCTCTCTCTCTATCTCCCTCTCTCTCTCCCTCTCTCCCTTTCTCTCTCCCTCCCCCTCTCTCTCCCTCCCCCCCTCTCTCTTTCCCTCTCACTCTCTTTCTCTCCCTCCCCTCTCTCTCTCTCCTTCCCCCTCTCTCTCTCTCTCCCTTCACCTCTCTCTCTCTCCCTTCCCCTCTCTCTCTTTCCCTTCCCCTCTCTCTCTTTCTCTTTCCCTCTCCCTCTCCCTCTCTCTCTCCTTCTCCTTCTCCTTCTCCTTCTCCTTCTCCTTCTCCTTCTCCTTCTCCTTCTCCCTCTCACTCACTCCCTCTCACTCCCTCCCTCCCTCCTTAGATAGATAAATACACAGGTATACAGATGTGCGTATACAATATACATGTAAACACTGTATACTGCATGTATCACAACCGTAGCCAAAGGCCCGCCATCTGCGAATCGAAGGTTACACCCATTACCAAAGGGCGTCTCGCGCCCATCCGCTGCCCTACTTACAAGGACCGAGGAAAAGGAGTACGTATAATCTGACACTTTTTAGAGTCGAATAAATCTCTCCGTCCTTAACACAACCGCTCATTCAGTCGTTACGAGGTCTTTGCCTGTGTCTGCGTTTATGTGTCTAAGTTTATGTGTCTGTGTCTGCGTCTGCGTATGTGTCTGCTTCTATCTTTCTATGTCTTTATATAGTTCTATGTTGATTTTTTCTTTCTTTTCCTTTCTTTGTTTCTTTCTTTCTTGCTTTATCTACCTGTCTTTGTCTGTTTGCACGCTTGTCTGTCTCTCTCTCTTTATATATATGTATATGTCCTTTCTTCCGTATTTCCCTATCCTCATTCATCCTCCATTTTTGTCTCCCTTACCCTCCCTCTTTCTCCCTCCTCTCCTTCCCTCTGTCTCCCCCACCCTTGTCCCCTCTATGTCTCTGCCTCTCGACCTATATAAGTGATGATTTAGCTGGTCATGTAGGTTGTCGTTAAGGGCCGCGCCGTGTGAGTGCCAGGGTTGTGGCACTGGGCGAGACTACACCCTCTGCGCCGTATGTAGGTCAGGGCGCCATTAGTACCCACACAAGCCACCCCGACCGCTGTCCTGGCTCCCGATGCCCGCACACATTCATGCACACACATACATGCCCGCGCACAAACACCCACACACACACACATGAGCATACATACATACACTCAGCTAACAATGCAGAGGAAATCCTGACTCAGCATATAAGCACTACCCCCTCCTCTCTCCCCCCTCTCCCTACACCTAACAATCCCCACTGACTGCCAAGCCTATGGGATTCAAGGATACGCACACCTAACGCTTCCTAGGCACTCTCTGACCCCAACCTCTCCACCTCATGCCCCCCCCCTCCCCCCATGTCAGCAGATCCAGCGGAACTTTTAGCAGCGGACCCAGACATCCGCCAGACGTGCGTGACTCACCTCTCAGCGTCAATCCCGGGACACGATGAGGGGTGTGTTTGTGTGTATGCGAGTGTGTGCGTAGGACTTGAAAGAGTGGTTGAGGGGGAAAAGGTTTAAGGACACTCCAACTAGGGATAAATAGTTGCCCAAGGAAGGAAAAAAAATGGAGAAAAAAAATGTGAGGACCACAAGGAGTGTGTTCGTAGGTAGGTATGAGTGACTCTGTGTTGAGAGGGAAAAGGGCATTAGGACACTCCAACTATGACTGGCGCCCCGCGAAAATGATAAAATCACATGAAAGGAACAAAACTACGTAAAACCCAGTCACTTCTGACATTGAAATGGTGTATCAACTTTGTCCTTCAGGAGATGAGATACAATGCCAATAAGAAAAAAAACTGAAGATAAAAAAAGCGGCAAAGGTCAGGGTTATGGCAGACAGTGGGTGTGACAAAGCAGGTTCGGCTGAGGAGGGACCACAATAGCACCCTGTCGCCACAACAGATAACGGGATTTTTTCCCTCCCTTGAAAAATGCAGAAGAATAAAGGCTAGTCTCCTTCAGAAAGCCAGTCGCTTGTCACTACAAAACCCTTTCAAAGGAGAAGTTTTCTCCGCACGATGCAAGGCGACACTGTTTAACCATGAACTTGGATAGGGACGACGCTTACCACAAAGTCATCCCTATCTGTAAAGATAAGTAGAGACGATGACAGAACACGATTTGACTCACCTCAAAGGCCCAACGCCGGCGACTCCAACCCTTCTCGAGAATAACAATAACACACACAACCCTCTTGAATGCTAATGCCCAAACCCTGCATAATTCCGAATCCTAACCCCATTACACAATTCCTCAAAAATCGCGTAACATAATTCTTCAAAAACAGCAGAGACAGTTTTCCCTCACGCTCTCTTCTTTTCATTTTTCTTTTCCCGTTGTAAAGTACCTCGTGCAAGACTTGACACGAATCGCCGAGGACGTGCAGGGTACGGCGAGGACGACGAGTCACGTGCCGCCCGCTGGTCCACAGACCTACTCTTCCCTCTGCAGTTGACACAGAACAGATTGCCCGATTATTTCAAGTTATAGGAAGTTATAATTGAAGCTCGAATAGAGGGGACTTGCCACCAGAGGGACGACGCTCGAGATGATGGGGAGAAACGATTGCTTCCTGGCCCCGAAGTTGATATTAATCAAGGAGAAAGAACGACTGGTAGTGGGACTATGAGGCTCGATAGAAAAATTAGTCGACCTGGTACAAGAAGACACTGCTAGAGATAAAAATGTAAATAAAACACGGATGTTGGAAAACACCGTAGGCCTCCGGGGGTACAAGCTGTAAAACTTAGAACAAAGACAACTGGAAAAATCAACGAGGAACACGAACAGTCGGACAAAGTGAAGAAAAATGGGAAGAAAAAAAAACGGAACGAAAGTGGTGCTGGATAGTCAAGGTAAGAGGGCTTGGCGTAAAAAAAAGAAAGAAAAAAATCACTACTGTTTCGTACGCTAGTCTCATTATGCACTGAATTATGCAAGTGAAAAAAATACTTTCACTCTCATTCCTAATACCCTATACGTCGCCATGCATGACGTAGAGAGACAAAAACTAGTTGGAAGATAATGCGATTCGAGAGAGAGAGAGAGAGAGAGAGAGAGAGAGAGAGAGAGAGAGAGAGAGAGAGAGAGAGAGAGAGAGAGAGAGAGAGTGAGAGTGAAAGAGAACCAGAGAGAGAGAAAGCCAGAGAGAGAGTCAGAGAGAAAGAGAGGCAGACAACCACACAGAGAGATACACGCACAGACATTCAAAGAGTGACAAAAAGAGGCAGAGACAAATGCAAACAAGTCTATAGATAGATGGCAGCTACATATATACAGTATACATATAACGTACGCAAAAAATGTGAAGCTCAGTGAAGAGTTGAAGGGAAGGAAATGGAACTTTCCAACAAGAAAAAAAACACTTGAGATGAAGAGAGGTTCGCTGTACCTCGCCATAAGGAGGGTAAGAAAACACATGCATCTTAGGGAGGGAGGGAAGAAAGGAATGAGGGAGGGAGGGAATGAGTGAGGGAGGGAGGAAAGGAAGGGAGGGCGGGAGGGAGGGAGGGAGGGAGGGAGGGAGGAAAGGAGGGAGAGAAGGATGTAAATAAGGAAAGAGAAGAAAAGAGAAAGAAAAAGAAGTAGAGGTAGACAGACGGAGGGAGGGATAGGGATAGAGAGAGAGGAAGAGGGAGAAAGAGGGAGAGGGAGTGAGAGAGAGAGATAGATAGATAGAGAGAGAGAGAGAGAGAGAGAGAGAGAGAGAGAGAGAGAGAGAGAGAGAGAGAGAGAGAGAGAGAGAGAGAGAGAGAGAGAGAGAGAGAGAGAGAGAGATAAAAGATAGATAAGGAATGGAAGGAGAGAGGGAAATGGGGAAAGAAGAGAGAATGAGCAAAAGGAAAGAAAGGAGAGGAGTTAAGGAGAAGACCAGGTATAAAGAGAGGGGGAAGAGAAACAGCCAACGCGCCGGCGCCGAGTTACGTGAACGGCTCGTCGGAACGGCACACCAAAAAGGAAAATAATGCATCACTATTGCTTTTTCACATAAATGATTAGCTCCTTGGCATTGACAGGGCCGGCCATAGTGTTAACAATGTTTATATGTACTTGAGGAGAATTAATGGCGAAATTAACAAAATAAATACTAAATAAGCCGAAGGGAATTGTAGGGTGATCAGATTATCATCTCTGTGTGATTTTGATAACGCTGTATCTAAACAGTCCTAACTCTATAACATTCTTCGGTTATAAAACGTACCATAACATGCTGCCAACGCTTACATAACCAATGATAGTACTGGCAACTCTGAAACCAGGCCCATATCAAAGGTTCTTTGCATAAAGGTCAAGTAAATCACATGACCTCGTGTACTCGTCTTCTTTCTTACTGAATAGAGAGAAACATAAACTACCTCTTCTTCACAAAAAAGACAGGTTGCTACCACGGCCGGCATGCTCCGCTGGGTTGGAAACAGAGCGCGAGGGACGACGGGGCCAAAAATACCCGGCTGCAATGCCTGAATCGCCCCTCGTCGTGGACCGTCCCACTGAAGGATGGCAACAGTGATTTCGCCAAGGGATTAGGGCAACATGGACGCGTGTCGGGGTTGGTAACGTTGGTGTTCGCGCAACAGGCAGAAATGTCCATGACGCACGGGGATTGGTGTGCGGCGTTCGCACAAGGAGAGGCGCTTGTGTCAGCGTAGCGAGGCTTGGGGAAGAGCTTGCGTCGAACGATACGTCATATTTCATGAAAACATGAATATGAGCTATCGACAGCTGTTGCATGAAGTACACTAATGTCTCTATCATTAGAGTTCACTAGAGTGAAAAATAACGAGGGTGTCAAGACGAGCTCGCAAATGACAAGTGCAGAGACCGATAACAGCAAGTCATGTAAGGGTAAGATGACATACAGAGGCCAGAGACCGAGCTGATAACACGCCAAGAGTTAGTCCTGTATTATCTACCACAGGATGCCCCAAGGTCACAAGTTAAGCAGACATAATGCGTTGTGTGCACAGATAGTGCACAAGTAATGGCATGATCAAATAAAAATCATGCGTGACAAAGTCGTGTTGCTAAGGAATTCCAGGACACCCTTACATTTTGATAGTACAGAAACTCACAAATTCCCAATACATGGAATCGTGTAAATTAACAAGAAAACTTACAAAGAAAAGATGTATTGCCAAGAAAAAATACCTAGTTTAATATCTACATCAACAACAAATAATTGAGACGGACTTTTAAGGTATGACTTAAAAGAATATAAATTGCAGAATTCTACGGGATCTGCACACCAGCAACTAACAGCGAACGCGTTTTCTAAAGTCTTGAAAAGCCATCATGTCGCGTGCCACTCATATTCTTGTTAAACGTAAACATGTTGGATTTTTTTTATAGTTGAACACATGAGATGTTGGATTTATGGCAAGGCAAACTTATCCATATACATATACATATACATATACATATACATATATATATACATATACACATATATACATACAATAATACATATATATATATATATATATATATATATATATATATATATATATATATATATACCTGTATATATATATATACATAATATATGTCTATGTGTGTGTTGTGTGTGTGTGTGTGTGTGTTGTGTGGTGTGTGTGTGTGTGTGTGTGTGTGTGTGTGTGTGTGTGTGTGTGTGTGTGTATGTGTGTGTTGTGTGTGTGTGTGTGTGTCTGTGTGGTGTGTGGTATAAATAATTATTCGTGTGTGTGTGTCACACACACACACACACACACACACACACACACACACACACACACACACACACACACACACACACATATATAATATATATATATATATATTTATATATATATATATATATATATATATATATATAGGTATATATATATATATATATATATATATATATATATATATATATATATATATATGTATATATTCATAAATGTATTTATATATGCACATACTTATATATGGACATATTCGTATGTGTACACACACATATCACACAAAAAAGCATTCAAAACATACATAAACATATATATAACTTACACTGCCATGTTAGTATCCCTCCCCAACCTCCCTCCTACATAGATGTTTTTAAATCAGCCAAACCCGGTGAATTGTGTTCATTCTCACCTCCCGGGGCGGAAGGGCATCCGGTCGCACAAGCATGGCCACATACCTGCAACAAGAGAGAAAAAAAATCATTAAAAATACCATAATATATATATATATAATATATGCATATAAATTATATATATATATTATATATATAATAATGTTTCCGAATATAATATATATTATATATTCTTATATGTAATGTATTTTCAGTTTTTGTAATATACGAGTTATATGCAAAGAAATAAATGCAGTTGCAATACCCACAATCCCTCACAAAATCCATGATAAAAAGACAAATACCAACAGAAGACAATCCGAAATAAAGAAGAAAAAACGCGAACCGCATGATCACAATGCACACATTGCACAGTCTCGTCTCCGATGACCTCTCTACACTCCTCCCCCCCTCCTCCCCGACTCGACCCATCCCCCAGCAGAGGTGACATCCCTTCACCTACCCCATCCCTTGCCCGACCATCTGTTTCCGATGACCTTTCTGCACCTCCCCCCCCCCCACCCCCTTCCCCTGCTTTCCCGACTCAACTCAGATATGACCTCGCTTCCTTCAACCCACCTTTCCCCTATCCTCTGCCCCTACTGACCTCCCATCCCCCTCCCCATCCCATCCCGTACCCCCACTCAACCTCCGATGACCTCCCTTCCCCTCCCCCCGACATCGCCCTCACGGAACTGCATCAGACGCCCGCGCAGATCAGTGTCAATACGCAATAGGGGGCGCCGCTTCTGTTCCCGACGCGTGCTAACGATGCGACGCCGGCGGACCCCACGCGCGGCCGCCGTGAGCCGCGAGTGATTCACTGATAAATTCCGGTATCAGCGGCGTGTTTACAGCGCGGCGAGAGTTCAGTGACCCTGCGAGAAGAACGGAAGCGCCGACGGCACTGGGGTTTTATCGCCTCCAGCTCAAAGGTCGAGGAGGAAGGAACACTATTTCATGACCCATGGCCACTTGGCCAGGCGTCTTTCCTGATCCTTTATTTTCCTTTCTCCTTTCTCCTCAGTTAGATATCCTTTGCCTTTCTGGCTTCCTTAATTTCATTCTTATTATTCCACTCTTCTCTTTTGTCTTTCTGTTTCTTCTCTCTCTCTCTCTCTCTCTCTCTCTCTCTCTCTCTCTCTCTCTCTCTCTCTCTCTCTCGTCTCCTTCCTCTCTCTCTCTCCTCTCTCTCTCTCCTCTCCCTTCGCCTGATTCCGTATAAACCATGATAAAAAGACAAATACCAACAGAAGAAAATCCGAAATAAAGAGAAAAAAACGCGAACCGCATGATCACAATGCACACATTGCACAGTCTCGTCTCCGATGACCTCTCTACAATCCTCCCCCCCTCCTCCCCGACTCGACCCATCCCCCAGCAGAGGTGACATCCCTTCACCTACCCCATCCCTTGCCCGACCATCTGTTTCCGATGACCTTTCTGCACCTCCCCCCCCCCCCCACCCCCTTCCCCTGCTTTCCCGACTCAACTAAGATATGACCTCGCTTCCTTCAACCCACCTTTCCCCTATCCTCTGCCTCTACTGACCTCCCATCCCCCTCCCCATCCCATCCCATCCCATCCTCCGATGACCTCCCTTCCCCTCCCCCCGACATCGCCCTCACGGAACTGCATCGGACGCCCGCGCAGATCAGTGTCAATACGCAATAGGGGGCGCCGCTTCTGTTCCCGACGCGTCGAACGAATTTGCCCCCGACGCCGGCGGGACCCCCGCGCGGCCGGCCGTTGAGGCCGCGAGTGGTTCACTGATAAATTCCGGATCAGCGGCGTGTGTACCTGCGGCGCGAGAGTTCAGTGACCCTGCGAGAAGAACGGAAGCGCCGACGGCACTGGGGTTTTATCGCCTCCAGCTCAAAGGTCGAGGAGGAAGGAACACTATTTCATGACCCATGGCCACTTGGCCAAGCGTCTTTCCTGATCCTTTATTTTCCTTTCTCCTTTTTCCTCAGTTGGACATTCTTTGCCTTTCTGTCTTCCTTAATTTCATTCTTATTATTCCACTCTTCTATTTTGTCTTTCTGTTTCTTTTCTCTCTCTCTCTCTCTCTCTCTCTCTCTCTCTCTCTCTCCCCCCCCCCCCTCTCCTCTCTCTCTCTCTCTCTCTCTCTCTCTCTCTCTCTCTCTCTCTCTCTCTCTCTCTCTCTCTCTCTCTCCCTCCCCTTCGCCTGATCCGTATTATTCGCTTTTTTCATCCAAAAGCCATCGCAAGCTAGCTGCCGAAAAAACGGGAAATGAAAAATAGATGTATAAACAAACAAAAAAAGAATACCTCACCACAACAAGCGCTTACTTACGCATGCACAACCTCACCTCCCCTTCCCTTCCCTTACTTCCCCTCCCCTCCCCTCCCCTATATCCCCTCCCCTCCCTTACATCCCCTACCCCTGTATGCGCCCCCTCCCACCGACCAGCACACCCAAGCAACAAGCTCAGCGCGTCCAGTGAACCTGTCAACAAGGCAGGGAAAATCGGCTCGGCTTGCATGCGCCATCAGGAGGTTTGTTATCATCAACTCTGCATTTCTGTCGAACAGATAGATGGATAAATAGATAGACAGATAGGTGGAAAGGAGAGAGAGAGAGAAAGAGAGATAGATAGAGAGAGAGAGAGAGAGAGAGAGAGAGAGAGAGAGAGAGAGAGAGAGAGAGAGAGAGAGAGAGAGAGAGAGAGAGAGAGAGAGAGAGAGAGAGAGAGAGAGAAAGAGAAAGAGACAGACAGACAGACAGACAGACAGACAGAGAAATAAAGAGCTAGAGAGAGAGGGAGAGGGAGGGGGGTAGAAGTGAGCAGCGAGAGAGAGAGAAAAAACACTTGGGGCGAGAGGAAACCTTTAAAAATAGATAGGTTATCTTTGCTATAGTCCCAGGCCTTGGGTACGCGGACCCTATATGTACCCTAGAGTATGGATAGAGGGGAGAATCGATGGAACTCCCGTATTCTGTGAATTGCGCTTGAGTGGTCGAAACACGGAATTCTGCCATTTTCTTTTCCCTGTTGGAATATTTACGCGGTATCGGGGGTGAGTATGCGTCGATACAATGAAACTTATGGAAAAATGCTTTACAGAAGTACACGCCGCATTTATACAGCTGGTGCTACTCTGCACTCTCACTCGCATCACTCACATGTTATACGCACTCATGGAATTCATGTTAATCATAGAAAAAAAACAGTAATATCGAACACTTGTTACACTACACGTTCTCTCTCTTACGATACTCCAATAACTGGTTTGATCTGCCGACTTTCCGTGGCTGCTCAACCCGGATATTCCTTCTGTAGCAGAATAAACAAAGATCATATATACTTGAATATATATATATATATATACATATATATATATATATATATATATATATATATATATATATTTATTTATTTATTTATATACATATATATATATATGTGTGTGTGTGTGTGTGTGTGTGTGTGTGTGTGTGTGTGTGTGTGTGTGTGTGTGTGTGTGTGTGTGTGTGTGTGTGTGTGTGTGTGTGTATGTGTGTGTATGTGTATGTGTATGTGTATGTGTATGTGTATGTGTATGTGTATGTGTATGTGTATGTGTATGTGTATGTGTATGTGTATGTGTATGTGTATCAATTATTCAGATTCAAATT
>NW_028234431.1:6572870-6592870 GCF_977035675.1 Penaeus japonicus
GTAATTGGAATTATCACTGCAATCCATATACAAACAACAAGAATATGTATGTGCGTCGAACACATGAATAAAATGAGAAATAACTAAATCAGTTCTTTCTGCGCTCGAAGATCTGGGCCCATCTCCTAAATGTGGACCGGATGAGTGCCATAACCGACACGAGCGGAATCCCTAGAACAGAGCACACCCCTTGTGTACCCACTTCCCATACATGCCCAGTCACCGCACGCTATGGTCCCGCCCGCGAATCTCTCAAAGCAGTTCTTCCGACGTCCTTTCGGCGTGGAGCTGGGCCACACCTGGCACGCCGTGTGTAATATTTAATGAAACCTCGTAGGCTGGCGCGTGTTGGTGGCCCGGCCGTGCAGTGAGAAACGTGGAGAAGCTTCCAGTCTGGGAGCTGGAGAAGGGAGAAGAAGAGAAGAGCTGGAGAAGAAGAGGAAATGAAGAGGAGCTGCATGTGGTCGGCGGTGGGGCTCCGCGACATTGACCAAGGTTGTTGCCGTCACCTCCGGCCCACCCACTCACCCACTGCCATACTACATCTCAATTCTACCTGCAAGCACACATCTTGGGGGTCGAAGTGCTCCTCTGACACTAATCCCTGTTTTCATGCAGAACTGGCTTACGTGTCTCGTGCATATGACCGCATAAATAATTTTACAATAATTTAAAATCGACAGGTTACCGAATGTCTTACATAAAACCGCCAGATAATCAGAAACAAAGAGAACCATGAAGTCATACGGTAAATCATCCGTCGACAGTAGCGAGAGGTTAAGGCTTATCTAGCTATCAGTCACTCGAACAAATTCAGGGCTAAAAATGGATGTTCTCTTTTGATAACAACGAAGCTAAATCTAGCGCACTCATAACCGCGCATTGTCATCGAAATAATCCAGAGAGAAAAAAAACATACACAACTCAAACATCAAGAATATCCACTTCTTAAGAATTGCCTTCGCTCTTTTCGCTTGGACTCATTCAGACCCTTATACCTGTCTCAACCATCCCTTAAAAAACGTTTTGTCGTTCTTTAATCGCTCTGCAATCATCCTCCCAAGCCATGATTCACCTCATAATCCTCTTCACCTCTGTGGTTCTTCTTACTTTTACTCGCGGCCTTCCTCATGGATACAGTTGGCGGCTTTTGGCCTTTCTCTTCACCGTTCCTCCTCGTTCTTCCCCTTCTTTTCCGTGGCAGACCAAGTTTTACAAGAAAATATGCCACGGAATTTGAAATACTGGCAGATATCTATTCAATGTTTCCCTTTGCATATCTTTATTTCCTCTGTGACACTCTTACTTAGTTTTTTTTTTCCCTTTCATTGTTTTTTTCCATTCCATTGTATTATTCACTCCGTTCATGAAAGAAAGAAAGAAAAAATAAGTTGACTTCAATTCTTATCGATCCACATCACCCAGACCACCTCTCGTGCCAGCCCTTGCGCAGCCGAGGATCCTATGACCCCTAAATCCCTCAGTCCTGAATCTCGCCTGGACCTTGCTCACCCCTTCCAAGACGGCTCTCTGTCATCCACCGCTTCCCGTCCCTGCCCTAGCCTCTATCTATTCATTTTTACCTACTCTCCCTAACATGACTAACGCGTGCGTAGTATATTTCCTAGTAGTTAAATTCTTTCGGCATTCGTTTTGTTTCATTGTTAACACATTTTCACCTTATTCCCTTTTACAATGAGCTAATCTATTCTTCAACAGGTTTTACACACCCCATTAACCATACCCCCATATATAATCTTCAAAGGGACCTTCTTCCTCCATCTTTCACCCAAACAAATCTTAATGAGCCTCTTAATACACAATAATACACTGTGCCCTTGGATGAATGACGAAACGACGGTCTTGGCCTTTTACCTCTTTCCCTCATCCTTCATACTGCCTTCCCAGACCCTTGTCCATTGAGCTCGGTTTTACCTTCGCCCCCCACACCGCCTCCCCAATCTCTCTTACCTTATCCAGGTACCCTGACCTTCCTCCCTGTATTACGCATTATCGTAGCCAACTCACCGTGTCCCTACGCCTTACAAGGTAGTTTCTCTGCTACTGCCACACTAATGGAATCAAAGTAGGTCAGGCATGGGAGTCAATGACCTTGCTTTAGTCTTCATCGACAACCTTTTTAAGCATTAAAGGGAATTGCGGTGCACACTAGAAAACAAAATACCCGATGGATGTCAACTCTTCAAAATATCTCCAGTATGCATATGCACTTAAAACTTTGGTTGCAATATACAAAAAAATAAAAAAAATAAATGTCGTCGATTACCTGAGGAAATAAAGACTTCGATGCCGCTATGTAATATTCACGCGGCAAAAACCCTGCAAATCGCCATCCGAACGTAACATAACAAAGACGTCCCAGCGACGTGTGACGTGACTCACGTGGAGAGAGCAGAAAAGGGATAATCATACAAAATCTCATAGAGCTAATAAATGGGTCATGTGCGTGGGCTGATAATTACAGGTTCAAAAGGTTCCGCTAGTTAGAATCATCCATCTTCGGCTAACAGTGTGAGGGGTATACTTCCGCTAGTGGACGGGAGTTAACAAGACGAGATGGGCGAGGAGACAGACAGACAAGAAGAAGAAGAAGAAGAAGAGAGAAAGAGAAAGAGACAAACAAACAAAAAAACTAGTGATTGACACACGTGGTTAAGCTTCAACCAGTGACAGATCAACACCATACATCGGATCGGTTCATTCATCACAGATCGAAGTGGAAATAGTTAAAATCTATGCCACCGGCACGCGATAAGCTAAGAGCAGTTACGAATAGCTGTCCACGTCTATATCTGCGCCATTGTGTTCTTCGAGGTCTAAATAAGGATACTTTCATCTCTCAGTCGCGTTTGTCTTGTATGGAAAATGAAACGAGGTTAATGAAGATAAAAAATTATATATAATCGAAAAGATTTGAAAGTGGATGAAATTGATCAGCTGTTGCTCGACGCATCAACAATTTTTTTTTTCTTTTCTTTATACGAAACACTGATATTACTGATAGCCTTAACGGCGTTGCCAAATCATGTATTACAGCAATACAGGCATCACCTCGCTAGTTCCGGGTTGTGTTTTTTTTAATGTGTGAAGCTAAGGACACTTAACGAAATATTTGATGGTTAAGGATCCAAGTGCGTGTGTGTGTGAGTGTGTGTGTGTGTGTGTGTTTGTGTGTGTGTTTGTGTTTGTGTTTGTGTTTGTGTTTGTGTTTGTGTTTGTGTTTGTGTTTGTGTTTGTGTGTGTGTTGTGTTTGTGTGTGTTTGTTGTGTTTGTGTGTGTTGTGTTGTGTTTGTGTGCGTGTGTGTTGTTTGTGTGTGTGTGTTGTGTGTTTGTGTGTGTGTTGTGTGTGTGTTGTGGGTTTGTGTGTGTGTGTGTGTTGTTTGTGTGTGTGTTTGTAGTGTGTGTTTCGTGTGTGTGTGTGTGGGTGTGTGGTTGTGTGTGGGGTGTGTGTGTGTGTGTTGTTTGTGTGGTGTGTGTGTGTGTGTGTGTGTGTGTGTGTGTGTGTGTGTGTGTGTGTGTGTGTGTGTGTGTGTGTGTGTGTGTGTGTGTGTGTGTGTGTGTGTGTGTGTGTGTGTGTGTGTGTGTGTGTGTGTGTGTTCGTGAAATATATCACGATAAGTAAATACAGTAATCTGATTGTTTGCTTTAGACATATAAATATATATATATAAATATATATATATATATATATATATATATATAAATATATATATATATATATATATAGATAGAGAGAGAGAGAGAGAGAGAGAGAGAGAGAGAGAGAGAGAGAGAGAGAGAGAGAGAGAGAGAAAGATAGACGGAGAAATATATATATATATATATATATATATATATATATATATATAGAGAGAGAGAGAGAGAGAGAGAGAGAGAGAGAGAGAGAGAGAGAGAGAGAGAGAGAGAGAGAGAGAGAGAGAGAGAGAGAGAGAGAGAGAGAGAGAGAGAGGGAGAGAGAGAGGAGAGAGAGAGAGAGAGAGAGAGAGAGAGAGAGAGAGAGAGAGAGAGAGAGAGAGAGAGAGAGAGAGAGAAAGAGAGAACTTTCCATACATCCTACATATGCTAGCGTTTGTATAACCACATAAATAATTAGTTAAGTACGAGAGCAAGGAGCATGTAAACACGTACACGGCACGAGAAGGATGCACGTAACTGCCAGCGTCATACAAACTCCTCAGTTTTCACGTTCTGGCCAAGCGAGTCCCCAAACCTCGAAGACAGTAGGTAATACACATCATTGCTGAGTGAAACTTTAAACTTGGGGTGAAACTGTCCTCCAACCAATCTAGTTTTCACGATGTGAGAATTCGACTTTCACCAAGAATGGAGAAGGGAGAGGGGTAGCGGGGACAGGGGGAGGGGGGGGTGGAGGAGTTAGAGGTAGTTGAAGAAAGAGGATTGGGGGAGTGGGGGGTAGTGCGGAGGGAAAAGAATAATGGGGACACGGGGAGAGAGGGGGTTGCGTAGAATAGGAAAGGAGATGGAGAAGGGACAGGAAGTGCAGCAAGGCAGGCGGTTGGTGGATTTCCCTCCTGTGGATTTCTCTTCTGATGAGCTCGACGGTTGTCCTGTCGATCGAAGCGTTCAGGTCAGCCGGGTTTTGACCTCTCGCCGCGGCTGTAACCTCTTGCAACAGAAGGCGGACGCCAGAAGGAAGGTAACTTGTTGCACGACGAAGCTCGGGTTTAAAGTTGAGTTATTTCATCATCGATGTTGAAGCGCGTGCGAAAGGATATGCAATGGAGAGGCAATGGAAGGTTGAAAGGGGATAATAAAGGGGAAAGAAGTAGCGAAGGAGGAGGAGAAGGGGGGAAGGAAAGGAAGAAGAAAGAAAGATCGAACGAAAGGAAACGCATTGAGAAAAAAAGAAAGTAATACGAAGAAGGACCCGAGCGATAGGAGCAGGACGGAAGAGAAGCGAAGGAAGAGGGGCAGGGTCTGGAGGCAAGACCCGTCAGTGCCGCCGAGTGCCATCGCCAAGGTGCCATTGAGGTCCTGCCGAGAAAGTCCATGCCTCACTCTCCTTTAAGCGCCCTTCACGGCTTTCCATAAAACAAGACTCAAAAGAGACCGGTTCGAGTTAATGACCTTTTTCCTCACGTTACAATCCCGAGACTCACTTCGCCTCCCCCCACCCCCCCTCCGACAGACAGACACTGGGAAATGAATGCTCTCCCTGATGCAAACTTATTCAAACAAACAAAAACATATTAACACAATTGTCTAAAAAAAATTATATGAGTCACTAAATGCATTGACATTCCCGATTCCAAGTTACTAATTCATTAAAACGGTCAAACAAAATGTTATGGTTAATCTAAAAAATCATAATAATTATAATAAAATAACAGAGATTAGGAACAAATTGCGATTTCTCAAAATCTTCGAAAAATGTAGATCCGAATAAAAAAAGAATAACATAAAACATTCTTCACGAAATTCTTACCCGTTCACCTATTATCTTAGATTATTGACCTGTCGGCGTTCTGTCATCGTCTTGTTTTCGGTTTTACATTCTCCTTCGCTTTTATTCGTCCTTTCTCTTCTCTCTTTTCGTTCAGGTTCTCGCCAGATCTAGTGTCTATATTCTTCCCTCTTTAATCCTATTATCAAATTTTTACGTTTTCTTTTCTGTCCCTTTGGTGTATTCATTATAATTAGCTTTATCATTATTGCAAATATTACCATCGATATTGATACTAATATCATCAACATCATCATCATCATATTCATCAGTAGCGGTAGCAATATCATCATTATCATTATCATCATCGTTATCATTGTCATTAATATCATCAGTCCTGTTATCATATTTTCAGTATCACCATCATCACAATCATCATGATATTAGTTATCACAATCACCACAGCAAATATTCTCACCATCGATAGCATAATCATCACCAGTCATGTTATCATTGTATTTATTGTTACCGTTTAAACATAACTTTTTCATTACTAACATCATCACATTCATCATCATTATAATCATCGTCATCAACATCTCCAGTTGCTATCATTCTTTGTTTAGTGTCATTTACTTTTTTATATATATATTTTTATCATTACTCTCTTATATATTTTCATCTAGCATTAACGTAACCATTATTTTGGTACAATGATACAATATGAAATTCTTAACTTTTTCTTATTTCTTTCTTCTCCATCTACTTCTCCTTCTTTTTATTCTCCTTCTCCTTCTCCTTCTCTTTCTCTTTCTCTTTCTCTTTCTCTTTCTCTTTCTCTTTCTCTTTCTCTTTCTCTTTCTCTTTCTCTTTCTCTTTCTCTTTCTCTTTCTCTTTCTCTTTCTCTTTCCCTTTCTCTTTCTCTTTCTCTTTTTTTTCTCTCTCTCATTCTCATTCTCTTTCTCTTTCTCTTTCTCTTTCTCTTTCTCTTTCTCTTTCTCTTTCTCTTTCTCTTTCACTTTCTCTTTCTCCTTCTCCTTTCCCCTCCCCCTCCCCCTTTCTTTCCCCTTCCCCCCTCTTTTCCCTTTCCCCTTCCCCTTTCCCTTTCCCTTTCCCTTCCCCTTCCCCTTCCCCTTCCCCTTCCCCTTCCCCTTCTCTTCCTTCTTCTCCTTCTCCTTTTCCTTCTCCTTCTCCTTCTCCTTCTCCATTCCATCTACATCTCCTCCTCCATCTTCATCTCCTTCTCCTTCCCCTTCCCTTTCCCCTTCCCCTTCCCCTTCCCTTCCCCCCTTCCCCTTCCCCTTCCCCCTTCCCTTCCCCTTCCCCTTCCCCTTCCCCTTCCCCTTCTCCTCCTCCCCTTCTCTTCTTCTTCTTCTTCTTTTCTTCTTCTTCTTCCTTCTCTCTCTTCTTCCTTCTTCCTCTTCTTCTTCTTCTCCTTCTTCTTCTTCTTCATCTTCTTCTTCTCTCTCCATCTCTCTCCATCTCCATCTCCATCTCCATCTCCATCTCCATCTCCATCTCCATCTCCATCTCCATCTCCATCTCCATCTCCATCTCCATCTCCATCTCCATCTCCATCTCCATCTCCATCCCCATCCCCATCTCCATCTCCATCCCCATCCTTATCTCCATCTCCATCTCCTTTTCCTTTTCCTTTTCCTTTTCCTTCTCCTTCGCCTTCCTCTTCTCTGTGCATTACGAACACTTCCTGCTCCTGTCACTCACCAAGCACTCGAGGTCATTGAACTTTTCTTTCCAGACTCCGCATGGAAATATTGAAGAAAAAAAAGAAAACTTTAGGATGAAATGAAAAACTAGCTCCGTTTTTTTCTTTCTTTCTCCTTTCTTTGGAGAATTAAAACTCGAAAACTGAACTCAAGTAACGGAAAACTGAACTCGTGCAAACTTCGTGTCTCGAAAAATCCCTTGTCCTCAATCAAAAAAAGGATGCGTCCTAAATCAACTTACTTGCAATATGTTTTTTTTATAAATTTGTTTGTAATTCACTTCGTCTATTTACTCGTGAATATATCATGTTTATGTATACATATATATAGCTTTAATTAATCTATTTCTTGGGATGATTCGAGTTACGTAAATCAAATGGAGGGCCATCAGATCTATAAAGATAATCACCCCTATTCTGCCTCTGGATTCAATCAAATTAACAAAATTATCCTTTTCCTTCTACGATTAGTAAGTTAAACTAATCTAATTTCCTAAATAATCTCATTTCTCAATGTGTTCAATCTTTAAAAAATATTGTTTTCAAACTACTCATTGATTTATTTTTTGTTGCTGTTCCTTAATGCAAAATACCCATAGGCTAAATAAATCCGTCAGCTTTTTCTTCACTATGTCAATGAACTCTCTAACCCTATGACCTAACAGAGGGCCAAGTAAACTGCAGTTTCCACCGTACACCATGATAGATCAATGAACTCACGAAAACATCTTATCCAGAGGCTATTGAGCTCCGCAAATCCCATATTTTGATAACGCTGAACCCTTAAGTTACTCCATAATACAAGTTGATAATCTTTCAACATTTATGTGTTCAAAGTCCGTGAGTTACTGTGCGTAAAATCTAAGCAAATTACTTTCGTTCTGCACTGCCTAAAGCCACTGCTTGATCCCACAATGAACTCTGAACACATCCCTCAACCCAGGTCAATGGACCCTGAACACACTCCTAGTCCCAGGTCAATGGACCCTGAACACCCTCCTCAACCCAGGTCAATGGACCCTGGACACACTCCTCAACCTAGATCATTGAACCCTAAACTCACTAGGTCAATGAACCCTAAACCACAAGAAACTTGAACCTATCCCAGGTCAATGAACTCCTAAACCTGTACTCGGGAAAGGTCAATGATCTCTTAAACCTATTCTCGGCAAGGGTCAATGAACTCTTAAACCACTCCCCAAGGAAGGTAAAAATATCAATTAGCCATACAGGTCACTGATATCTTAAATCAGTCCTCAAAATAGGTCAATGAACTCTTAAACTAGTCCTCAGGAAAGGTCAATGAACTCTAAAAGCTGTCGTCAAGATAGGTCAATGTACTCTTACAGTAGTCCTCATAAAAGGTTAATGAACTCTCGAACCAGTCCTCTAAGACAGTTCAATGACCTCTAAAGCCAGAAACCAGGCCTCAAGATAGGCCAATGAACTCTTAACTCGCCCCTCAGCACCTTTAAAATATTCTAAAAACATCATTCAATTGATTTTTCATTCACTTCTACATAGGTCAGCAATATCCAAATTAGGTTTAAAACACTTGTAAATTATTTATAAATCAGAAATCCACACCCTAACATAGCTCACTGAACCTGCAGTGTACAGTACTCTTTAAAGCAGGCAAATAAATCTTGAAAGTCACGTTGTAGCACAGGTCAATATGAGGTGTTTGTTAAGGCTTCCCTTTTATTGTTTACGAGATACAAACACGATTTTTATGTCTCAGCATCTTGATGTAATAGTTTCTTCATGTTAGGCTAAGAGTTACTCTTTGTAAATCAACACAATTATCCTGTCTTTTAACAGTCAAATAAGATGATACAAAAATAATTATTTTTAGCTATATCTACGAAACTATTTACATTTGCAAATCATGCACGAAAAGTAAACACTGAAGTCGATACCTAAATTCAATAAATGCCAATCAATGAAATCTCCAAGTTCGTAGGTTGCGGCTATTTAAAAGTGACAATGGCCATGACCTTCGTCCTCCAGTTACTATAACAGGTCAATGCAGGTCGATCTCCCATTTGTCAAAATGGTTAGGTTAAGACTCGTTGACATTGATCAACTTACATTTTTCTCCGCCATCGTAATAAGTCAATAGTGTCTATAGTCATTCAATCATAGGTGAATTCCGAGTGCCTACTCTTCCCTAACTAGGTCACTGAACTCTTATGCCACCCACATCTACGGGTCAATGAACCCTCCACCGCCCATTCACTGAAATAGGTCATTGAACTTTTTCTTTTTACTTTTGTCGATATGGGTGAATGAACCTCCTTTCTCCCAGTCCCAGTTATCAATCTAATTCAAGACAAAATTATCATAGGTGTACAGTAGACGCTGGAACCAAGGAAATTACCACAGACAAAGAGTTTCCCTTTATTTCCTTTTGTTCTTCTTTAAGGGAATGATGTTCATGACTGTTACTAGTGAATGTGTAACTTTCACTGAAACTATAAATCAGAAGGCATAACGTAACACATGTTATCATAAATTCCTCGTTTTCGGATAAATATACAGTATATACACAAAGGGCAGAATCCTTTGTCCCCTTCTAACGGGTTAGTCACAATCTGGCCAAGGTGTTATCTGAAACATGAACACATAACCATACAACATACAAACCAACCGGTTATTGGTCATTATTCTATTGGTTGAAATGTATTCATTAACGACAAAGTGTAATTAAAAATAACAGGAATCTGCCTCTTGTTTTACGAGAAGAGTTCTGCAAGTTGATGAACGAGCCCAAGCTTACTTAACACGCAAATCGACTTGCAAGCATGCAAGCGCTCCAAGCAGCTAAGGAAGCACAAACAAGCAAGCATCCTCGTCTCCCGCGTGTGGCCGAGACAAAGGGAAAGAGACGGCGAAAGATGGACGCGGGGGCCGCCCTCGCCAGACATCCGCGGCGACCTACGGGCTGAACCATGAACCGAGTGCGAGGGCGCGGGTGCACGTACCGACATGCCCCACATCGTTCACTCTGGGTTCACTTATCTGCCGGAGGGGTCAGGCGCGCGGTCACGATTGCTCCCCACCCCACCTCGCCCATCCCCCGCCCTCGCCCTTCTTCTTTCCACCATCATCAGCTTCTGCCGAGGACGCCCGGGAACGACCGTGTCTGCCGCAATTCGGTGCTTGCTTCCAATTGGAACACCTGTAATACCTGCACGATGCCTCTCAATACTACGATACGTATGAAGCTATCATCTAATAAAAATAAAGTAATGGCACAATAATACCCACAGACACACACAAACACACACACACACACACACACACACACACACACACACACACACACACACACACACACACACACACACACACACACACACACACACACACACACACACACACACACACACACACACACACACACACACACACACACACACACACACACACACACACACACACACACACACACACACACACACACACACTTCCGCGAAAGACCCAAACCGACAATGGGTGGGCTGGCTTATATAAGATTGCCCGATTATGTTCCTGGGTCAATTGCGACATGAGGGCGCGTGCAGGGTATCTCACGGGGCGTATGCCTTCCTCTCCCCCTGCTGCCTCCTTCCCCTCCTCGCTCCCAAGGGTCAAAGGATCCCTGTCGATTCCCGAAAGACACTGAGCGAAAGGAAATGGGGTAGAGGAAAGGGGAGAGAGGGGAGAGAAGAGAGGGGAGAGAAGAGGAGAGAAGAGAGGGGAGAGAAGAGAAGAGAGGGGAGAGAGGAGAGGGGGAAAAGTGAAGGAGAGCTTGCCTGAGAGAAGTTGAGGAAGGCTTAAAAGTGTAGGATCTGGGGGTCACTTTACTTGAAGGCGCCGTGACCCACATCCCTGCAGCCTCCCACCGTAGTTAACAACGAACAGTGCCCGACCTCCTTAATGTGAGTGCTCGCAGCCAGATGTCCCAGCGGCGAGGGAGACGGACGGGAGGGCTTCAGTTTGCCTCGTCCGTCATTCGGTGGGCCCTAACCTCTCTCCATACCTACATCTCCCTCTCCCTTTCTCTCTCCCTCTCTCTCTCCCTCTCCCTCTCTCTCTTCTCTCTTCTCCTTTCTCCCTTCTCTATTTTTCCTTTTCTTTTTTCTCTCTTCTCTCTTCTCTCTCGCCTCTTGTTTCTTCTCCCTTCTCCCTTCCCTCTTATCTCTTCTCTCTTCGCTCCTCTCCCTCCTCCCTCCTTCCTCCTCCCTCCTCCCTCTTCCCCCCTCCCTCCTCCCTCTTCCCCCCTCCCTCCTCCCTCCTCCCACTCCCTCTCTCTCCCACTCCTTTCTCTCCTTTTCCATCCCTTCCTTCCCCTTTCTCTTTATCCTCACCCTTGTCCTTATCCTTATCCTTCCTCCCGCCCCCCCATTCTCATTCTTATTCGCATTCTCATTTTCCATTTCCTTCCTATATCCCTTGTTTCGTTTTTTTCCTTCTCTCCTTCACTCGCCCACACTTTTCCTTCGTCGAAGATGTATTAATTCAGTCATCTAACCTGTGCATCCCTGAGCGCCCGAACACTTGCGTTCACGTGGCTTTGCACACGGCTCATCCACTTAATGACGAGAGCGAGTGTTTGGCCACCTTTCGGCAACCACTCGCTCAGCTTCATGCATGCGTTTTTTTTTTAGCAAGGCAGCAGCTACCGAAACACCTTCGCCCTTTGACTCGCTTCGTCACTACTCGCGTTCCTCTTGTTTTGTTTTTTTCTTTTAGTAGAACATTTCCGAGACGACTCGACTCGGGCGCTCCCTCTCGCGAACGATATCGTGTCCCTTCCGACGCCACCGCTCCCCCGCGTTTCCGAGAGCTCCGCAACAAGTGTCGTCACGTGGCCATTCATCTCGACCCTGCGGGCATTTCACGAGCAACCTGACTCACGATCGAGGCAACAGACGCCTATTAAGGATTCCTTTTGTCGTCGGTAAAACGGCTTTTCTCGAGCGGGAACGACAACTGCCACGCCGCCATACCCAAGGATTGCTACATGCGAGACGTTGATGATGATGACGACAGCTGTGCAAACCCTCGTCGGCATGTTGTTTTTTGAAGTGAGGGGAATAGGATGGACGGCCACGGGGACAAAATAACCCTCATAAATTAAAGATAATCAAATCATGAATGGCGTTTGATATCAAACGCGTGTACGATAGAACAGGCTAGGAGAAAACTCCCCAGCAGGGCCGCGAAACAATGATCATCATACATCACTCATATTAAACTCGACAGCACTATAAATAGAACACTTCGCATACCACCACAGCCCGCCGAAAAAACACACGAGATAACTAAAAAGAATCGTATCAATTCAACCCGCCTCATAAAGCGAGCGAGAGCCGCAATCGTTTCCGTAAAAGAGTTACCGCTCAATTACCACCCCTCCCCCACCCCCTCCCACCCCACGAAGCGTCTCATCATGGTACTCACGCCTGAAGACGATGGTCCCGGCTGTCCGTGCTGCCACTGAGAACTAGGTCACACGTATCACGTGACTTCTTATCAACAAGGGCACACCTCAGCAGGTCACATCATTAATATACACTTCAGCAACCATCTCTTTCGGCATTTGTATTATATTCAGAGCCAAAATATCCTACGGGCTCCCTGAGACCGGTGGCGGGTTACTAGTGCTCAAACAGGACAAAGCCAGGACAGACAAATACCTTCAACCAAGACAAAGGAAACTCCCGACCGAAAAAGCGAGTTTTCGTGGATCCGTACCTGCTCCATTGCTACCTGCGCCGTGTCCCCTGGCGTAGGGGGCTCATCGCCGGGCTACACGCAGAACGCAAGCACAGACACACACCATTCAGTTCCTCTCCACAACTACGTCACAGATCCTAGTCCGCCACGCAGAAGGTCTCTCTAACTACGCATCGCCAGTGTCACTTCGCTCTTCAAAAAAGGAGGATACAACAGGAAAAAAACGAATGATAAATTAACAAATAAATAACCATCAAAATAAGTACAAAATTGGCTAAGATCGAACCGTTTCCCCTTACGACACGTTACAAAATTTCTGATACAGCAGAGAAGTTTTTTTTTTGTTTTTCGTCAGCAGCAGACACTCCAGCGAATCATATAGAGAAACACCGAATATTCTAACAGCCAACCTTAATCTTAAAACAACTAAGTCAGAATGTTCTGATTGTATGAGAGCCGTAAATAAACCTATTTTCACTTTATACTGCGCATGATAGTCTTATGGTCATAAAAATACGCAGAACTATAACGTCTATATCGTCCATTTTCGTCGAGCTGAGACTGTGGCTTTGTTGGAGACACGCAAGAACACTCATCAATTTAAAGGAAAAATAAATGTTTATTTTTTCCGGGATGATCTGCTGATAACTTTCAGACCTTAAAGGCTAACATCAACTATAGATAGAATACACAAGAGGATAAGATATTTAAAATACGAATAAAGACTGTACACAGAAAGTAAAATGGGATTTTTGTAGTCAACACAAAAGTCCTTTGTGCGATCGCAGCTTCTCTCTTAATGGATACACTTAGTTAACCATATCTGACACATTATATATAACTCACCTATTCATATGTTTTCCAGCCGGAAAAAATACTCCAAGCTGGCACATTTTGGCCAAACTTGGTTTAGCATGGCCGGCTTCTCGCCAGGAAAAGTCTTGGCCAGCCATGTGCCACTTGCTTAGCATCGAGCCAGGAAGGAATTGTCGCTGATGCTAAATTCGCCGCGCTGTGTTACAAATCCTTAAGCCATGCCCACATTACGTAGCTTCACACACTGCATACTACTGAGCCCTCCGCTCTGCAATGGCATTCACTGATTGTACACATTACACAACACAGAACAAGGCCCCGTGAACTCGTCCTTCACTCCAGCACTTCACATAAACCTGCTCCATCTCGAACTAACAAAACCAGCATCTTTCTAACGACTACCACTACCAATGAGGCCAATGACGTGTCTGATAATAAGCACAAAACAACTCTTGCATGATGAGCGCGCCCCTGAAGCTGGTGCCAGAGTTGGACGCGGCGCTGCTGCTCCCACAGGCCCTCGCTCACCAGCGCCCGAAATTCTAGGTCATGAGTGCAGGGTATCGTCTGCCTTGCTGTCTGGCCTGTAAGGTGAGCCTGCTGTATGAAGAGGATCTCACGCATCCTTTCCCATCACACCTCAATCGCAGGACACTATAAGTTACGGAATACGAGGTGCGAATAATAAATATGCTGATTCATTTTTCATGGTGATTAGACCATCCCGGCGTGAAGAAGTGGCTTATGAGTTTATATTTCCCGCAATAACTCACAGATCATAAATCTTTCCTACATTCTAAAAAAGATGATGTACAGAATATTGCGCGTCCATCCATCGGTCCGTCCGTCCGTCCGTCTGCCTGTTTGTATACCTGCTTGCCTGTCTGCCTGCCTGCCAGCCTGCTTGCATGTCTGCCTGCTTGTCTGCCTGTCTGCCTGCCTGCCTGCCTGTCTTCCTGTCTGCCTGCTTGCATGTCTGCCTACTTGTCTGCCTGCCTGCCTGCCTGCCTGCCTGCCTGCCTGCCTGCCTGTCTGCCTGTCTGCTGCCTGCCTGCCTGCCTGCCTGTCTGCCTGCCTGCTTGCCTGCCTGCCTGCCTGCCTGCCTGCCTACCTACCTGCCTGCTTGCCTGCCTGTCTGCCTGCCTGTCTGCTGCCTGCCTGCCTGCCTGCCTGCCTGCTTTCCTGCCTGTCTGCCTGCCTGCCTGTCTGCCTGTCTGCTGCCTGCCTGCCTGTCTGCTTGCCTGCCTGTCTGCCTGCCTGCCTACCTACCTGCCTGCCTGCCTGCCTGCCTGCCTGCCTGCCTGCCTGCCTGCCTGCCTGCCTGCCTGCCTGCCTGTATGTATGTTTATGTGTAATGTATACATGGTATGGTATGGTATGGTATGATATGTGTATATGTATGTGTATGTGTATGCGTGTCTGTATATGTATGTGTATGTGTATGTGTATGTGTATGTGTATCTATATTTACATTCATGTTTAGATTTATATTTAGATTTATACTTATACTTATACTTATACTTATACTTATACTTGTATTTATATTCTTATTTATATGTACATGTATATGTATATGTATATGTATATACATATATATATATATGTATATGTATATGTATATGTATATGTATATGCATATGCATATGTATATGTATATGTATATGTATATGTATATGCATATGCATATGTATATATGTATATGTATATGTATATGTATATGTGTATGTGTATGTGTATGTGTATGTGTATGTGTATGTGTATGTGTATATGTATATGTATATATGTAAATGTGTGTGTATGTATATGTATATGTATATGTATATGTATATGTATATGTATATGTATATATGTATGTATATGTATATGTGTATGTGTATGTGTATGTGCATGTGTATGTGTATGTGTATGTGCATGTGTATGTGCATGTGCATGTGTCTGTGCATATGCATGTGTACGCGTGCGCGTATGCGTATATTTTTATATACATATGTGCGTATATATGTATATCTATAAATATATGTATATATGTATATTTATATATATATGAATCTATAAGTGCGCATCTCTATAAATATTTGTGTTACGTAAAACGTTATTATACCATTCCTATACATCTACTAATGAAGAATAACAGATGAGACGACCATAACATCAAACAAAGGAACCTGAAAAAATGAAGAAGAGAAACAGAAAGAAAACATCCGAAAATAAATTCACAATTACACCATCCCCATGTAATGAAAGGAAAAAAAACATAATAGAAGAGCATAACCATATATAACTTAGAGAAAGAAATAGCATACTAGAGAAAACAGCATAGTTTACGAATCAATGAGTCGGGGACGGGGGTGGGGGGGGTAGAGGGCAAGGATGGGAGGGGGCCGGGTGGAGGGGTGGGGTGTGGGGGGTGCGGGGGAGAGAGTGCCAAGACCCGTGTCATTCCACCAGACTGCCAAAGCAATGAGGAAGTGAGCCGCGAGAAACAAAGAAAGGCAAAGAAATACGTTAAGAATACTACACATGCCATTCATCAACCGATGATTAACAAACACCTAACCAATTACCAAGTATAAACACCTGGCATGTACATCTGGCCTAGCGAGTTACAATTAAAATAGGTAACATTAAGTAACGTCAAGCACCACGTGTATTACTTGACATGCTTCTCAGACACAGTCGCAAAGGTTGCCGACCCGTGTGGCTAATATTCTCCAGATAATTTTCCACGATAAGATAAGCCCAAATTTATGATTTTTTACCGAAAGCAATGTAGGACAATGTAACAACACCGAGAGCGAGGTGGGAGTCCGGGGCCGTAATGGTAACTGCGTTATAATGACGGCGTTGTGACTCATCCGGTTCGGGCGGGTTCGCGGGGGTTGTGACGACTCGTCGAAGGTTGTGGCGAGGACCTAGCTTTGGGACTTTTAGTGACGATTAGTGATTGGTCAAATAAAGACAGGTGACGGTAACAAAACACGTAGTGTGTCTCATTTTAACTGGAGTCCTGACGTACTCAATAAAAGTGGAACCGCTTATCATACAGCAACACCTTTCTATAATCCCCCTAAAATACGCCAGTGACCAAACTGAGTGCCACAAGCAGGACGTACCACCATAACTTTGTGGTTGTGTAAGCATGTACTAACTGCCACCAGCGCTCTACTCCGCCTCCTCCGTCGCTCATGATCCGGGAGACATCCCAGAGGCATCCTGATTTCGGCTCCGGTACTTGAAAAAATCTTTTTCTTTCTATTTTTAGCCTGCAGAACGAAATACTTTACTTCCTAAGATAGAAGCTCTTATCATTGTATTTGAATCGACTTTCTCCACGTCAACATTAATAAGCAATTTTAACAATGAATGCCAAATCATACACGAGCTTTTGTTAACCGTTAACATTTCACCATCACTCTTCACAATAAATTGCACCGGGAATTCAACAAACACACAATGAGAGTCACGTATCCTGAACTAACGGTAAAGTTTGTAAAATTTGATATTTGATCGCAGAACAGGAGATAGGACAGGTAGGCGCGCTCTGGTTATTCTGGCAACTCTTCTATCGCGCGTATACAGAGGCTATTCAACTCTGGAGCGGTCAATTCAAAGTTCAAAACGTGTTTTATCCCAGCTGGGATGGCACGGGCATCCTCTTTTGGCATGCTTTCGGTTCTCTGTGTTCCTAAGAGCCATTCGTCGCCAAAAATAACACAAAACAGAAATTAGGGGTTGCATGTTTATAGTAATTTCATATTCTCTCTCGTAGAGTTCACTCACCCCTACATGGGTAGTCACAGTGACCCGATGTAATACTGGCATTTTTCCCCCGATTGCGGCTTTTCCTCCGGGCACGGGGTAATCTATTTATGTACTCACCTGTATTCCATGATGAAAGATGAATTCAGTTAGCGTAATCCTTTATCCAAAATCACTTGTGCTGGATACACGGAAAAAATCAGAGGAGTGCCACCAGAAGGCACCGAAAATTCAGATACTGATAACGCGATAAGACTTAGAGAGCAATACCCTGGCTTATCTAGTTAATTAGGTCACACAGGTGAACAATTAGGATAATTTCACACTTAAAGTAGCACTGGCGGCATCAAAATGTAGGCCTTTGCAACACACGATACGCCATTTCAATTTTCCTACTTATTGAAACAGTCCCCTTCATTGTGCATTAACAATGTACAGTCTATGTGAGATTCCTGTTAAATAATATAACATGTGATTTTGCTACGATAGATTAAATCACCATTCACCAAAAATCACGGATATTCCACAGAAGATGTTATTCAACACTGCGAGTAAAAATTCCTATCAATGAGATGTCATCAGCTTCTTCCAGGTAGGTCAATTTTTACAGTACTTTTCACCACAGGCGGGTTCACCACTGATCACACTCGAGAACATGTAAGGTAATGCAGAGAATAAAGTTGATTGTGCATTTGTGAGTGCGTCCGTTCACATTATCCCTGCAGAACGTTAAGTACCGTTCTCCACCCGCTCACAACGGGACTTCTACACAGGGGAAGACACCGGGTTACAAAAATCTAGTTTCACTTTGCTGTCGCTCTTATTTACCGCAATGACGTTTCTCTCGTCTAGTTGTAATACCTTGTCAAAGTTTATCACATAGAAACACTCAGATAGATTAATCACCTTTATGTGCATGCATGAGCGTGGCCAAAATGCAACAGAGGTCTCGCTCCCGCTCTCCGGGTCTAAGGAATACATGCACACTGGGTGAGTATCGGAGTCATTGACCCCCAAACGGGCTCTCAGCTGTTCAAGTAGTTCTCTGTTTGGGTTTGGAGAATTTTTCTTGATCGGGATTGATATGTTAAATCAGCGATACTCGTGATGTATTTTGTATTGTTAATGTCATCTGGATATATTTTAACTTTGGCATGAGTTTCATTTCTTTGGAAAATCACTTTGAAGATTTGGTATTCCTCCGCGCAAGTGACGTACCTCCATGGCGCGAAAATTGATTCATTCAGAGCAGACGACGTCACCAAAGGTCAGTGGCACCACAAACCCGGTGATGATCAGATTTTCACTCTCTTTCCCATATATAACATTATATTCTTCCTATTTGCGTTCCTTAAACAAAAAATATATTAAGTAAGATGGCCATTGAGACTATAGTTAACTTTCGGAACTAGACAACTTTTATCGCATTTGAGTCCGAATCGAAAGATAGTACTTCACAGGAGTTTTTCTTGTCTTCTCGTCGCGTACTTGGAAACTAAAGTTTATTTGCAGTCAATAAATGATTAATAAAGAATATTGAACAACTTTTCAGTCATGGTATCACTTTAGACAAAATCATGTGGCTATGAACGAGCCGAACTGATTGGGATTGAAATGGATCGGCCGAGTCAACGGACTCTAGCCACCGCGGCACCTCGCTCTAGTGTGGCCAACTCCCGCTCGCGCGCCGGGGGAACGGTCGCGAAAGTCTTTAGTTTCTTTTCTTTCTAACGATATGAGTTTAGGGTTTGGAAGTTTCCGAATGGACTCTTAAAGAGAAATGTGATTTCATCTTCTTGCATTGGGACGCGTTTATGGGGGAAATATCTGTCTGTAATTGAACTGATAAAAGACTATTCAGGGAACAGACACGATCCCTCGAATGTCAAATCTTTTATCAATTATTTTAATGACAATTGATTTGATGCTTTCACTTGCAGTTCGATATAATCCAGTTGAAGATAACTCCTAAGAGAGAGAAAGTTATATTGACGGATGATTATTAAACATGATAATCAGGCAAATAGAAATTGATATTCAGATGAATACTACATGTAACGTAACAAAATTTATTGTACGCAACGCGATGTTACCAAAGTCTTCAGTGCGTTACATGTAACATTCATAATAAATCCTAAAGATACAATGAGAAAAAGCTCTTGTTTGAATGGCCTTTAAATGTATAATATTTTTTTGTTCTTGAGCAGTGTTGTATAATTAACAAAATAACTGTACATCAAAATATGCCACCAGCGACGTCTCTGCGCGTCGAAGACGAGCATCTAAAATTACGATGAGTTAGTTAGCTGTTGGAGAAGCACAGAAGCCGAAGTTACAAGAAGAGGTATTCCACTAAACTTTTACAACACCATCCGGTGGACTGTGCTCTTGAGTGTGGCTCCGGAGGGCTGAGGATGGGCATGCCTCAGTCTCGCTGCGGCTTTATTACTCCTGTAGAGTCCTGCTTAACCTTTATGCATCCTGGTCCAAGGTTTCACTTGGAAAATATCATCGGATTTTCTTTTTTATTCCACAGCTGGAATCTGTCAT
>NW_028234431.1:6600370-6605370 GCF_977035675.1 Penaeus japonicus
TGGATATTATTTATAGTATATATATATATATATTTAGTTATATATATATATATATATATATATATATTCTTATACTATTTATAACTATATATTATATATATATATATTATATATATGTATGTATATATATGATCGATATGTATGTTATAATGAGTACAATTTAATCAAGGTATATATAATGTGTTTTATAGAGGGTGCGTGAATATGATATATATAATAATATATATATAGTAGGTGGCTGTGTAGTGGGTGTTGTGTGTGAGTGATGTGTGTTAGGTTGTATTATTATGATATATATATATATAATATATTATATATATATGTATATATATAATATATTAATTATACTATGTATAAGATATATATGTAGTATTTGGTTATCTATTATATATATTATATATAGTTTATAATATATAGGAGTAGATAGATTTATAGAGTAGGATTGTATATTTACTATATATATGATATATATATATTTATATATTATATTATATAGGTATATAAATATATGTATGTATGTGTGATATGTTGATATATAAGATATATATTTATGATATATATAATTTTATATATATATATATATATATACATATAATATATTGCAGGTATATGATGTTAATACCCACAATTGTTAGTAAATTGATAGTAGTATATATATATAATATATATTATATATATATATATCTATGTCGTATGTGTAATTATATATATATAGTGTATATATTGATATATGGATATTTTATATATCATATATATATATCTCTATATATATATGACTGCAAAACAATCTCCCGTGTTGGTAAATGCAGGAAAAACCCCCCCCCCCCAAAACTATACACACAATACCGATTTATGAAATTGAGACACAGTTTCAGGTTCCATATCTGGATCCCATCTTCAGATTGTTGTGTGTGTGTGTTGTGTGCCTGTGTTGTGAGTGTAGTGTGTGTGTGTGTGTGTTGTGTGTTGTGTGTTGTGCTGTGTGTGTGATGAATGCTGTGTGTGTTGTGTGGTATATATATATATTAGTATTTGAATATATATATAGTAAGTATTATATAATATATTTGCTATATATATCATATATACTAATATGTGTATACTATACGCTAGTATACTATATACCCCCTCCCCCCCCCCCCCCCCCCCCCCCCCCCCCCCCCCCCCCCCACCCCCAATATTTCTACTTACTATATTTTATATATATGTATGAATGTGTGTGTTGTGTGGTGTTCGCCCTATGTCTGTACTAGCCTTTTAGTCATATCACCCTACTATAATACTACTACTTACTATATATATATTTATAATATATATAGGATGTATTTATATATGATTATAGAATGATAGATATTGATATATATGTAGTAGATATATATATATATATATTATAATTTATATATAAGTATATTATGTATATATTGGATATCATATATGGTGTCTGTGTATAATTTTTTTCATATACATTAGAGGGAGTATATATATATATATATATTATATAATATAATACTTATATAGTATATATAGATGATAGATAGATAGATAGATAGGATAGAGTAGCTAGAATCGGATAGATTGAAAGATAGACAGAATAGATAGATATAAATACATTACTTTTGTCTGTGTTTATATATTATATATATGATAGTATAATATATATATAGTATGATGATATATTTATTTTACTTATAATCAATACTATATAACAGTATATATCATATAGATTTACTGACATATAAGTATATATATATATATATATATATATTCTGTATATATACATTCTATATATTAGATATATATAATTTGTATATGAGATACTATATAGTGCTAGTAAGATATATAATATTTAGGTGATGTTAATAGGCTTATATTACACTCGCTTATATATCATAAATCATATATATATATAAATATATATATACTTATATATATTTATATTATTATATATTTAATGTATTATTTAAATATATATATGTATGTATGTATTTTATGTATATGTATATGTATATATATACATAAATATTAACTATAAATATATATATATATATATATATCCTTATATATAGAATCGATCAATATGCAAATGTCATATATTGTAGACTTGGTGTTAAAATATACATATCATAGTTAATATATATATCTATATTATATTCTATTTCTATGATATATTGTATATATATGTATGTTATATATAAATATAGTATCTATTTAATTTTAGATATATATATTTATGTAAGGCCTGATGAATATTGGTAGTGTACTATATATACTGTTGTATGCATTTATTATGTAATATGTTGTCAGATGTATATAGATTTATATACTAGTTATATATATATATAATTATATATAGATATTTTATAATTTATAATATATATAAAATTATATATATATTATTTATATATATATATATATATTTGTATGTCTATATATATTGATGTATGTATAGATTTGTATCTACATATGCTACATATGTGTGTGTGTGTGTGGGGTTGTGTTTGTATGTGTGCATGTATATGTATATATGTTATATTTATATATACTTATAGCTATATATCTATATATATATAATATATATATATATATAGTATATATAGATATTTTTATATATGTATATATGAATTGATAAAATAGATATATACATATTGCTTATAGATTTATATTTGTATATATATATATGTTAATTTATATTTATGGTTTATGTAACATATGTATATAGTATATATATATCTATATCTATAGATTTTATAATATAATATATATATATATATAAATGTGTGTGTGTGTGTGTGTGTGTGTTTGTGTGTGTGTGTGTGTGTGTGGTTGTGTGTGTGTGTGTGTGTGTGTGTGTGTGTGTGTGTGTGTGTGTGTGTGTGTGTGTGTGTGTGTGTGTGTGTGTGTGTGTGTGTGTGTGTGTGCGCGTGTGCGTATATGTGCTTTCTCTATGTATATATACATACCCATGCATATATGATACCTATGCTTAGACAGATATGAATATGAATATAGATATAAGTGTAGATATAGATGAATGCGTGTGTCAATTTCTAGAAATCGTTTCTTTTCGCATTGGTTTATCGACCGCCGTGCAATTCCAGCATATAGAAACGAGTCGACCGGATGTCGATTGTTTAATTAGAGAGTTTATTAGTCGTATCAGACTGACTGCGTGGAGATGAAATGACACGACCTGCGTGTAAATAAGGTGAATTTATTGTTTCTTAATTCGATCGACAGTATTGGCACGTATGTGTTAACGTATCATTGTTTTATGAGAATTACACTAAGTGTTTAGACATATTTCTAAATCGTGTACTGTCAACGGTGATGACATGTTAGAACTGGTGAAACATGAAGGATTTTGAATCTTTGTGAAAGTATAGACACGATATTTAAGATTGGTTGATATCTGTCAAGACAAGACAGAATAGATCATTAAGACTTGGCACAAAGTTTAATACTGTTGCTTTAATTTATATGTGACATTATGTAGTATACATCAGGAATGATTGCACAGCTACTGCATTTTTTAAACGTTACATCCGATGTCTCATGTTATGAGTTTGGAAGTGCAGTTACAAACATATTATAAATGTAGATATACATCACTGGAATTATACTGACTTAAAGTTTATGTTTATTTTGGTGAGGCTGTAATTAATCGTGTTCAAAATCCTTCATGTTTCACCAGTTCTAACATGTCATCACAGTTGACAGTACACGATTTAGAAAAATGTCAACCACAGGCAGGTTTCAGTCTGGTAACCAGGTGTTGAAAGTGACAAAGAATACTTATCAGGTTCCAGTGTAAGTAACCTGAGATGAGTCATAAAATAGAAAGGATTTCAACTAATACAGTGAAGCTAAAAAAAGTGACTCTGTATTCACTACGATGATATGAATATAAACTCACAGTAGTTTGTAATGGGAAAAGTAATAGATAATTATCTATATGTATTATGTTCGTGATTCGCCAGTTTTACGACAAATAATGACCTATTACTAGTTCTCAAAGATCCTTATATCCCATCCAGATGCTTTGTCTTTCTTCAATTCTTATTTTTCATTTTACTTCCCTATCTTTATTTTATTAAATTCTTTAGGACTAGCTAGTTTACCCTAAGAAGGACCCCCCGAGTTGGGTATTTAGTCCATAGTCTATTAGTGGTGATCTAATCTTAGACTCATAAAATCGGTATTACTTAGTTACTTATAACGTCAAAAACATCAATATTAAACTACAATATTCACAAAGTTGTAATAACAGTAGACAGTGTATGGGGAGATATTATAGCATTGACTAAATGTATTTATTTCTGATTATAACTACAATATGAGCGATTGGTTGTATTAGTTATTATACCCACGTACAAATTATAACTCTGAAAGGCAAAAATGGAAAAATCCCAGAATGTTCTATATATGTCTAATTAAATCGATCAACGATCTGATAAACGATGGTATATTGCAAATACTCTAACCCTTTGTATAGGAGGCAACAAAAATGCAACCTCAGGATCAATAAAACGCGTTTCTAGGGAGGATGACTAGGTTGTACGTTTATCGAATCAGTGAAGATGATTTATAGAGAATTCTATGAAGTGGACCAATCAGTGCTTCGTGGCTCCTTAGAGGGGCAAAGTTGTCAGACTTATTATTTGGGCTGGAAGGTGTTCGTAGGTGGTGTTAGATGTGTGTAGTGTGTGAGAGAGATTGATGATAGTGAGTGGTGGAGTGGGTTAGTGGGAGTGTGATGGTGTGTGTAAGATTCGGGAATGGTGGGGTATGGGTGGTTATCTCGTTTTGTCAATTGTGTAGTTATACTTAAGACTCGATGATGAGCCCGACTCATTGGGCTCACGATAGGAGCACACCTGACAGGGCGCTTGTCTGTTATTTATAGTCGATTATTTATATATAAAATAATATTATATATATTATATAACACTTTAAAAAACCACAAACATACAATATACCCCCCTATAATTCACACCCATAAA
>NW_028234431.1:6612870-6615370 GCF_977035675.1 Penaeus japonicus
ATAACTCATTTTGTCTTTCCTACAGAGATTTTGCTAATGTCGGAAAAGGATTTAGATTGCCAGAATCTGGTGCGAATGATGCTGTCACTTGCTGCATTGTCTGTGATATTGATCAAGATGGCAATAACGAAATATTGATTGGGACTTACGGTCAGGTAATAACAAATGTATATACACTTATGTCATGCAGAAGAAAAGAATCGTGACACATAGATTATGTATACATGAAGAAACAAGAATATTAAAAGTATGACAGATCATCAACGTCTGTGATGTAAATATTCTTGTCAATTTCAGGCTGTACTGGTTTACAAATGGATTCAGAAGACTTCAGAGTGGATCCTGTACCACACAGTGTCACTGCCATGCCCTGTATTGTCACTGGCTTATTGTGATGTAATGGGAGATGGTACATTTCAACTGATTGTCATGACATCAACTGGAATCCATATTCTTCAGGTATAAAATGTTATTTGTTGTCGTATCAAATACATTTCTATTGAACTTGTATTTAACCCATTGGAGCCGGTTGACGTGATGACACGTTTTGTGGTTTTTGCGTCAGACGCCCGGGACAAGCTATGACGGCAAGCCCGGCGCTCGGGTTGAGTGAGTGGGCAACCCAGGCTCGCGGCTTGTGCATCCAAGAATCTCAAGGCGTTAGGCTTATGCGTTCAAAAACCCCGGTATTACAACCGTGCAAAGCCGGAATGGCCCCGGCGTGAATGGGTTAAACAGTTATTGCAGGCTGTATTAATGTTTCTGAAATGTGTAAATTACTGTAAGGCTTACTCCCCCCTCGCAGAACTGCCCCTCTAACTTTAGAGTTCTTGAAACTAAATGTTTAGCATAAATTGCCAGTATGTCCACAAGCTGCTGAAATTACCAGAATAAACAATTTATTAATATGATTATAGCTTTAAGATATATATGATTATATACTCTCCCTCCCATTGCCCCTCCATGTAATTTTTTTTAGATCTGGCAGTGAAGAAATATAAGTTCTTAGACTTTGATGTTATAAATTAGTGGTGCTACTGTAGTAAAATTTCCTAGTCTCCACTTTTTACTTTAGTACTACAATGATCATTCAAGTAGCACCAACTTAGCTGTATGACACTGTAAACAGTAACCAAACAATTCAATTTTCAACTAATCATAAAACTTATTTGGCAGCTTTTGTGTTTTCTTATGTTTTAACCCATTGACAGCAGAAGGCATGATTTGCTGCTAAGGCTGAGTTGGTCGTAGACACGGATGGCACCGTGCCAAACAACATAAACCCGCCACATGGCTGTATATATATTTTATTAAAAGTGCAACCAATGGGCTAATAAGGAATCAACTTGATTGTATTTATCTTCTTAAATCTTCTAAGCTTTATCTTGTATTCTCTCAATATTTGAAACAATTTGTTGTCTATGCATATAATCCTACTTTTTTGCATATGTCCCAGTGCAGGTAAGGGATCTATAGTTTATGAATCCTTACATAGTGATCTGGTCAGTATCAGCACATGATGAAAAGTTTGGAGTTTGAAGGTGAACCAAGTATGTGTCCAGGGGCCGCATCCACAAAGTGAACACAAGCTTAGACTATACTTACATAATTTGTATTTTATAAAACTACAAATATTCAAGCCATATGTATAAAGTAGGAATATTGGTGTAATATCACCCAACATGAGAACCAGTGGTAACCACACTCGCAAACATTTCTACTAATTACAGAGCCACCACAAGCTACCTGCTACCTTGCATATTATATCTTTAACAACAAAGTTTATAAAATTTGGTAAATGCCCATAGTTTTTCATTTTGTTATCATGGAATATATTACAGATAATTCATGCAAGCAATCATAGACAGTTCTCAGTAAGCTGGTTTACAAGATATATAGCAATTGATAAATGTTGAACAAAATTTATATGGTGTATTAGAGATTTCATTATATTTCAATAACAAAAATCTCTGAATAAATAATTATTCAATAATTATACATATAATGAAAGGAGTGTTTTATACATGAAACAAATAATGGGAAAAAAGGCAAATCCAATTCCAAGAAAATAAGCAGATTTTCAGGCTCCATGTCTTTTAAATTGTGGAAAATGTAATTGTGTTATATGAAGTTCACTATATAATACAAGCATTTGAAGAGTAAAAAATATAAAATCCATAGCTTATGGGAATGAGTGCCATTTGACCTATTTGACTGATACCTTAGTGCATTGTGGCAAAATATTGATGTATTTTGCACTAATGGTGACACTTGCCAGCAGATTCCAATATTGAAGGGCATGAGCAGCCTTCTTTGCTTGTTTACAATATTAATACTGAAAGAAAATTAGCAAAATCCTCCTCTTTATCATCATAAACTATTCATTTGTTAGATTATGAAAATCCACTATAAATTGCATTTGTAGTAATAAATCATTGTCCGTTGATTTGCTCAAGGGATCTTGACTGGTTAGAATGAAAATAATTTCCTTCATCTCTAT
>NW_028234431.1:6642870-6647870 GCF_977035675.1 Penaeus japonicus
TTATTTGATGATAAATTTCCTGTGTGTATTATCAGTTTACATGCCACAATGCAAATAATGCACAGGAAATGAAAGGAATCTCTCCTCACTTGTGTTTGATCTGCTGATTTAAGGCTTGTTCTGTTCTTCCCTACCTTTCTTGTTATCTTATTGTGTTATATGTTTCCTTCAAATTATATTGCTTCAAGTGTCTCTCTCTAAAATTTATCTCCGTCTGCAATGGGTTAAGTCAAAAACATTTCGTTTTCATATTTATTACCTTTAAGGTGTGTAGTGGAAAAGCTCTTAGGTATTGTATTTACATATTTAGATATTTGTTTCCAATTTGTGGTGAAAATTATAAGAAAAAAGAGGCCATGGTTAATGCTTAACACTGCTGTTATTGATAATGTTATGTATGATATCAAATAACTCTACACTTGATCTCTGTGACCTTTGGCACTCAGGGCAAAGCTAACAAATCTCCTTCATATATATTCTGGCAAAATTCCTCATCAATTAGGGAACCATTACAAGGTCACTTTTGCCAGAATACAAATGGTATTTTAGTCTTCTGCTGGAGTGTTGAAGGTGCAGAGGCTGTGGCAATCACTTGACACTGTGCTACTATCTGGTTGAACTTGAGATTTTAAGGTGTCTATCACACCATTTCAACTGGAAAGCAACTGATATTTAATCTATTTTCTGAGCCACTGCAGGTTGGCTAATGATATTTATCTTTATATTTTACCTGGCTCCATACCTGACATCTTTAGAAAGTAGCATTAAACTGATAACATTAGGGCAGTTTTAGCTCCACCTGGTCTTAATGCCTCAAAGCCTGGGAATATTCGCCTGCTCAGGATGCGGCCACATGCTATGTGCATGATCACCCGGCTTTCCACCTATACAAAAAGCCATGATGTGATATCCTGTCCCTGGCAGCAAGTGTTGCCACCACATGGCATGACATGATATCACTTTATTTGTTATTAGTGGGTTAACAATATTTCTATAGTGCTTCTTTGAATTTCTGTGAAACAAAGAAGAAAAGCTGCAATGGAATAGCTTTTACACTGGATTATCAAACAGAAAATGTATAACAAGTAATCCTATTCATACTCTATTTTCTATTGTGGACATGCACACTAGAAAATGACATGAAATCTCCTATGGTTCATTATGACACCCTTGTGTTAGATATGTCATCACGGCTAAAGAAAGTACTCCAGAACAGAATTCACTTAATTTAAATAATGTATTTACCAAAGAAAAAAAAAATATATATATGTTACATAGAAATCTAGGCAGCATCAAATGAAAAATCAAATGCTTTCAAGTAGATTTTTTCTCAGAAGTTGATACAGAAATTAGATTTAATGGCAGTGAAAATTTTCCAAACGAACTAATAAACAGAGCTTATAAATTGAGAAGTAAGAGTATGAGTAGGACTTTTCTTGATGTTCAGTATGATTTACAAAGGAATTGAAGGAGACTACAGCATGTTGATATTTAGGAAAAGATTATGCAATCTTATTCTGCACTAGCACAACATTATGTGGCTGTATTGGGAAGACTTTTGAAAGGTATATTTTGTAGGAAGACAAATGTATTTATTAATTTCTTTCCTTTTCTTTCTTTGTAGGTTTTAAAGCTATTGACAGATGGAGGGGCCAAGCAAGATGCACACATCACAGATTTCATGACGCATCTTATCACAGGAGAAGATCCCAATGAGAACGATGTCGGCGTTGTGAAAGATATTTATGAGAAGCCAGTTGTTACACAGCGATGGGTCATACTTTCAGTCAAGTGCGGGAAGCAATTGCCGTATCCTTTTTCATTTGTTATTATTTATTTTTACGTATATATGCATGATTTAAAGAAGGATTTTGTTACACATGATTGCCACTTGTTGAGGGATCTCTCTCTCTCTCTCTCTCTCTCTCTCTCTCTCTCTCTCTCTCTCTCTCTCTCTCTCTCTCTCTCTCTCTCTCTCTCTCTCTCTCTCTCTCTCTCTCTCTCCCTCTCTCCCCCCCCCTCTCTCCCTCCTCTCTCTCTCTCTCTCTCCCTCTCTCTCTCTCTCTCTCCCTCTCTCTCTCTCTCTCTCTCTCTCTCTCTCTCTCTCTCTCTCTCTCTCTCTCTCTCTCTCTCTCTCTCTCTCTCTCTCTCTCTCTCTCTTCTCTCTCTCTCTCTCCCTCTCTCTCTCTCTCTCTCCTCCTCCCTCCTCCCTCCCCCCCTCTCTCGCTCTCTCCCTCCCTCTCCCCCCCTCTCTCTCTCTCTCCCTCTCTTCCTCTCTCTCTCTCTCTCTCTCTCTCTCTCTCTCTCTCTCTCTCTCTCTCTCTCTCTCTCTCTCTCTCTTTCTCTCTTTCTCTCTCCCTCTCATAGATCCTCCTTCTTCCTCACAATCTGTCATTGATTATGCAAAAGTATGTTTTTTCCAGGTTTTTCCTTAACATTTGCACAGGGTAGAAGGCTTCAACCCGGAGAACAATCAAATGTTTTCTGGTGTGGTTGCTAGTATATCAAAACTAGGGAAAGAAGATGTACTAGCAATTTGGGCTATGATAACATTTTCAGGAGGTCAGTTGAAGCTTCACCTTGACAACACATGCACCCATCTTATTCTTGGAAAACCAGAAGGGGTAAGAAGTTATGCATTTTCACTTTTACCTTTTTTTTTTCCTAATGCTAAGATGTATTGTCTTTATATTTAGGAGATAAGAAATGGGCAGTTTCTTTTAGTGAAATTATCATCATTATTTCTTTTATGTCTAGGCAAAGTATACAACGGCACTTGAATATGAAGACAATCTTAGCATTGTGACTCCAGACTGGGTCACTGAGTCCATAGCAGAGGGGGAAAGATTAGATGAGACAGAATACCACCCAAGGCTGCTAAAACTACCCAAATCAGATTTGCGCACACCAGAACCAAGTACAGTGAGAGAACGAAAAAAGAAAGATACGTCTCATCACCAAAAGAATGAGGAGTTGAAGAAGAAGGAAGAAGCAAAGAAAAAGGAGGCTGAAAAGAAATCCCTCTTTGATACTTTGCAGTTTAGTGATGATGAGGAAGAGAACACTAAAGGTAACTCTTTACTTGATCAGCTGAAGACTCCCCAGTCTTGGAAACAGCCAAGTACAAAGCCAACAGTAACAACAAGAGCTTCAGCCAGTACTACTTTCGGCTCTCCGGTGACCCATGACAAGCCTAGAGCTCCCTTGACAGCACCCATCTCCATAACAAATCCACCGCAGACAGTAACCACTCGATCTGTCACCCCTCAACCCAGCTCTGCACCAAAGGGCATTGCTCAGAACACAGCTGCAGGTTTGCGACAAGTTGCAACTCCAGCTTCTACAGAACTAGCTGACCAGGCAGAATCTGATGCAGGTCCTTCAAGGCCAGTTTCAACACAAGGATTACGTGCCCCTATTGGACTCCAACAGACTGCAGCATCTTCAGGTCCTGCATCAAACATTGGACCAGTTCAGACTCCCAATACACGTTCCTCTGCACAGTTAGAAGCATCTCCTGCAAATACAACTGCCATGGCTCAGCCAGTCCAAGGTTTGTCATTGTGTTGTCTACATCTTATATTACTTTGATTTCATCATGTACAGGGTATCTATGAAAAAATATGTTCATATTACTTATAAACTGGCATCTTTCTTATTTCTGTTTCATGTCAGTTATTGCAGTTTCATAAATTTACATAAAATCAAATTACAATAACTTGCAATATCTCATATGTTTTAGATAAACACATGATTGATTTCTTTCTTGTTTTCCAGGCAATGTGGCTCGTGCAACTCCACCAATACCTTCACGTGTAACCCCACCAAACACGTCACGTGCTACTCCTCCTAACACAGCCCGTGCTACACCACCCAACAACACACTCAGAGTTACACCTCCTAATGCTGCTCGTGCAACCCCTCCCAATACCTCAAGAGCTACCCCACCCAATACCTCAAGAGAAACTCCTCCAGCACGCACAACCCCAACACCCCCAATGTCTTCTCGGGCAACTCCCCCTTCCACCACTCATACACCTTCACCTATTACCTCTCGTGCAACACCACCAGGAACAGCCAGAGCAACTCCTCCAGTGATTTCAAGAGGTAATGCCCCTGTAGTTGGGCCTGCCGGGCCCAGAGTACCTGCAATGCCACTCACAGTGACTAACCCAGGTGTTCGAGCTCCAGGAGCAGTATCACAGGTGGCACCAGGGGAGATACCAACACCAAACATGCCACAACAAGTTCATACAGTGAGTACATGTGCTTGTGTTTATATGAATATGTTATATATTAACATTAGTATAGGATTATCAATGAATTGTGGGTATAAAGACCAAATATATTAATACATCTCTTTACTGAATTGTAATCTCACCCAGGTTGCTATCCCAGGAGCAGTTGTAAGACTTCCACAAGGAGTTACCCCACACAAGTTACAGATGATGACTCCAACAGAACGGCACTCCTTCCTGCAAAACCTCCACCAGAAACAGTTACAGGAACAGCAATCCAGAGGAAAACCTCGTGCTGGAAAGCCTCCTGGTCCACAGGTAAGTTTTAGTTATATCTTTATTTATTTGTATGACAGTGAATGTTCAAGGAATGTGGGCCAATTTATGTTATAAAAACAAAATTTCTATTACAGTATAAACAGGGTGTAAGGTATGCTGCAACTGGTATCCATACACCAGGTACCCCAGCAACACCTGGCACACCAGTTTCCTCATGGCCTGGCACAGGTCAGGGAACACCAGTTGTAAGACCAGCAATGGCTGGCAGTGGCCCAGGAACTATAGCTGTTTCTTATCAATCTGGGCAGGTGCAAGGGCAGACTCCTGGAGCTCCCCAGGTTGTTACAGCAGTTACCCCAGGTGAAGGTGTCAGACCAGGATGGCCTGGACCAGGGCAGCAGCAGCAATACCCAGGAGGTCAGCCCCAACCAGGTACAAGGGTTGTTGTGGGTCAGACAAGCTGGCAACAGCAGCAGCAACAAT
>NW_028234431.1:6652870-6657870 GCF_977035675.1 Penaeus japonicus
TGCATCACATCTTTTCAGTAAGTAGTTGGTCCTTTTAAAGGATATCACCATGACATCAAACACAAATTGGCCAAAATATTGATCATATTCTATTTCTTTTTTACAACAAATTAGTATGTTTGTTTCAAACTTATATTATCAAATCTTTAATTGCATTTGTTATTACATCATTTCACAGGTTCAAGTCTTTTTCACCATTGTTTTTTTTATCCCTCCAGCTCACTGCCCATCCAATTGTTTGTTGAGAAACACATTCAACCTTGTTGTTTGATTGTGGCATTGATCTTATAATATTGTTATCTGTTTTATTATTAAAGCAATGTTAATGTGATAACTTACTGTGACTAGTTGTGTGTAATTTATGAGCATGGATTTTTAATAAATACTGTTTGTTGCAGATGCCTGGAAATATCACATAAGTGTTTCAAAAGAATCTGTTGAAAAGGCCAAAGCAATGAGAGAAATGGCATTGAGAAAGAGAAAAACAGAAGCAGACGGTATGTACAGTTACTGATAAAAAGATTGATATACAGAAAATTGAGTGGTTTTGCTGAGGATCATTTTGTATTACTTCATGTTGTTATACCAATGTTTTGTTTTTTCATTTTTGTTTTTGTTTAAATTGTTACATGTTAGTGTCATTCCCTACATTTTTTTTTTACCTCAAATTATCCTTTCTGAATGAAAAATGTTCATTTTTCAGGGGACCAAGAGAACAAACGTGCTTGTCTTGACCCACCTCCAGCCCCGCATCTTGGGGCCACTCCCTCCCAGACTCCAACACAACCCACAGCATCTTCCCAGTTACCCAACACACCCACTGGTGGTCCACCGCAAACAACCTTGCCTTCCATCAGTGGCTTTGGAGGCCCCCTCACTATCATTAACAAAGAACTCCCTCCAGAACAGCTCAGACCTCGTATTTTGTTGTCAAGTATAAAAAATAAAGAAGAAATTGAAAGAGTAAGTAATAGAGAATAATACTGGATACATACACGATATGCGTGTGCATGCGTGAGTGTGTGTGTGTGTGTGTGTGTGTGTTTTTATACCAATTCTATGTGAATTGAAATGTTGGTTGACTGGCATATGTATCTAAAGTTTATAATTTCATATATCATAATGTACAAGAAAAGGGGAAACAGATTCATACATGTAACATGAAAATAGAACTCTGTGGAGGTGATAAAGAAGATTGCATAATGTCATGGTATTTACATGTATTTTCAGTTTTAAATTTATAATTTTTTCTTAGTTAGGAATGTGTCCTTGGCAGGAATGTTGTATTCACCTTATGTTTATCCTTTTTTTCAGAAATTGCTTGAATTAGGAGGTTACTTAGCAAAGACAAGCATTGAGGCAACTCACTTAGTTATGGGGTCAGGCACTGCTCAGAGAACAGTGAAATTTATGTGTGCAATATCTTGTTGTAAATATATTTTGACTCTGCAGTGGATCCTAGAATCCCACGCTGAAGCAAAATTCCTACGTAAGTATTCAGTTTATATGTTTTTTGAATTGTTAATATGAATAGATCTACTGGTAATGGAATGCAACCTAAAACTGGGAGAGAAAAAGTTGCAATATATTTTCAGTGAAGGGTGAAAATTTTTCATTTATGTTACTGTAATTGAGAAGAGAAGTTATTGAGTTATTCTTTAAAAGGTTAAAGAGCTTTCAGTATAGTTTATTAACCCACACAGGACGGGTGGTACAGCATGTGTACCGCGCATTCAAAAGCCCAGTTGCCGGGCGGCACAGTATTGTGCCAGCTATTCAATTGATTTAGGCCTAATAATTCGAACGCCCCGGCATTTGGACATTCTAGGCTAGAAATCCCCCGTCGGGAATGGGTTAACTCATTTATATATTTTATCATTGTAATTTTTTAAACACTCCTCTCAGCGGAAGAAAAATATCTTGTGGAGATGCCAGAATATGAGCGTGTTTTCCAGTTCAGTCTGAAGTCCACCTTGGTGAAGCCAAATAGACGACACCTATTTTCAGTAAGTGGTAGTAATGATTCTTTGGTGGAAATTAATTAGATATTGAAAGTATTTTTATGATACAAGTACTGCTTAGCTGTCATATTTGTATATATTATGAGTCAGATTTTTATGAATGTTATGAATAAAATTAGTTGTAGTTGTACTTGCAATTGTTCCATTAATAGTAGTAACATAGTAATAAATAATAGCATTTATCACTATTGTTAATAGTTCTCTTATTTTCATTTAGATTTTGCATAAAGTTTATTCATTTTAGAAATAAAATATTTTATTGATAGTTTTTTTTTTCCTAAACTTGCAGGGAAAGACATTCTACCTAACTCCTTCAGTTGTCCCAGGTAGAACCTGGTTACGGGAAATTATCGAGTGTGCAGGTGGAACAGTGGAGAGTAAAAGGCGCACACTAAAGGAAATCAAGGAAAGAAATAAGTAAGCATATTATTGTTTGAACAGATTTCCAGAAAAATACAGTTTAACTCTGATGGTTCAGATCTGACTTGAAAATTCAGATTGATTGAGGTCAAAATGGATGTTTATGTCTTTCTGTATTTCTTCTGTGAGATCTCAATGTACTGCATTTTATCTTTTTCGAATAATTATCAAATCCTGTAACAAGAAAAAGATAATACTTCAAAATCACTTCCAACACTACATGATTTTGTGCTGGCCTCAGCTGCATATTATTCTTGTGGTCACCATCACTTAAGTGTTAAGAATCCTGTCTGTTGACTTAGGGTAGTGGCTAGGAAGTAACATTCTTGCTTTGATTATTTTGATATGACTTTTATTTCTCTGTTCCTATCTCTGTTGGATTGCTAGATATTTAATAATTGCAGGGATGGAGCTCACCAGTACTTGACTATTGCAACAATTGCTGACAGCCATCTTGTACGTGATCTTTTACAAGAAGAGATGCGTAAGTATACATGTTATTGGTCTATTTACTTTGATTCTTTCATTAATTTTCATTATCCATTTCACTAATTCCTTTATTTATTTATTATTATGTCACTTGAAAAATATTGCAGTTCATTGTGGTCAGTATTGGAAACAATAGTTTTATGATGGTAATTTTTAAATTCTCTTTTCCAGCTGTGTTCAACGCTGAATTCGTCCTAGGATCAATCTTAAAGCAACAGATTGATGTAAAGATGGCACTCTATGTTGATGAGGAATAAGCAACATAGCGAGTCCATGAAAAAAAAAACATAAGATTAAGCCTTATTTTGATATTAATTGACATTATTGTGTAATGCAGAAAAGCTACATTGAACCTTCATTTCAAGTGTTAACATTTAATTGGCATTGTCATGAAGATGGAATATTAGCTATTATAGATAGACATTATTTCAATATAAAAAGTCATAAAAAGTTGGCCAGAACTTGTTATAAATGCTATTTTTGGTGGAATATATTTTCTTTAATTAAATGCTGCTAATAAAGTTGTATTGTTACAATAAACTTCAGTGTTTGTTTGTATATATGATTTAGTCAAAGACATCAGCTTTTCCCTGGAATCTTGATGCAATTCTGAATTTTAGTGGAGTATAAGATGGGAAATTTAAGGGTGAGTTTAGAGTAAGTGTTAACAGTGCCCAAGTTATGTTGTTGATAATGTATATTTTATTGTTTACTTTTTTGAATGTTGCGAGGAGAGTGGTTATAGCAAGAATTTATTTTCTGTTTTGCATACATATTTTCCTAATGTTGATTAGGAATACTTCATTTTTATCTTCAATTCTAGGTTCAATTAATTTATATTAATTTTAAACAATCTGCCATCTCCTTACATACATTCATGTTTCCTCAAACATATTAGTTTTATCATTTTACTTCTTTTCCCCTTTCTGTATTCTTGACTCATGATGCATAACCTATATGACAGTTTTTAAGTTAATTAGTACCTGTAGCAGAGTGGCTAGTGGAAAGTTGTATATGACATTTGTCACTTTTTGACAGGTATTTTGTTTTCCATATTTAAGAAACATTGTCAAATTAATTAAAGATTTTTAGATTGCAATACATGTTTGAATAACAGTTATGTGCATTGGTAAGTGGTCATGATTTTAAGATTCTAGCCCCTAAAATATACTTGCTATATCTTATTGCAGAAATAGTGATGGATGGGATTGAATGGCAGTTGAACTTGAGAACTCAGTGAAAAAAATGAATTATAGTGTAATACTGATAGCTTAATGTATGGAAAATAAAGTATTTTAATGACACCAATTTGTGAAGGAACTATTTTTTATGAATTGTGTAATAAAATTGGAAGCTAGATAGTATTTTGATTCAAGTCCTAAAGCTTGTCATACTTCATGATAACTTTGACTATGGTAGGGGTCTTTTTATTGTTTAAGATACTTTTCTCTCTTTCTCTTTCTGACCTTTATCTTGATTTTCAGAATTTTGGGAGTGCCTATTCCTGCTCCTCACCCTTTTACTCTTACTTGATTGAGATTTTAGAGTTTGATTTTTTTTCAAACAGTCGTTTTGTATAAAAAATATCTGGCAATAATTTTGTATGTATTCTTGACTGATACAGTTTTTATTTATAAATACACTGGTCATTGTATGAATTCTTCACTTTTCAGTTATGTTTTTTTATTTGTGTATCTCCAAATTTTCTTTTTGGGTGGGGAAATCAGAAATCTGTACATTGGGTCATTTCTTCTTATTCATGAGAGAATAAGGAAAAATTATGTAATGCAAAATACAGACACTGGCCACTGTATTAAGGGAATGAGGCCAAGCCCATTATCTGTTAAACGCTACATTTTGAGCATTCCCTGGGGAAGAAGGTGATATGAGATATTTGCCATCAAAAGCATACTTCAATTTTTCTCATAAGTAATTGATATTGAATTTCTATAGGTTTTCAATGTATATAAATTGATTTGTTACTGGTACCTATATCTTTGAATTTTTATTGGTAAACTGCAGAAGTTTTTTTTTCTTTAATGATTATGTTTTTTCACCCTTTTATTCTTA
>NW_028234431.1:6667870-6680370 GCF_977035675.1 Penaeus japonicus
ACATGTATAATGATCATAAAGATTACTTATCAAAGTTGGTAGATCTATACACCAAGATGCTTTGTACTGTGGCAATGATCAGCAAAGCCCCGCCATAAATACTATTATTTTCAACATTTCTTTATACTCCTTTATGTAATATATCCCCACTCTGGGACTGGAATTAAGACAATCTTTACCTTATGAGTACATGGAAAAATTGATGGAAATTTTATGAGGTGAGGTGAGGTTACATAATTGGAGAGTACATTTTATGTGTTAGAAAAAATACCCCTTCTTATGTGGATTGTCCCATATATGGTGGAGATTTTTTAATTTTTTCTAGAGCACAGAGAGCATATAGGATAATCGCTTGAAGAATGCAGGTGTGTTGGCAAGTGTTTCTTTAGACTTTAGGTTATCATCACAGATCACAACAGCAAGTAATTTCAATCAAAAGGATATAAAATGGATACCTTACTTTTGTTTTCTTTTCTTAATGTTAAAGGAAAACTTAAGTTGACCCACTGAAACCTATTTATTCTTTTAAATCAAAAGAACCAGATGTTAAGTTTACAGTTGTTAGCATTCTTTTGCTAAAAGATGAAATAAATGTATGTGCAGCATCTAATTAAATGTTGTGCTTTTCTACATATCTTTAATGTCAGGTAAAATTATGTTAACAGATTTTCAGAAAAGTGAGGTATTGTGTGTTTAATATGAAGCTCAAAATTTTGACTTGGATGATATTTCTTACAGCAGGATGTTGGAAAGTGCATCTCCAGTGACCCAAGCTCTGCTGGGGACCTTACTGACATGGGGCCTCACTGCTGCTGGGTCTGCTGTGGTGTTCTTGCTTGCTGGAACTAAGGTTTACCTAAGAAAGATAATTTTATTTTTACATTGAAATATTTAAAGAATGTATTTATTTATGGTTTATAGCTAAGAAAAATCAGTGTATAAAATTCTATTCAAAGATTTTTTCTTCAACAGAGAAAAGTATTAGATGGCAGTTTAGGCTTTGCTGCAGGAGTCATGACAGCTGCGTCATTTTGGTCACTGCTAGCACCTGCCATAGAACTTGCAGAGTCCTCAGGAAGTTATGGTAGTGAAGGTGAATGGGCCTTTGTACCGGTAGCAATTGGATTTACTCTTGGTGCTGCTTTTGTTTATGCTGCAGATGTGTTCATGAGTTCAACGGGTATTCAGTCGCCTAATATTGCCCTTGGTATGTGTTTGATTTTGATTGTTTGATTAAAGGGAAATGCATTTTGTGCCAAGTCTTTATCAGATATATTGCAAAATGTTGAATTTTAATTTATTGGATGCAAAAGTACATCAATAAATGATAATGTTTTGCTGAGTAATGACAAGGAATTCCAAGGTTTAATGGTCTTGACATTGCAAATATTGTTTTTAAAGTATGTACATCAAAAAGTTTTTTGCTAATGCTATTTCTATTAATTTAATTTAACTTTATTCATTCATTATTTCAGGCAAAATAGTCCATAGTACACTATAGATCAGCTAATACATACCACATATATCCTGTAATATTATGTGCCTGGTATTTATCCACAGCAATGCACTCATCTGTGAAGAAGACTGACGGAGATGATTCAAGAATATCATACATGTCAGCAAACAATTTCAGTGATGCAAGTATGTTTTCAGACTAAGAATATGATAGTGTATATACAATATTTTTTTTATAGGGAAGGGAGTCAATATTTGCATGGTATTATTTTAAAAACTTATTGTTTTCCAATGCTCAGTTCTTTCTGTTTTATTTTGGAGTATGTCAGTTTTTTTTTGTTTTTTTTAACTATTTACTTTAATCTGTTATGTTTTTGAAGTAATTACTGATTAATGAATCTCACTGTTGTATCATAGGTGTGTGTGCTTGCATGTGTTTATTTGCACGAGTGTTTACAATTAATTTGCCAGTCAGCTCTGTTATTGATCATATCTTATAACAACTGTTTGGATATAATTGTGATATACAATTATATGCTTGTGAGCTGTTATATTCTGTTAGATTGATATATCTGAAGTCTTCAGTTAAACTTTTCCCACTTATATAATTTGCAGTTGCCACTCCGAATATCATTGCATTTTCTTTGTTTAGTATCTACATCATATTTTTATTTTTGAATCAACAGACTTCTTGAGATTAATAAAGCTTTTATGTAAAGCAGTCCTCAGCATATTTGCAAATTTCCTTTTGTTTTTTCATATAATTTCAGTTTAAAAATGCCCTTCCCTGTTTATTGCATTATTTTTTAAACAGAGCTAAGTTAAAACATTAATTTGAGATTTTAAATTCCCATCTCTGTATATGAATTTTGTATTTGGATCATTACATTAAATAGAAGGCTAAAGAAATAGTTTGAATTATATCTGTATACCTTAAGAAACAGATGCTTTGATTGCAGTAGCATAATTTAAGATAGTATAATGTATTTTCTCAACTAACTGCACTCCACAATATGAAGTATATAGATATATTTTTAAGACGGGAATATATCTAAATATTTCAGAAATAACCTAATCTTTCTTCAGATTTCAGCGAAGTAGGGCAAGGCTCCAGTTCTAATGCTTTCACCTCTATCAACTTCAGTATGTATTATTTATTGTACCCTGCTTTTTTCCCCTCCTTTTCTTATGTTTTGCTTATTTTCCTTGGTAATTGTTCAATCTTCTTATTATTTATATCTTATTCACATTTTGTATCAATACTCTTTCAAAATATAAGATAGATATGGTACATGATTTTACATACATGTCATCATATTATATCTTTCTCTGTCATTTATGTACTTAGGCATGCACTTGTACATATGTGGTAAGTATGATAGTGAATACAGAGACTTGGCTACAGGTATTATGATATTTATATTTAAAAATAATAAAACAAACTTATAATTCACTCTTATTCAACTGTATTTTGCATTGTTTTGAGGAAACATATTCATTATTTATATAGAATCTTTACTAGATAACCAAGTAATAGAATAGTAATGAACATACTAGCTAAGACTGTATGATGGAAAATAAGATGATTCTGATGGAATGAAAATTATAGTGAAAAGTAAAATGAATGAGTGTGGTCAAACTTTATTGTGCCAGATATAAGTATGAATGATCTCAGTGCATGATTTGGAATCAAAATATTGTTACTGCATCTTTGTCAGAATAATTTTATACTGATGTAGATGTAACAATGTATCAAAACAGTAATTACATATCTTTCATTGAGGAAATACTTTTTCTCACTCTTACCCTTTCAATAGATGGGTATATCTGTTTCTAAGTGACTAAGAGAAAAAGAGGGTAAATATATTTGATGAATATATTACTAAAGATAGTTATCATATGTTCTATTCCGAAATCAGGAGAAGGATATATGTAAATATCTAACTATTGTCAGATAATTGTGAGATTACTGGAAGTTACAGTTTGTACTTAGATGAATAAGAGATTATGTATAGATGTTACATAATATGTAAATTATTATTTCAGGTTAGATATAAGTGCTTTGTATAATATAGCACATGGTATTACACAGATAAACCTATATTTACTCAGTTGAATCATTATAATTCTAAATATTTTCTGTTCTCAGTTGTTAAATTAATTTATTTGATTTTACAGATGATGTCAAACAAAGGAGGGGAGATCCAGGAGAAAAAACTGCACAGTCATTTGAAGAGAGCATTGTTGATCAGGAAAAATATGATAAACAGCTGCAGTGGAGGAGAATTTTACTTCTCATTATTGCTATAACAGTACATAATATTCCAGGTGTGTAGTATTCTTTTCTTGATATACTCTTATCTGTTATTTATTAGTATATGTATAATTATTTGCATACATATTTTAGATGTACACACACACACGCACACACACATGCTCCATGCACCATACACCATACACCATGCACACACATGTGCACACCAATACCTACACCCATAAACACACTCATACCCACACCATACCCACACCCATACCCACACCCATACCCACATGCTCATACCCACATGTTTACCTATACCTATGCCCACACATACACCCATGTCCATACCCACACATATACTCATGCCCATACCCACACATATACTCATGCCCATATCCACACATATACCCATGCCCATACCCATGCATACTCTTGCTCATACCCAGACATTCATCCTTTCCCATACCCACACACAAACCCATACCCATACACACTCATACCCTCATGCACACTTGTGCCCATGCATACACTCTTGGCTCAACCCACACATACATCCTTGCCCAAACCCACACATACATCCTTGCCCACACCCTTACCCACGCATACACATCCTTGCCCACACCCTTACCCACACATACTCCTAAACTCACATGCAAAAACCAAACACAAACCCACATGCAAAACCACACACAAACCCACACACACATGCACATGTACACCTGCATACACACCCAAATGCACAAGCACACATATCCAGATTCACATGTGCATAAATATAACACATACAGATTGATGGATAAGTAAATATATTTTTATACCAGTTGAAATATCTATCTGTCTATTTATTTATCTATCTTTCTACATGTGTAACTATCTATCTATATACATATACATAAACATAGATACATACATACATACATACATATATTCATACATACATACATACATACATACATACATACATACATACATACATACATACATACATACATACATACATACATACATACATACATTCATACATGTAAATAATATATATATATATCTATATATTTATTTATAGATATATGTATATATATATATATATATTATATATATATATATATATATATATATATATATTTATATACACACATTATATGTATCTTCTTAATGTCGGGTACCCTTTTAAACTTTTCATGGTGATCTTGATGTTTCCAGCCAGCATTAAGGGGATGTCCCTCTCCTCCTTGGGAAGAACATGATATATATTGAGTGTACCTGGCACCAAGGTGATATATGTATACTTGTATATGCATAATTCATGGCATGTCTGGGAGATAGGTTAGGTTAACTGTAATCCAGCAGAGCAAATATTTCCCCTTGGTGATTTGGGGGATGGTAGGATATTCTTATTTATTTTCCTTTATAAAAAAAAATCTGGTACTTAATATTCACCTTTCCTGTTGTCTGCTTACTATCATGTTAATAAATGATAACCTCAGTAAGCAGTATGATTATATAGCTCTGTTCAAAGGAAAAAAAGCCAAGGACATATGTTTTGGGGATGTAATATTAGTACATTGGTGAATCAAAAAGTTTATATATGCTGAAGTTGTCATGCAAATTCATTCTGTGGTATTTAAAGCATTCTTTTAATTCTTACAATGACTCTGATGGGAAGAAACTAAAAGTTATGTCTCTTTTTAGAGGGCCTAGCAGTTGGTGTAGGCTTTGGTGCAATTGGCAAGACTCCACTTGCCACATTCAACAAAGCAAAGTAAGAAAATTGTGCTAGTTTTGACTGAATTTTATTTAATGCTCCTTTACCTCTTATTATTTTGTATTATCTTGCTTTTATTTTTCTTTAGAATTGCTGTCAAATATTACAGTTTTTGGATGGATTCAGTATTTAGTATTATTGATGAGTATGGTATTTACATTCTTTCTATTTTATTGAATTGTTTAACTTTTCTTTGTTCCCATTTGTCTTACTAAAGGGAACACAGTAAATATTACTCATGAAAATATTAAGTGAAAGGAAGAATGACTGTTGCAAGAGTTTATTTTCTTTTCTCTTTTCACTTTTAACTGTGAAAAATTTCTTTGAGATTTTCTGCAGAATTTCAGACGAAGCTTTACTCTCATGAATTATCACAATTCTGTGTGAGTATCTTTATCCCTGAGAATCAGTATTGGTCCCATATATTCACCTTTAATATGATATAGGTCACTGGTGGATCAAATGAAAGTGTTTTGTGTTTGTGTAATCCTGGCCAAACCATAAACATAATTAGCTGCTAAATGAGCAGAAAAACATTCTAGTTTATGATCACAATGCTGTCTGTGTGACGTGTTAGGTTACTGGTTATTGACTACTATTGGCTTGTGGCCAATATTCTGCTTATCCCAAGGAAGGAATTGCAAGAAGGGAGGTTCAGCCTACTCTCATAGTTGGGTAACAAGTTAAATGAATGATGAGTTATAAGAATATGACACTTCAGTAATAGTATGAATGCATACATCTGTTGAAAGAAAGTCATAGGAATCCTGAGCCTTCTGTTGAATAGTTGGCTAGCCACCGACTTTCCAGACTACTGAATGCTTAGATTCATTAATCTGCTGCCTAGCAACTTTCCTCGGTGATCCTGCCACTACATACCATAAAATGCACTGATGTCACAATAGATAGACATATGATGCCAGATTTTAGATTCATAATGCTTTATGTTGTTGCTTCATTTGATGTTTGCCCTGCCTCATTCCACCCCAAATGCATTTTTGAATCCAGTCCCTTGATGACCTCCTGCATTAAGCTGGAACATCAGATTGGAGGCATTATTGGTCAAGAGAAACTTCAATTTCTTATTTAGGTGTCCAGTCTTCTCTCATGAGATTATAGTTGAACAGCAAACTCCTCTGGATAATTTACGAATCTTGGGCTCATGCATTTGTTACATTGTAGTTAAATTGTTAAATTTTCAGTCTGGGTTACTTAGTACTTCATTGCTGAATTTATTTGGAGGTAAACAGTGTAGTTTTCCTCACAATTTTTCTAATGTTTACAGTGCTCTTTTAATAATCCATTTGCTCTATTTATTATGAATAGGAGTTAATCCAGATCAACTACAAGTGAAGACTCTAATTCATGAAATGTTTCTTAGGAATTTGGTTAAATATGGTAATTAAACCTCTCATTTTATGCAGATATATCATTCATATTTTATCATGAACTTGACTGATATGGATTTTCTTCAAATAATTGCATTTGTAATTTGTAATGACTTTCTTTTCAGAAATCTAGCCATAGGTATTGGAATTCAAAACTTCCCTGAAGGCATGGCAGTTAGTCTACCATTAAGAGGAGCTGGGCATCCTGTTTGGTGGGCCTTTTGGTATGTACTGTGACATTTTAGATTCTTATTTGAGCTCAAGAAAATTAGACGTTGATATCTCTTAGAATTGGAAATAATGCAAGTGTTATTTTATCTCTTGAGTGTATTTTATAATGAGCAAGCATAGTCTGTTACATGGGATGAGAGAAATAATACACAATGAAGTCTTGAGTTGTTTAAAGAATCATGATATACAGTGGGACCTCTAAATCCGAATTTAATTTGTTCCAGCAGCAGTTTGGATTGGGAAATATGTAGAATTAGAAAATATTTTCCCCATAAGAAATCCATTCCTGGCCACAAAATCCCCTTATTAATTAAGACTGCAAATATACATGATTTGAGGTAAAATAAGATGAGCAAATGCCCTAAATATCAAATAATAATAGTTATAAAAACATGTAATAAATGTACTAACATGAAATTAACTGAGTTTACCATAGTGGATGGTGCATATGGAAGCTGGAAAGGGGGAAGGAACAAAGCGACTTGTGGTTTGTGTATGTGGGAGAATGAGTGGGTGATGCTACGCATAATTGCGCTGGGAATATGAACAATGCTAACACTATGTTGCCAGTTCTGTTATAGAAATACATTCAGAATTAAAGACAAAATTTTCTCAAATGTATAGTTTCGAAATGAGGGGCATTCATAATTAGAGGTCCCACTGTATCTACCCCTGTAGAAAACATTTGTATTACATAATTTCGATGTGTCAAGATAAATAGATGTGGGAAAGGGATAAAAACACAAAAGAATATCTTTCTGAGAGATATATCTTAACAAAGTGTTAAAGACCTGAATCAGCTGAGATTGTGCTCATTTTACCAGACTGGAAAAACTGCATACATACTACAAAGAGGATGTAGACCAAATAGAAATATGTCTTGATAAATGTATTTTATTTGGGAAGAACCAGTAATTCTTAAATATATGACAGCTGACAGAAGTACAGTGAAAAGAAAATGCTGCTAGGAAAATTATCATTTATTAAAGTATCCTTTATTTTGGTTTCTCTTTGCAAGGTATGCAAAGGATGCTATTTATTTAAAATCAAGTTATAATGAATTCAATTAGAAAGCTAAAGATTAAGCTGGTTTTTTTTCTTTCTTGATAGTCCTTAGTAGTTGATTCCAAAGAAAAAGAAATGGTAACTGCTAACTGCTGAAATTGTTGTTAATATGTTTGATAATGCTTTGCAGGTATGGTCAGCTGAGTGGGATGGTTGAACCAATAGCTGGTGTTCTGGGAGCTATTGCGGTGTCTGTATGTGAGCCTGTACTACCATATGCTCTGGCTTTTGCTGCTGGAGCGATGATATTTGTTGTAGTGGATGATATCATTCCAGAAGCACAAACTGGGTAAGTTTTGTCTTTGTATTGGAATCCCCCCCCCCCTTTTTTTTATTAACATATAAGATTTAAAATGTTTTAACAAACCAATTTGACAGAGAGAAATGTTTTGATATACATATGATTATTTTTTCTTTTATCCTTTAGTGATATCATGAAGCTATTATTATGTTTTTTGCAAAAATAATAACATAGATGACATTGGATCTTACTGATCTCATTATTTCTATCTTAACCCATTCACGCCGGGATGTATTTTCGCCTACTCCCGCTAACAGCGGGAAGATAACAAGATGATAACACCAGGATGATAAGCGCGCGATGCTTCGTGCTGGAGTGTTTTCTCGCTACACGGGGACGCGCTGATCATCTTAGAGTGTTTTTCACCCACCCTATTCTTATGGTTGTCATGAATGCGTCTACAATGTAAAGGCACATAAAAATATTGCCATGTTAGATGAGTTATTTTAGTTGAAAAATATGTTACAGTAATGCCTATTTAGTTTTATTTGATTGAACTATGCCTATATTCTTCACTTCTAAGTGAAAATACCAAAGGAAAGTGGAAGCAATCTCTTATTGTGGCATCAAAAAATATGTTTTATACTTTTTTTTTTCTTTTTTTTTACCAAAACGAAAAGAAGAACAATATGAATGGGTATGTACATGTACCTCGTGACGTGCCATGATGTGATATCACGGGTAATCAACAAATTAGGAATAGTATTGCATAAGTAATTTTTTATTTTATTTTATTTCTTGGCCAAACACATTGGAATTTACAATAGTTTTTCGACTCAGATCTTTTTATTCAACCGATCAAGAAGCAGAAATTACTATGATGTCATCAATATATATATATATATGTATATATATATGTATATATATATATATATATATCTATGTATTTATGTGTATATATGTATATATATATTTATATATATCATATTTATATATATACATACATGTTTATATATATATATATACATATTTATATATATATATATATATATATATATATATACATATTTATATATATATATATATATATATATATACATATTTATATATATATATACATATTTATATATATGTACATATTTATATATATATATGTATATATATATACATATATATATATATATATATATATATATATAATTTTTATATATATATACATATTCATATATGATACTAATAATACTAAGAAACACAAGAAAACAAACAAATATGCCAAAGTTCATTTTGCTCTACTACTCCATCAGGGCATAGTAAATCTTTATCTTCTTTATCATCTTTTTTAATACATCATCAACCACTGAAGTAGTGAATTGATGGTGTCAGGTCAATAATTTGAGTTAACATCTCCAAGAACATGGTGGATATCTATGATACCATACTAATCAATGATTAACCCATTTGAGCCAGTTGAAGTGCTATCACAGGGTTGAAAAATATCCCTGGAACTGGGTGACACACTGAGATGTGGTTCATTTTCTGGCCGAGTCCCGGGCAGGGCAATGTGATGTGCTGTAACGTCAGCAATAGATCACTAGATTGTTCTCAAATATAATCGTTTTACATAATTTCTTTGACTCTGCTACTTTAGTTTAGGTGTTTGAATGTCATAAAATGAGATATAACGTTGAAAAATGATGTCACAGAAAACTACATGATATTGATGACATCATGATAATTTCTGCTTCTTGATCGGTTGAATAAAATGATCCGAGTCAAAAAACTATTGTAAAATCAAATGTGTTTGGCCAAGAAATAAAATAAAGTAAAAAATTACTTATGCAATACTACTTCTAATTTGTTGATTACCCATGATATCACATCATGGCACGTCATGAGGTGCATGTACATACTCATATGTACGTGTATGATTATTCATATTGTTGTTCTTGCCCCACTAAGAGATTGCTTCCACTTTCCTTTGGTATTTTCACATAGAAGTGAAGAATATAGGCAAAGTTCAATAAAATAAAACTAAATAGGTATTACTGTAACATGTTGTTTTACTAAAATAACACCTCTGAACATGGCAATAATTTTACGTGCCTTTACATTGTAGATGCATTCATGAAAACCATAAGAATAGGGTGGGTGAAAAACAATCTGAAAGGATCAACGCAGCCCCGTGCAGCGAGAAAACACCCCGGCACGAAGCGCTGCGTGCTTATCTTCCCAACGTTAGCGGGAGTAGGCAAAAATACGTCCCGTCATGAATGGGTTAAGCAGAGAAATTAATCACAATTCATACTTCCAGAGGCAACGGCAGACTAGCTTCAGGATGGTGCATTATAGGCTTTATCGTTATGATGGCCTTAGATGTTGCATTAGGGTAAAGTCTTAGTAATTTTATAATAATTCTAGGAACCTAAAACCTACAACCCAAGGTTTAGTTTGTAAAGACAGTATCCATCATACACACTATAAGTATTTTCTAGAAGTGCTAATATTTTGTGTATCAGAGATAGATATTAACTGAAATCTGTGAATTATAATGAAAGCATTCAATGAGTAAACTTTGCACCAAAGTCATCAGGTGAGAACTTATGATTTTTTTAAGAATTACTATTAGTAACTAATGATTATTATTGATAACAATTAAATTTGTTATGATGCTAATTGTGTTACTAGGATTTCAGATTTTTTGACAATGCAGTTCCATTTTTCTTTAGTTCATGAGGAACTGTCTTTCATATTGTAATTTTTTAGAGATGTTGATATATTTTGTTATGAGAAGTGTTTGTTCTTTTTTCTTGTTTATTACATTTAATAAATGTAAGAAGTTGATGTAAAAATATAAAAATGGTTAATATTATAGCATGTGTAAGCAGACTTTCAGATTTTTTCTGAAATAAGTATATGCATGTATCATTACCATTACTTCTCCAGTTATTACATAATACATTACTACTACCCCAACAAGTTTAGGATAAAAAAGAAATATGACCAATTATAGTGTTTAACCATTTGGTATGATAACATAATAAACTGGAGAATCCCAGTTTGATAGATGCTGGATTTTCGTGGGTGACCTCCCACGGTATTTCAGAGTGCTAGCTTGGAAGGATTGTTGATTCGTAAAGAGTTTTATTTTCGTTTGCAGATTTTGTCTCTTTTAGGGTCAGTGATACCCAGTTTATTCATTTTCAGTCCTGGTGTATTTATTTATTTATTTTAGGGGGATTATCTAATATTCAAAACCTTAAAGTGATTCCAAGAAAATAAATTTTATAGGTTATAATAATTCCTTGAGGAAACATGGAGTCACTCTGCAAAGTACTTTTTTCTATATTATTTTTTTCTGATTATTGCTCTGATGTAGTGCTTGATACTTGCTTCAGTCATTTTGTAAAATGATAATCATATATGCACAAATATTTGATTATGTATGATGGGTTGTACACGTGTGTTTGAATAGGTTGTCAAAAATGGTGCCATTTTTGTCTCTTGTGCTTAATAGCTAGTCCTGTATATATTACAGGTTTCCAATACTATATGATAAATTACATTGTGTTGTTGATTGGAACCTAAAATTATTTTGTCTCATTTTGTATTGCATTTGTTTACTGATTTTATTATTATACCATATATTTTGTTTACATCTTTCATACTAGATATCCATTTACACCAGGTCCAGTAAGAATGAATCCATTGTCTTGTTTGAGAATGAAATACAATTTTCTTGAAAAAAATGTAATCTATCATATAAGCTTGTTCTCCAGATTGTTATTCACGGGTTTTGTAAATGTCGCACATATATACCTACATAGAAAATATCATTATGTATGTTTATATGTCCATATTTTCATGATTAAGGGTGTCCTTTTACATGTTTTTTTTTTGCCAGAGAATTTGTAGAAATTTCCAAAATTAGGACCATACTGATATCATTATATCCTTAAAAATCTTAAGTGTGACAAATGTCTTTCAACTTCAGATGATAATCATTTTATATTTTTTTCTTTTGCCTATGAGGAAACTGTGTTGATAAAGTACTTTAAGATATTTATTTAGCTGTGTCAATGTTTGGTTAGTTTGTGGACT
>NW_028234431.1:6692870-6712870 GCF_977035675.1 Penaeus japonicus
GCCTGTTGGTCCTCTGGTAAAGGCAAAAAAACTCCACAATGTATCTTGGCAGGATAGAACTTGCAGACTTCAGATTGTAAGCTTCTATCATAGATCACAACTAGCTTCAAGTGGAATAAGATAGAACAGAATTACTACAGTACAAAGTTAGTCGTAATTTGAATGCCACAGCCACATTCTTAGTTGTTATTGGCCAGATAAATGAATATTTAAGAAAAAAGTTTGGGTAGAAGTCATGATGTTTTCTGAAGATCATCCCTTGATGTATATTATATATTCTGATTGCCACTTAGGCAATGTTTATGATTTAGCTCAATATTTAAGGATGATCAGATATTTTTGTGACATGCCAAAGTTCAAGTGAATTTGAATTTAAATTGTGTACTTTTGATTATTTTTTTTATATGATAGAGCAGTATTCATGATATGCTCATTTTGATCTGCTATACAGGATTCAGCTCTGATGTTTTTTTTATTTTTTATTTTTTTCATTGGTATAACCGTATGTTATCTCTATTAGAGACTGGGAGATTTTGGTCTTTATTAGTGCAAAGAAAAGAAAACTGAAATGGAGGTTAAGACAATGCTGTTGCCCAATATCTTATAATAATTGTTCCAAAGATATTTTAAAATGTTTTTTCTTACCCATTATAGGAATCATGGTAGTATTGCATACCATGAAGTGATTGTGTGCCGTGGTATGGAGCGTCGAGATCCATACAGCACCATGTCACAGCCCTCGGCAGACAAAGGCAGAGATCCTTATCGCTCGACATATGCTGAACATCAGGTACGGAAGAAGAGATTAGTATTTCATTGTATTAAGTCTAAAGATGATCCACAGAATGAATGGCAAAGCACTCTGCCGTGTTGGGAAAATATTAGAGAAGAAATTTGTATTTAAAAATGAAGTTTATCAGAAGATGAGACTACTGTTTTGAACATTTTATCTTGTCTTTTGATAAACTTTGGTTCTAGAGTTTTTTTTTCTATCATTGATAGAATGTGATATATATTGTATCTGACTGATATTCATTGTAGGTAGATGGGTGGATTGCATCAAGACTATTAAAAAAGATGATGGTTTTATATTATATTAAGTTCTGTATGTATTATTACCCTCTGTAATGTACTGTATTGTTTATCATTAAAGGATATGATGTTGAGTGAGGATGAAGAGGAAAGTGCAACTCTAGCCGAGCCTATGACGCTAGAGGGTGCAAAGCAGCTTGCACAGACATCTGTGGTAGGGCCAGTATCTACCCCGACACCACCAGTTGCCTCTCTGGCATCTATATCTCCTCCTCCACATCCTCTCGTTGCTGCACCTTTGACGTCGCCCCATCACTCGTCTCATCACCACCACCATCACCACCACTTGACATCGCCTCCTCCTCCACCACCTCCACCTCCAAGCCACCATCACCACCACCTAACCTCACCACATCATCACCATCTCACTTCTCCACCTCCGCCTCATCATCATTCTCATCTCACACCACCTCTCCCTCACCACCATCACCATATATGGGGAACTCCATCAGTTGCCCATGAGGAGGAAGAGGAGGAGGAGGAACCTCAAGACTTGCCATCAACAGTGGATATCCAAGCCATCAGAGTAAGTACTGTTGTTGTGACAAATGTAGGTAAATGTTTATGTTGAGACTGAATAACTTACCAGTACAAGAGATGTAATTTATTTCATCACCTGTATTTTGAAGTTAATCAGTCTCATGTCTTTTTATAAACAGGTATTTCAAAAGTTGTATTGTTTAGGAAAAGCTAATAGGAGGCCTTGAGTCAAGATGATTTATTTGTGAGGCCAAATCTACAGTTTCTCTACCTTCAATAAATTTCAATAACTAGGCTGACTCGGTATGTAACTTATCTTGTTATGGTATTTAAAATCTATAAAAGGAAAAATTTTCAAAATTTCAGGATTCTCCCTCCCCTGATCGCTCGCAAGGGCCACTCATGACCATCAATGAGAACTGGGATAGTGTTGAGGACCATGACCAGGCTGATGATGACTCAGAAGATGACGACTCAGACACTGATGGCTCAGAGTCAGAATCTGACTCGAGAATAAGTTCTGGGTCACCCTCCAGGTCTAGGTCACCCTCGAGGGAAAGCATTAAATCCATTTCCAGGTCTGGGTCGAGGTCACCCTCACCGTCCAACTCCAGGTCGGATAGTGGGAGTCAGGTAAGCATAATGTGAAGACACATTTCAGCTTATAGAGTATTTACATTATTTCTTGAACTGTATTGATAGTTTTACGCTTTAATAGTTTGGATTTTCTTTTACTAATTCTATTCTTTCTTTAAGGGTTGTATGCAGATCAGTAGTAAGATCTAAGTAGTTTTAGGTAAAGGACATTATATTGTTGGAAAAGTTCCTAGGAACTTTGTTGTAAGTAAACCTATGCATAATGGTAGTGATTTAAGAATATGCTTGAAAAGTTAAGAAATTCCAATCATTATAATGGTTTTAGCAAAAAATTTATCAATTTTACATAATGCAACATTTGATACTGTATATATTCTGTAAATGACAAACAAACTTTCAATATCATAATTATGTTCAGAATAAGATTTAGCACTTTCATGTTTAACTTTGTGGATACTTTTTATCTTATGTCCAGCATATTTCTTTTCTTCATTTTGTTTTTCCTTTATATAACTCTTATTCTTTATTGGGTGTAGTACAAGGGTTAGTTGTACTAACTGAAGATAATCTGTTACTTGACATGATTAGGAATCATGAAATTAGATGGAGTTACTTTTTCAAAATTGTATCTTTTTCTCATGGAAATATTACATGAATTGAAACCTATTTTATCATAAACCATTATTTATAAACCAATATTTTTCAGGACTCTGATTCGGATAGTTCGGTGTGGAGTGACAGCAGTTCTTCTGCTTCGGATGATGAACAGAAAAAGGAGGATGAAGATGGGGATTCCAGCCCTATGAATAAACCCTTACCTAGAAGAAAACCGCAGCTCACTGCTCCAAAGCTAACCTTAAGTGATGGCACGTTTAGAGGTGCTGGGAGGAATGATGAGTTTTCATCTGGGAAATCCAGTGTTGCAGACTCCAAAGCTCCTGGCTCTCCTGCGCAGAAGAGCAACTCTGCCCAGATGTACAAGCCCTCACACACCTTCACGTCACCCAGTGCTGCATGCATAGCTGCTGTTGGGTTTGGGGTTAATAAGACTACCAAAGGTTCCTTATTAGAGGAAAAAGTGTTGTCCAAATCAAGTGTTTTCAGTGATGATGATGATAATAGTGATGGGAGTGATAATGAGAGAAGTGGGAATTCAAAGAAACTTGTGTTTCCATCCAGTGTTGATGATACTAAGCAGTTATTACCAGTGTCGATGCCAAAAGTGTCTGATAACAACTTGTGTAGAAGTGAAGTAATCTCTGTAAATAACAAGGAAACAGTCCAAGAAAGTTGCACCAGTGAAGTTTTGGACATCATAAAAGAGAAAGGGGCATTAGTTAGTGAAACTAAGTGTGAGAAAAGTATAACTGATGTTGAGGACAAAATCTCAAATCCCAAAAGTATTATTGAAAATAAAGGTAATATACCTTTACATGTGCTGAAGGTTGAGGAGACAAGAACTGTACCTTTCCAGCCATATAAAAGAGGCAGTGTTTCCCCACCCGATAAGAAGTGTGACCTCACTTCTCCACGGTGGGATGAGTGTGATAAAGAGAAGAATGAGGAGGCCAGAAACAAAGCCATATCCCTGGAAGAGCTGGAGGAGAGAAGGCGTGAGAAGGAGAAAGAACTGAATCGGGAATTTGACCGATTGTTGTCTAGCACAAAAGGTAGTTCTATGCAACAAAGTGAACAGAAAACTATAGTGCCATTGGGAAATGATTTCTCAAAGCATCCAGTGATAAAAGAAACTGTCGAAAACGCAACAAAGTACAATAAAGTTTATGATGTAGTAAAGTCATGTAGGTCTTTGAACTATTCTGCTACTGCAAATGAGATTATTAATTGGCAAAATAATAAATTTGGTAAAAAGGAAAAATTTGCTAGTTCTGTGGATCATTTTACTCAACCGTTGCAAACTGGGAATCGCACAGATACAGAAGATCTTATCCCTGAGAGAAGTAGGGTAAAGATGACAAATAATACTCCAACTATTGACAAACCAGAATCTCTAAAAGTAGATAAAAAAGTTAGTGAAATTAGCAAAGAACTGCCAGAGAAGAAACCCAATGACAAGAGATTGTCTGTGGTTGATTGCTCAGAAGTAAAACTTGGTGCTGATCCCTTTCCTGAGAAGAAACATACTCGAGACCAGAGCAATGAGAGGAAGTCCCATAGAGATGCTAATATTGAAAAGAAGGTCTGCAAAGAAGTCCAATTAGAAAAAAGTTTAAGTAAGGAGGTCAATAGCACAGACAAAATTTCTAGTAAGGAGTTGTATTTTGAAAAGAAAGTTGGCAAGGCTTCTACGCATGAAAGGAAATCTGGCAGAGAAAGAGATAGCTCTGCTGAGAAAAGATCAAATAAGGACACCAATGCTAGAAAAGTTTCAAAGGACACCAGTTTTGAAAAGAAGTCAAGCAAAGAAACAGATCTAGAGAAAAAACAGCCCAAAGAAATGCAGTGTGATGTACGGCCAACTGCAGACGTTCTTGCAGAAAGGAAAGTTATTAAAGAAACTTCCCAGAGCAAGAAGGTAAGAAATGAAGTCAATTTAGAGAAGAAGTCACCTAGCAAAGACATCCTAAGTGGAATTAGAAACCAGGAAAGCTCTGAGAAGGTGGTTGTACCTGTGGCCATGGATTTTGGTAATGAAAAGAAAATGAAAAAGGATAGCATTGAGGTAAAGTCTAGAGATAATAACCTTGAAAGGAAATCAATCAAGGATAATAATGTGGATAAGAACAAAAAGACTACTTCCCCAGAAAAGAAGATGATGAGAGACAGTTTGCAGGATAAAAAAGCAAATAAGGAAAGTCACCAGGAGAAGAAGACAAGTTTGGAGGGTGTGCAAGATAAGAAATCAGGCAGAGATGGTATTCATTTTGATAAGGATCATACTAGAGATGTTTATCCCGAGAAAAATGTTAAAGATCCTTCCCCAGAGAAGAAATCCACTAAAGATTTGTCTCTCGAGAAGAAATCCACAAAAGATTTATCTCTCGATAAAAAATTGGTTCGGGAAACATCTGTTGAAAAGAGAACAGGTGAGACTCCAGAGAAGAAGCTTTGCAAGGATCCATCACCTGAGAAGAAATCACACAAGGATGCTGTCTCAGAGAGAAAGGCACTTAAGAATGCCACTGCAGAAAGAAAGTCAAATAAAGAAGTAACACCAGAAAAGAGACCAAGTAAAGATCAAGATTTGAGAGGAAGCAAGGATACCACTCCAGAGAAAAGGCAAAATAAGGAATCTCATGATAAAAGAAGTAGCAAAGATAGCTCTCATGAGAAGAGAATAAAGAAAGATCCTGCTGTAGAAGAGAGAACAAATAAGGATTTAAGTAATGAAAGGAAAGAGAAGGAGTATCTCTTTGAGGCAAATGTCACACCTGTGAAAAGATCAGGAAAAGAAAAGAAGTCTTACAAAGAGACATCTTTTGATAAGAAAGAGAAGAAACACCTGCCTTCTTTTAAGAGATCCAGTAAAGATCTGATCAGCGACAGTAAACAAGACAAAGAGGCAGAGAAGAAGCATGAGAAAGATCATGTAACTGAAAAATCAGTAAACAGAGAACCTTCTGTTGATAAATACTCTTCCAAAGAAACTGGTTGTGACAAATGTTTTTTGAAAGAGACTGGTTGTGAGAAGATCAACAAGGACTGTGATTCTGACCGGAAGTTGGGCAAGGACCACAGCTTTGAGAAAAGAATAATTAATGATTCTTGTGACAGGCGATTACACAGAGACATGCACATGGACAGACGATTAGAGAGAGATGTGGGTTATGAAAGAAGTTTGAATAAAGACTTCAGTCCAGAGAAAAAGTACAACAAGGAGTTTCTGTCATCCAGCAAAGATAGAAAGCGTGATTCTTCCAGTGAGCGCAGAAAGAGTAAAGAGGTTTCGCCAAAATGCAAAGACTCAAAATCCACAGAGATAAATGGGGAGAAATCAAAGCTAACAAAAATTGCAAAAGTTTTTGAAAATAATGAACTTCCCAAACTGTCCAAAGTAACGCCAAGACCCTTAGAATCACACCCCAAGAAGTCTTCAGCAAGTGAATCGAAATCCAAATCCCATCAAAGAACTAGTGGTAATTTACACAGTGGCATTAGTGAGAGAGGGGACAGAGAACCAAGCAGACTGGAAGGGATGAATGTTGACGGTTCCAAGGAAAAGACTGACAGTGGGGAGAAAGTGAACCAGAAACCCAGTGAGAAAGGGGATAAGAGTGTTTGTATCCGACCAACAATAGCTGATGTAGTGAAAGGAAGGGAAAGGAGAAAAAGCACAGATGCTGATAAGCAAAGTGGCAGTGAAAGAAGGAAGAGTAGTGACTTGTACAGGGAAGAAACATCTACAGACAGTGAGAGTTCAGAAGAACTGAATGAAAAAGTTGATCTGGACACTGAACAGACTCAAACCTTCTCAGTCAGCGAGAGCAATTTCAATCAGGTTAGTTTGATGTTGTTTTCCTTCTATATTTACTTGAACAGTAGACTTATTTCAGATTCTAGTCTTACCTCACTTATTTGCTCACTTTCTGTACAGTAGTCCCTACTAATGATTACTTTTGTTTCTCATATTTAGATTATAATTATTACATTTATAATTTATATCACCCTATCTTTAACACGCTTTCATTTCACATATTTAGATTATAATGATTAATTTATATCATGAATCACCCTATATTAACACCTTTGTTTTTAATTGATTAGACTAGCATAAGTGTAATTTTGAAGTAAAATAGAGGAAGTGGTCCCTACAGTATGAAGTGATTTTAATTTTATTATGTAAATTTAGGTAAAAACATAAAAATATAATATAAAGGGTAGTATAGTTTCCATGGGCTAAGGAATAGGAAATATGGTTGTTGACAGTAGTATAAAAGATTAGTATAAAGATTAAAGTTTTGCAAATTTGATATACCATGTTGATGTTCTGCATATTACAATTTACTATGACAGTATGTTGGTAATTTATGTTTGTATAGACTGAATAGATATAGCATATATAAAACAAGATTTATAACTGTTAGGTACTTGTTTCATAGTGATAATCACTTAATGTTGTTAGTTTAATCAAAATTACATCCCATTTGTGTCCAAATTTGCTTTTTGGACACAAGTTACGGGCCTATTTAAAATCAAGAGTATAATAGAAAGACAAACTTGACTGTCCCTGTTTGAGAGTCTTGTTATTAGATCAGCAAAGAAAGATGAAGTAGAATCACAGACCAAATAAGTTTATTGTTAGAGTGTAGTGATGCTACTGGCCTGCTAATTTCAAAGATGATAGACAGTCATAGTTTATTATGAAAATGTTTGTTTAAATTTATGTAATAAACATCTCATATTTGGAGCAGATTTATTAGGGAATATTGCAAACACAGATGTAGTCAATACCAACACATGTCAGAGTTCTGTTCTGACTGACTAGTTGTATTTCAAAATGATTATAAGTAGAGTGCTATTTTCTATTATCATTCAACAAATAGTTATGTGAGATATACCTTTCAGTAGCTCAAATAATTGTATTATTTGTCACATGTAAAGAAGATTACTGAATACAAATCAAAGTGGTTGTATGCATGAGTGGTTGCAAGTTGCATAAATTTTGAGTTTAGGAGAGGCTGCATATATATAGATATATAGATAACTAAGTTGAGAAATAGATAAGTAAGGAAATTAATAGAAATATATATAGATGGATTTATACATACACATATACATTATTTTTCTTTGCTATGAAGTCTTAACAAAGTGTTCACATTCTAAAAATGGTTTGCTGCACATTTAGAGTAGGATTTTATACAAATCCTTTCTGGTTATTTTTTTATAATTTTTTTCTTACCTGACAGAAGATTTGATAATAGGGATTTGATAATAGAATGAAGAAGTGATTTAGAAGTTTTATACTCAGCTGATGTAAAGAATGTGATTGTCTTTAATGTCACAATCATGAATAATGTACAAAATAGTAGATGACCTACATAAGATGAAAATGTCATTCACGTTAAATATCAGGATCTTAAATATCATTTTGCAGAACAGTTGTCATGACATATAAAAAAGTTAAAGTTTGTCATGAGTTTCTGTAAATTACATTTACTCCTTTTGATGACCAGATAAATACTTATATATTATATTTGTAGCATGTTAAGAGAGAGTACTGTTGTACTTGGATTGTTCACTAAAGTATTCATTTTTGAAAAGTCAAAATCCTTCCATGCTTTTATCATAGCTTGTCTATTAAGGCTCTGGAACTTGTATCTGTTATGAGCTTAATATTCTTTAATGTTTACTATTGTTTGCTGCTTCTAAATAATCTATGTTATTGAGTGAAAACAAAATATACGGGACATGAATTACACAGATTGTGCATGCTGATATACAACCATACCAATATCATTTTTTCTCAGTACATCAGTAAACTAATTTTGCTCAAATTCAGCCTTACTATCATGATATTTTGTAAAGTATCTTTTTCTGTTTTAAGAGGTTGATTAGCCTATATATTTGAGTACCTTGATAGATGTTTTTTTTAATTAGCACTTTTTAAATGTTTTGAAGAATATAAGGTTGCAAAATAAGTGTATTATTTGTTCATGTTTTTCTCAACAGAAGTAAAAGTAAGCAATAAAAAAACAAATATTGAAAGCTCAGTGAAATATATATTTTATGATTTATATTATGAAAGCAGTAATGCACACATTGCATAAATAGAAATAGATCTTGTCCTCATATATATTTTATGACTACTAAAGTTGTTTAGTCCTGATTCATCACTTTGTAAACTAATCAAATATGAATAGATTTTCCAAGAAATGTATTCTAAATAGAAGCAGGTAACAATCTTAGATATCTAGATATTTACATATATAACAAGGACCTGAAATATTCCAATAGTTGCTCATAAGTAAGAAGAGGACCATGTAAATGTAACTGTAGGTTGCAGTGAGAAAAATGAACACTGACATAGGCACTCATATCCATACAAACATTCCCTCACATAAACAGAAAAAATGTACATACCCATATACAACTTAATTAGTAAGTCGTTCTCTTTTATGTCTGTAATCTTACAAAATACTGAACCATACTTTGAAGTTTTTTTTCAAGCTCTGTCTCTGTTGAACTTTTCTTTTGTAGTGCACCCATCACAGAGAATATGAAGTAAGAAAAAAGTAGTGATCTCAGATCTGTTACTAATAAATTGTTTCAGAGATGCTCTCTCCAACTAGGCTTTGCGTTAAGAAACCCCATTATTCTGAGAACTTGCATACCCCATAGATATTAATATAATTCTAGAGTTGTTTTCAAAGCTCCATATTGACAAAGAACAGGCTAAATAGTAAAATGTTATGATTTCTTTAACTAGACAGACCCTAATTTAAGAGGTAGACTCTTATTTTCACTTGTGATCTCTTTTGCACTAAGTTCTAGATCAGAAACATCTATTTTGACATGAAATATGTTTTAGGTAATAGATGTTATTCAAAACCAAGAAACCTATTTTACTATAATTAGGTATTCATGAAATTTTTACACTGTTACTGGAGCCTTATCACTTTTCTTTAATTGTATTTTTTTGTCTTTCACTATCATTTTTATTATGCACAGCAAAAGCCATAACATGTGCTATTGTTGTTAGATTTCAAATATTACTTTTGTGTTGATTTGAATTTTATTCACATATATAGATCTTAAAAAACCTGGCCTTGTATCAAGGGAATCTTCATAGATCTTATAAGATGCTATTGAAATTTGTTTTCTGTAATATTTTATTATAGTGCCATGATCCATTATCAATAGTGGTGATATATGAATATTCTATTCTTTGATCAAGACAAGTACAAAGAAGACAGTTCTGATTCTTTTCCACAAAACAGTTTTGATTTACTTATATATAAAACAAATGTATTAGGTGGAAAGGGAAAGTCAATAGATTAGAGAAGAAATAGAAAACCTCTGAATTGGTGTGCTTGAAATGATATTTTAAGAAAGTTGTTCTATTTATCATATTTGAAGAAGTGGCATGTAAGATTCTTTTATCACAATTTTTTTCAATAGTAAACCTGTCCTCCATGATGATATTATACGTAACACTTGTAAAAACATTATTTTAAGGTTATTTGATAATGATCTGGTTTACTTCACATAGTCTAAAAATGGAAATTGTTTTATTACGGTGAAAGATACTCCAATATAACTGCTGTAATAGTTCCCATAGTTTATTTATAATGAATGAATTTTGATGATGAAATATTCCCTGGACAATGATACTACATTTTTTTATGGGGGGGATTACTATATGGTATGGACCATAACAAATATTTTTAGTGATTTGTAGATTATTTTAAGAAAGTGGATGAAATGATATTCCAGGGGTTGATTTGGAGTAGATCCTACATGTATGATTTTTCTTTCAAATCACTTATGTATAATGGTGATTGAGCATATCTGGTGTACAGTGGTTTGAGAAACACATTCCTATAGATTATGTATTTCTTCATTTTTACAGACACAAATTTAAGTATGAAGTTACTAATGGATATATGCTTCTCTTTCTCCACAGGGGAGACTGACAATGAAGATTGCAGCCATGAAAATGGCAAAATTTGGACGACCTGGGCTGAGAGAAGTGACAGCTGGTGCTTTACCCACTAGATCTGACCTCCATGTACCTCCGCGCATGGAAAGCTCAATGAGCATGTCCTTCAGTCCCTTCAGGCGCCCACGAACTGTACCTCAGAAACCTCTGGCAGCTGCTTCTAGTCAACCCGAGACTCACAAAGTCAAGACAGCTGCTGAAAGGAAAACTTACAGTGATGCTTTACCACCGAATGGCTCTGTCCGTTCCGTCAAGGTTCAACGGAAAAAGGTGAGTACACTTTTTTCCCCTTATTTTTAACTTTAGTATATTTCTGTTCCAAAAGCAAAGTATCCTTACCATACATTAGTTGCTCATATATAAATAAACATATATAGATAACATATATTTTTTTTCCTTTTATGATATCTTCCAAATATGTGCTATGAACTGGTGGTGTTTGATCTTTGCTTTTGTAAGGAAATGAGTCATGATTGATATGGTATATAATATATATATGTGTGTGTGTGTGTGTGTGTCTATAAGTATAGGTATATGTATATTTATATTTATATTTATATATGTATATGTATATATATATGTATATATTCATTAATGTATATGTTTATGAATTTATATACATATGTTTTTACATAATTATATATGCTTATAATATTTAAATACATACACATATAGAGAGATATAGTTATAGACATATACATATGCATACATACAGAGTATCACTTGAGTTATTGCATATATTAGAGTTAGAGGTGTGCACATCAAGATTCTGTGAATTGCTTTAGGCATGATGTGAAATTTGATAAATAAATGACTGTTAATCTGTAGAGAACAGATTTCTTGTCAGTTGCAGGCATACTGTCTACTTGAAATCCTACATTATGTCAATTTTCTGTGTGATTTCCAATTGTTTTTTGTTAGGCTTTATTAATTTTTTCTACTTCATGCCTAAAGTAATCCAAAAGTATATATTTTTAAAGATTCTGTTCTCAGAATCATGTTTTGTTTTATCTTTACAAAATCTACTGTTAACTCATTGGATACTCTGTAAATGTTTATGTATGTATATGTATATCTATCTATCTATCTATCTATCTATCTATCTATCTATCTATCTATATATATATATATATATATATATATATATATATATATATATATATATATATAAATCAAATGTATATATAATTTTATATTTATATGTAAGATGTCCTATCGGCCATAATCTTCTCACTTAAATGTGAGATGTAAATCTATTCTGATTACATAATTTTCATACTACAATTATTACATGTGAAAGGTTATGATAGAACTACGAAAAATTTAAAGCGTTCTAAGATATTTTAGCGCTTATTAATGCCCCTCCACGTATTGCTAGATGATGGAGTGCATTCTTTTAATACTATTCATATGAATGGAAAGAGAGGAATAACTCAATGTGGGTGAATATAGGGAGGGAAGACAAAATAGGAGAAGGTGGAGGAAAGGAAGGAATTTTGAGAGGAGGAGGGAAGAGAAGAGAAACTTCTGGATTACAAAACTCCCCATCTAGACAAGCCTAAGAAGCGATATAGTGCGAAAGTTATTATGGAGAATTATCTGCTAAATAAAGAAACATACTAATTATAATTTGTGAAAGGTATATGGCAGGTAATATGCTTAGTGAAATACAAGTTGTTTGGCGAGCATTCATATTTTTTGCCAGGTTGAGTGTAAAAGAGGATAATATAAAAATAAATATGCTTATATTCCTGGTGTGTAATTAAACTTTTAGAACCATGGAATTATCTTCCTAGGCAAATTGATAGTTTCAGAATACTTGCTGAAATACCTCAGCTTATAGAGACATTTCAAAGGGTTTACTAGATATCTATGAAATCTGATGCAGGTTATCTTTCTACAGAACTATCTGCCTATCGAATTATCTAACTATATTATCCGCGGCGACATTATGTAACTATATTATTGCGATTTGGAAACTGTTCCTATAGAGTTATCACCAGCCGACAAGTGTGTCATAGATCAAGAAATGAGTTATGAGATATCAAAAAGAAAGGAACCTATGATTCCATGTTATTTAATACATGCATATGCATATTTTTCCTTGAAGTGTGAATGGCACTGTAGGCTTGGCAGTGTTTACAAATGATAGTTCCATCAATGAGTGTGAGAGTTAAGAGTGTGTTTGTGCCACATATGCATGAGTGTGTATTTCTCCGTTTCTCATGGAAGAACTGGTTTATGTTCAAAATATGCCCTAACCAGAATTTTGTTGTTTTATAATTGCCAAATGTATCATTAAATAATGTTGATAGGGTTATAAAATGTATGAGGCAAATTTTTAAAAATGGCTATAGTCTATTGACTCTAACTCGAGCTCCGGGGAACCCCTATTGTTAATAAATCTAGCGATGACCTGTGCATGTCGATCAATCTTACTGTTGGTTTGTACGTTATCTATTTATAGAAGAACAAAATATATGTATATATTCATAATACTACATGGTGTTATGAATTGCTTGGGATTTGAAGTAATAACAACAGCTCAGAGTTAAAATTATAATTGAAAGAATTCTGGTTAATAATTTAATTATGGTTTTACAATTATTCAAATGCAGTATATTCACAACACTTGATATATGTATTTTTGTATTTGCTATACAGTCCTATATTATTTAGAACAATACATTTCTCAAATAAAATCATGAAAAGTGAGGACTAGGAATCTGTCACCAAGAGACTCTAAGGTAGGGAAAACAAGAACCTGTCTGGACGTTGAAGCTTATAAAATATGATAATTAAAATCTGCGTTTTGTTGATATTAAAGATTAATTTTGAAAAGTGGAGTATTCGTATATATTTACTATAATCTATATATTAATCAGTAAACCAATGAAATACAAATCAGTAGTCAATAATCATTTAATCTATGAGGAGAGAGAGAGAGAGAGAGAGAGAGAGAGAGAGAGAGAGAGAGAGAGAGAGAGAGAGAGAGAGAGAGAGAGAGAGAGAGAGAGAGAGAGAGAGAGAAGATATTTTTTTACTACCACATTACAACTGGTGCCAGGTGTACCTGCTGCTTGACCACTACTACTTAAAATATGTGTTCCCATTTAGTATGTGGCTGGCTTCACCATTCGGTTTACTTACTGGAAACTGTATAAATTTATTTGTATGAGTACTTCATGACATTCAAAACTCAAAATGGGTCCCATATCCAAGTGGATGTCCACTTGTTAGGGCTCACCAGAGATCTACCACTGAGCTATACCACCTCCGCTTCATATTAATAGGAAAGTGTTATTGAAGAATAGTTCCTTTCCCTTCCCTTCCCTTCCCTTCCCTTCCCTTCTCTTCTCTTCTCTTCTCTTCTCTTCTCTTCTCTTCCCTTCCTCCTTCCCTTCCCTTCCTCCCTCCCCTCTTCCTTCCACTTCTCTTCCCTCCTCTCCCCTTCCTCCCTCTCTTCCTTCCCTTCCCTTCCCTTCTCTTCTCTTCTCTTCTCTTCTCTTCTCTTCCCTTCTCTTCTCTTCTCTTCCCTTCCCTTCCCTTCCCTTCCCTTCCCTTCTCTTCTCTTCCCTCTCCTCCCCTCCCTTCCCCTTCCCTTCCCTTCCCTTCCCTTCCCTTCCCATCTCCTCCCCTTCCCTTCCCTTCCCTTCCCTTCCCTTCCCTTCCCTTCCCTCTCTTCCCCTCCCCTTTCCCTTCCCTTCCCCTTTCCCTTCCCTTCCCTTCCCCTTCCCCTTCCCTTCCCTTCCCTTCCCTTCCCTTCCCCTTCCCCTTCCCCTTCCCCTTCCTCTTCCTCTTCCAGTTAGTATATTATGGTTCACTGGGTACAACAGAGCTAGCATCACCTCAAGATGCCACGTTTGACCGCAGAGCTCTGCCTCACTATGGATTCCGCAATTCTGACACTCTGCTCAAGCTTCACCATCACGCCACTGGAGCTTCCGCGCTCTGTCTCATCATACGTCGCGTTTAGGTTACTCTCCTTTGCCTTCTGTAAATGCGGGACACTATACCCGACACCATACCCGTGTCGATAGCGCTCTCCCTTCTCCGAGCTCATCTCCGCCGCGCCAAACCGCAACGCTCGGTAAGCCACAGGAAGGCGTCCTCTGATACGCCCCTTGCGGCTATGGACCGACTTTTCCCGCGTAGGAGCCGGGGTAACGCCGCGGGTCAAAGGCCACGCGAGTATAAACAAATTTCCAAGAAACACTTAGCATCTCGCGTTGCCGTGTGGCGTAGGGGCGAGGGAGTGAGGGGGGGCGAAAATCCCTCGCATGTCTTTTCCATCCCCCTCTCCTACTATTTCCTTCACCCTTTCTTTCACCCCTTCTCCTCCTTCTCCTTCACTTACCCTCCCTCTTTCCCTCTCCAATCCATTTCCGTTCCCCTTACCTACCTCTGTCCCGCGACCGTTTCCCGCCATTTCCCGCCCCTTTTCCTCCCCCTGACCCATTTCCTTTCCCTCCCCCTGCCCCGTTCACTCTCCCTGCCCCGTTCACTCCCCCTGCCCCGTTCACTCTCCCTGCCCCGTTCACTCCCCCTGCCCCGTTCACTCCCCCTGCCCCGTTCACTCCCCCTGCCCCGTTCACTCCCCCTGCCCCGTTCACTCCCCCTACCTTTCCCCCATTATGGGTCAAGGTCGCGACGCTTATACCTAGGGCCGCTGGAGAGCTTCCTTCGGTCGACATCGGCGGCGGAGGCGGAAAGGCGCTGCGCGCGCGAAAGGGCGAACGGAGGAGCGTTACAGGAAAGGGCGTCCTAATGCCACCAATCCCGTGTCCTTGAGTCGCGTCGTTGGCCGTCATTATGAGGGAGGGAGGGGGAGGGGGAGGGGGAGGGGGAGTAGATTTATACCCTTTGGAAGCGCGGGGGTAATGTGCTACCATGAGACTGCAGCTGCTCCCGTGGCTCACCTTCCCGTCTTTACGCGCCACCCGCACCTGTTATCACCACCTACAAGACGTGTTAGAGTACCTTCCCCCCTCCTCCTCCCTATCCGTCACCTCCGCTCCCGCACCCTATTCCTCCCTTTCCTTCTCTTCCCTCACCCTATCCTCCCCTTCCCTTCCCTTCCCTTCCCTTCCCTTCCCTTCCCTTCCCTTCCCTTCCCTCCTCTTCCCTTCCCTTCCCTTCCCTCCTCTTCCCTTCCCTTCCCTTCCCTTCCCTTCCCTCCCCTCCCCTTCTCTTCCCTTCCCTTCCCTTCCCTTCCCTTCCCTCCTCTTCCCTTCCCTTCCCTTCCCTTCCCTCCTCTTCCCTTCCCTCCCCCCTTCCCTTCCCTTCCCTTCCCTTCCCTTCCCTTCCCTTCCCTCCTCTTCCCTTCCCTTCCCTTCCCTTCCCTTCCTCTCCCTCCCTTCCCTTCCCTTCCCTTTCTCTCCCTCTCCCTTCCCTTCCCTTCCCTTCCCTCCTCCCCTTCCTCCCCCTTCCCTTCCCTTCCCTTCCCTTCCCTTCTATTCCCTTCCCTTCCTTTCTCTTCCCTTCCCTTCCCCTTCCCTTCCCTCCCCTCCCTCCTTCCCTTCCCTCCCCTCCCTTCCCTCTCCCTCCCCTCCCTCCCTTCCCTTCCTCCCTTCCCTTCCCTCCTTTTCCCTCCTCCCTTCCCTTCCCCTCTCCTTCCCTTCCCTTCCCTTCCCTTCCCTTCCCTTCCCTCCCCTCCCCTCCCCTTCCCTTCCCCCCCCTTCCCTCCCCTCCCCTCCCCTCCCCTCCCCTCCCCTCCCCTCCCCTCCCCTCCCCTCCCCTCCCCTCCCCTCCCTTCCCTTCCCCTCCCTTCCCTTCCCCTCCCTTCCCCTATGTTGTCCGCCTCTCCCTCCTCTCCCTCCTCTCCCTCCTCTCCCTCCTCTCCCTTTTTTCCGATTTTTTTCTTCATGGTCCTGCTTTCGTATCCTTTATTACTATCCTCAGCCTGGTTTTAGTATACGGCTTTCTACTTTTGTATCCGTGTTTTTTTTTTATCCGTCTAGGACGTAGCCGCTCGCGTTGTCTTTTTCACGTAATAAAGTCATTGTATTATCTACTTGTCATTGTCAACATTGTCATCCAGTTTAGGTGTCTTAAATTATCATTGAGTAATGGGCAGAAGGCGGGCGGGCGGGCGGGCAAGCATGGAACCAGACAGACAGACAGACAGACAGACAGACAGACAGACAGACAGACAGACAGACAGACAGACAGACAGACAGACAGACAGACAGACAGACAGACAGACAGACAGACAGACAGACAGACAGACAGACAGACAGACAGACAGGCAGACAGGCAGGCAGGCAGGCAGGCAGGCAGGCAGGCAGGCAGGCAGGCAGGCAGGCAGGCAGGCAGGCAGGCAGGCAGGCAGGCAGGCAGGCAGGCAAAGAGGGCAGAATGTTCGAATGGGAGGACAGGGCTAGACTATTTTGAGAATCTGAGAAGATAAAGGAAGTCGTAAGACTATTGGAAATGTTGTGTTGTAATGTCATGACTGTCCCTGGCTGAGTCGACGGTGAGAATGAGACGAAGGGATGATGGGGTAAGAATGCCCTCGGTGAGAATGCGTTTGCCAGGTGGTGGAGGTGGAGGTAGCAGTAGAGGTGGATATAGAGGTGGAAGTGGAAGTGGAAGTGGAAGCAGAGGTAGAGGTGGAAGTAGAGGCAGAGGTGGAAGTTGAGGTGGAGGTAGAATTGGAGTTTGATGATAAAAGATGGCGGAGGATAGGCGTAAAGTTCTAGAAGGACGATATTGTAATAAGGATGTATTGAGCAAGAGAGTGCGTGTAGGAATGTCATTCGAGGGATTAAGGATTTTATGTGGAAAGGGAATGAATGCAGGGGAAGGTTAAAGTAGAGGGCTAGGAGGAGGAGGAAGAGATGATAATCAATGAAGAAGAAGAAGAAGAAGAAGAAGAAGAAGAAGAGGAAAACAGATAGTGTTGGAAGAAAATAAAAGGAGGAAGAAAGAGGTGATGGTGTTGGAAGAGGAGGTAGGCAGCGAGAATGAGAATGACCTCATCGCGAGGGCAAGAATGTTGTGAAGGCAAGTGCAAGCATGACAGGCGAGATGGTAGGCGGGGGTAGTCAGCATCCTGATTTTCCTGGTGAGACGGGGAGGTGGTTTCATGTACCTCCCTCCCTCCCCTCTCTACGCTCCTGCCTTCTCTCTCCCCTCTTCCCCCTTTCCTCTTCCCTCTCCTTTCTTTTCCCTTACAGCCCTCCCCTTTTTCCTTTACATCTCTCTCTTTATCTTTCCTTCCCCTTCTCCCTCCCCTCTTCCCCTTTCCTCTGCTTCCCTCCCCTTTCCTTTCCCTTACATTTTCTCCTCCTTTCTCTTCCCTTCCCCTTCTCCCTCCCCTCTTCCCCTTTCCTCTCTTTCCCTCCCCTTTCTTTTCCCTTACGTCTCTCCCTTTCCCTTCCCTTCCCCTTCTCCCTCCACCTTCGCCCCCTTTCCCCTCTTTCCCTCGTATCTGACTTTTCTTTCTCTCGCTCTTCATTTTTTTTCCGGTATTTGCTTTTCTTATTTCTTTGAACAGTGTTGGGACTCGCATCTCATTAATTACTTTTCTTTTTCTCGGTAATTGAGTAAAAATTAGTAGGGAGGAAGGGAGATGAGAGGAAAAGGGAGGAAGGGAGAGGGTAGGGGAGGATAGGGTAGGATGGGATAGGGTAGGATGGGATAGGGTAGGATAGGATAGGATAGGATAGGATAGGTTAGGTTAGGGTAGTGAAGGAAGATGGAGGGGAGGATGGAGGGAGGAGGGAGGCGAAGGGAGGGGAGTGGGTAGGGCCGTCTTCAGGGGCGCAAAAACACGCTTTAGGATCACTGACTTGAGACGCAGGAGAGTGATCAAGTCGCATTGTGTAATTACATACCTCCTGTTCTTGCAAGTTTCTTATACGTATTTTTTTGCGCTCGTGATCGTCGGATACTATTTTCGGACGTGTGCTTGAGAGGCCGAGAGACTCCTGCCGCTCAGGGCTGGGGGAGAGATGGAAGAGGGGAGAGGGTGGGAAGGTTAAGGTTGTAGGGATATGATGAGGGAAGGAGATCAGGATGGGCAGGGGATGGTTTTGATGGAGTGGTGCATTAGGTAGGGGATGGGTATAGTCCCGAAAGACAAACGGGCCTGGCAGAAAAGTCCTCCGACACTCTCGTCTTTGGCGTTCAAGCAGGTGACACGACTTAACGACCTTGGGGTCAACAGGAAGTGCCGTGTCGTTTCCTTTCGTTTCTGCCGCTCTCGTGTGTCTATCTCTGTCTGTCTGTCTGTCTCGCTGTCCTATCCTGTTCTGTCTCTGTTTTCCTGCTCACCTACCTGCCTTCCTGCCAGTGCTTGCCTGCCTCGCTCCTTGCGCGCCCTCATCTCTTCGGGTGTGTTTCGGATGCGTGTTGTTGAGTGTGAGATTTGCGTGTCTGTGTGTGTGTGTGTGTGTGTGTGTGTGTTTAGTTCTCCAGCGTCAGTGAGCGACACCCAAGCACTTCAAGTATCAAACTGAGTGTCCGTGGTTGCTCTCAAGGTGAACCACTCCGTACTACATTAAACTGGTGTGTGTATGTGTGTGTGCGTGCTCGTGTACGTGTGCGTATGAGCGTATGTACATGTGCGTATGTGCGTGCATGCGTGTGTCTTTGTGTTTACGACGCTGTGTGTATGCGTGTGTTTTGTCTGTCGTGCCTGTTCGTCCGTCCGTTTTCCCCGTTTCTATCTCACTTTTTCCTTGTTTGTCTCGTCTGTGGATATATAAGTAGGGAATTAAAGTGCCTGTCCGTGCGCACGCGTACACGTTCGTGCAGCCTTTCGTATAAGGGCGCCTATTTGTCGTACATTCTCTTGGCAAATTATAATGCGTACAAAAGAGCAAGCGAGATGGAAAAATGCCGACGATATAAAAATAAATCAGGCAGGTCCAACTTCATATGTTTGTTTGCTTACATTTAGTTTGTGTTTACAGAAGGGTGATTGTTTGAGCATATCGAGTCCCTCGATTTATATATATATATATATATATATATATATATATATATATATATATATATATATATATATATATATATATATATATATATATATATATATATATATATATATATATATATATATATATATATATATATATATATATATATATATATATATATATATATATATATATATATATATATATATATATATATATATATATATATATATATATATATATATATATATATATATATATATATATATATATATATATATATATAT
>NW_028234431.1:6725370-6727870 GCF_977035675.1 Penaeus japonicus
ATCCAACTCTTCTGCCACATGACACCTACTCTCACCCCCTCCTCCCCTCTCTACCTCCACCCTGCATAGTCTCACTTCCCCATCACATGACCGCATTCTCCCGCTGTCACCCCAGCAACATAGAACATTGAAAGAGTTATAAATAGATTTCCATGCGAGTGGATAAAAAAAAAACACTAGAGAGATGAAGCGGTGTCTGCTGTACCGTCACACCAAGCCGAATCTCTGCTGTAACTACCTACCAAGGCGCTGAGAGTAGCAGACCTTTTTTAAGCTGGGTGAAAAGGACGGGCGTTTCGGAAACAATGTGTAGCGAGAGTCAAAACCTTTTCGGACTTGGGGACTTAATGGAGTTAACCCAGTGCGCTCGTTAAATGTTATTATTGGATTGTTTATCGATCGATCGTATGCACACAGTGTGTCTGGTGCGCGTGTCGGTTTGTTTGTTTTTTTATTTTTAGGGGCTTAAAAACTCCGCTTAATAAAAGGGGCCATGGTTGTTTTGAAATGATTGCTACACGCCGGTATCATTTGCTAATGAAAAAATAGTTTAGCGTTGTAAAATTTGGAAAGAATATAGAGAATAAATGTTCACCTGCCATTATTCCATGAATGGCGTGATAAAATAGCAGAGCGAAGCTTGTGTCACCGCAGCACTCGCTAATTTGAGCCTTGTCTCCTCTAGTCTTACGTAGCACGGAGAAATGCGATAGGTTTGCTTCACTGCGTAGGTTCCAGTAGATTGAAATGAAAGACGCTCTTTCAGAAGGTCTGTATCGTTGGCGAGTTATTGCTTGTCGTCTGAAGGTCAGCTTACAAGACATGAATGGCAAGTATGGGAGTGATTAATATGCCGGAGCTGTCACTTCTCCCAATACGTGGATGGACGGAGACGGTCCACGAACGCGAGAGAATGACATTGAAATGGCCCCGTCCTCTGCATTTTACTTTTCATGGACACGCACAGCTAACTGCCCTTGCGTAGAGTCGATTCTGTGCGTGTCTTTGTTGAGTGATAATGAGTTGCGACGTGTCGAGGGTGTACGTTTGTGCATGCGTGTACCGTCTGGCCCTTGACTCAGGCCGGGGTCTCGCGTAACTTGGCAAGCTTGTGGGCAGGTCTAGTAGTGGGCTAGTGAGTGGCTGGTGGCGAGGACAGTCAGTGTACTGGGAACGGTCGTGGGGGATGAACGTGTGTCGCTGGGCGGTGTGTCACGCCACACAAAACTTGCCCGCGGGACCCTACAGTGTGCTAGTGTTGGTGGTGTTCTCACCCTGGGGAGGATACCACCCCTGGCAGAAGAGTGTCATCAGGGTTAGTACGAGAAGAAAGAGATTGGATGAGTTGTCTCCGTCGCGAGGATATTGGCTGGGACTGCAATGAGAGGATCCAGGATCCCCGAAGCACGTGTTTTGAGGCTGGCGCGTTGGCAAGCGGCAACCGCAACCTATTTTACCTACGCGACTGTTCCTTAACGCAGTAAGCGTGTGCTTTTTGAAGGCTGTCGATCCTCAAGTTTGCAGTGCTACCAGGATGTCGGAAAACTTGCACGCGCCCAGTTTGTTTTGATTTGACTCGCTTCAATAACTGCAGGATTTTGGTGCTACTACGAAAACGTCCATCGTTGAATGCAATATTTGTAAATGTTATCGGTACATGACGACGATAAAGATTCATTGCATAACTAGTGACCGAGAAAGAATCGTTATCGTTGCAAGGAGGAAAGTTTAGGAGGGGAAGTTAGTAGGCGTGCGTGGTGCCAAGTCTCCCCCGCCCCCGTGCCATCTCCGGAGGGAAGCTGTGCTGTGCCAAACTTGCGTTGCATAATTAAGCGGATAGTCCAGCAGCTTGTTCCAGGCAGGTTCCACATGTCTCGATGGGGACAGAAAAGTGTCAGGGAGAATACCATATCAGTAGTTGTCAGTGTCAAGGCTACCTCAGAGATAACCACCACTTTGTGCTAAAAGGGAACTCGTTCACTGTAGTGTAGAAGATCTGCTGCTGGAATATCACAAGTGTTATTGCCGAGTGCGTAATGGGGATGAAAGGTGTAGAGCAAAGGGCCTAATAGTGTGTGTACGAGTGTGAAGGCTGCCAGAGGATGGGACTTATGACACCACGGCGGCTGAAGGCACGTGAGGACCGCACAGGACTGCTCCTCCACTGTTGTTGCATCATATTCAACAGATAAAAGGGTGAGTCACTCATGTCCCATTAACCCTCTCACACACTTAGTCGCCAAACCGCTTTTATCTTTCTCGATGAACCACTTGATACAGGTTATGAATGCAATATCTGCTTATCTTCCATCTCAGATACAAGTTACCGCGTATCGCAGGGAAGGAGACAGTGAGAAGGAGGGGGAGAGAGAGGGTATAGAGAGGGAGAGTATCTTGCATCGACACGCGCGAGAGGAAAGCTGATGTATAAATAGATCGCTGGAGAGACACATGCATGCGCGGTAGCGAGGTGTTTGCATGAGGTATGGAGGGCCCGCGA
>NW_028234431.1:6735370-6740370 GCF_977035675.1 Penaeus japonicus
TCCCTCTCCCCTCCCTCCTCTCTCCTCCCTCTCCTCCCTCCCTCTCCCTCTCCCTCTCTCTCTCTCTCTCTCTCTCTCCTCTCCTCTCCTCCCCCTCTCCCCTCTCTCCCCTCTCTCCCTCCCCTCTCTCTCCTCACCCTCTCCCTCTCCCTCTCCCTCTCCCTCTCCCTCTCCTCTCTCTCTCTCCTTCCCTCTCCCTCTCTCTCTCTCTCTCCCTCTCTCTCTCTCTCTCTCTCTCTCTCTCTCTCTCTCTCTCCCTCTCTCTCTCCCTCTCCCTCCCTCCCTCTCCCTCTCTCCCTCCCTCCCCTCTCCCTCTCCCTCTCCCTCTCCCTCTCCCTCCTCCTCTCCCTCTCTCTCTCTCCCTCTCCCTCTCTCTCTCTCTCTCTCTCCCTCTCCCTCTCTCCCTCCCTCCCTCTCCCTCTCCCTCTCCCTCTCCCTCTCCCTCTCCCTCATCTCCCTCCCTTAACAATGATTTTCCTAGACGATGTAACGCTCTTCGGTGGAAGTAGCGATAGCATCATCGGTGCTATGACATTCAATGTCGGCACTTCCGGTTGCCAAGCGTATTGTGCATATGGCGTTGGTTCTGGTTGCGTTTTGGCGTGTTCGTTGTAAGTGGCAGTTCCTAGTATTACCAATGGTAATGGCGGTTCAGTCTCATGAGGTTTGCGGTGTGCATTAAGTTCAATAATGTCATTTAGGACATTTGTGACAAGCCGTTGTGTGTGGAAGCACGTGTTGATAATGTTAAAGACTTGAGTGTTGAGTAGCTGTGGGTGCCGGGGCGGACGGGCAGGCAAGGCGTGTTGCTCAGGTTACTAACTAGTGCTGTCGTGGTCATCTGTGAACATCCCTCCCCCATCCCCCCGTCCCCCTTTACCCTCTGCCTTTGGGGACCCACACACCCTATTTCCTCGGTTTGTCTTCGCGGCAATGTTGGTCTCTGCAGTTACCTGTTTCAAAGCGCCGTTTAGTCGAGAGGAAAAAGCGCGAGGTTCAATTAAGGCAATTTAACCGGGAGCAGTAATGTGATTAGGCGTCTTATTAGGGTGATAATTCCCGGTTCATTCATGGTGTGTGTGTGTGTGTGTGTTTGTTTGTGAGTGAGTGAGTGGTGCCTTTATGATGTGCCTCCAGGGTGTCCTTGAGTATTTTGTATATCCGGTAAGGTGTTCCCCTCGGACGCAACCTGCTTACCGGTTGCCCGCGCTTTCTGCCGTAATAGAACGTTAAGGCCGTTGCCGGCGTGTAGGGAGGTAGGCGTCGGTTGGGAGCCGAGTGCGTGGCGGGGGTCGACAGCGATGGTTGTAGCGATACTCCACGTGCACACCTCTGCATGTGTTGTGAAGGTGGGCTGCCGGGCCCTCCTCAATGAACGGGAACGGGTTTTGCCCCACAAAGACACGACATTGCTGCACAGGGAAGACGGCGCGCTCGGGCCAGCCAGACGCAGAGGTTGCAGCAGCCCTCCTTCTCCTCCTCCTTGCTCCTCCCATCCCCCTCCCCCTCCCCCTTCCCTCAGGCCCCCTCCCTCCATCCTCTCCCTCTCCCTTGGCAGGCCACTCCTCACCCAGGACTACCCACCCACTCCCGCACCGTTTATCATACCAACACTCTGACGTGCCACTCCGTACTTGTTCGTATGGGGCCCGCCCTTTGGCTATTTCTTCGAGAAAGCGCAACGAACCTTCAAAGCATCCCCGCTCCCCTCTCCTCCTGCCCCTCCACCTCCACCACCTCCTCTACATCCTCCTCCACCTTATCCTCCTCTACATCCTCCTCCACCTTCTTCTTCTTCTTCTCCTCCTCCTCCTCCTCCTCCTCCTCCTCCTCCTCCTCCTCCTCCTCCTCCTCCTCCTCCTCCTCCTCCTCCTCCTCCTCCTCCTCCTCCTCCTCCTTCCCCTCCCCCTTTTCCCCTTTATTTACTCCCTTTTTAATTGATTTGCGAACCAGTTGCGAAATCTGTAGCCAGGAAACTTCCGGGTGGTTGTTCGCACGAGCATGGGTATGGGAAAGAGAAATCGGAGGGGGGGGGGCGGTTAAGAAGGGATAAGGAGGCTTAAGGACGATGCGGGACAAAGGGGGGAGGGGATTGATCATAACGATGGTACTGATGATAGTGATTTTCTGAATAGTGGTTCTTGCGGCACAAGCGGAGTTGGTTGGCCTTCTTTCTGAAGGATTTTGCGTTTAACGCTTTTCGTGCCTGAACAAAAAACATTGCTTGATATGTGATGATTTTTATGTTTTATTAAAGTTATCATAACATGTAATGTTATGATTATTTTTATGGTCGTATTGCGAATTTTAAGTTAGATTCAAGATAAGATTATAAACAAAAATCGATCTGAAGTTTGGATTAGCGGCCAGAATGAAGCCCGCGAGAAAGTACAGCCAGAAGTCCCCAAGAAAGCGAAGGGCAAGGTAGACGAGCAGGTACGACCACCCGCTTGCATGGAGGTCGTCCGGCCCGGCACTTGACGAGGCGGGGACGTGCACGGAAAGGGATTACAGTGTCCCGATGCACCATGCTCCTCTTCGGGCATCAGTAGCTGGCGTCCGTAGCAGGCGTCGCCCTGCCATAGCGATGTGGCGCTGAGCACGACGCTCTCCTTCAGATTAATAGACGGTGGTGGGAGGATGGGGATGCGTCGTGCGGGATTGTGCGAATGCGCCGTTTCCTTCAGAAGGCTTTGCCATGTTTATGGGGTACTACACGATTAAGGAAGTGTTGTGTATTAGTTATAGTGCGGGGTGGATTGTCTTTTGTCTTTTTTTGGTTTGGTTTGTTTTTGTCAGTCCTTGAAATGCCCAATTAGTATTTTTACTGTCAAGGTAATGCGACCTCGGTACTCTCAAGGTCTTGCAACATCACATGCGACTCAAGACCCGCCGGAGAGATAGTCAGAAAGGTGCTTTAGGATATCCTCTCGTTGTTTACCTCTTTTGTCTTGATTTCCATAGAGAAGAATTGAGAATATATTATGAGTAATACTTGTTAAATGTTGAGCAAGGCAGTATTGCTACGTCCTGTACTAGCCATAACAGTCTAATGACCAGGTATAAGTACTTGTTGGATTTACGCTGAGCATAGAAATAAAGAGAATTATAATATAGTGTGGACAGGTGACTGATCATTATGCAGTTTAAGTCCTGTTGGCTTAATGACGCGATGTAAGGCAAGCGGATGCCCATATTAATTACCTTTCACCGATGTCATTTGTCAAAGTTTAACATCATTCTTAGTTTTTCTTTCAACCGCACGCTCGCATACCAATTGTAATCCCCAAGGCATCTGGCCAATCATTTAAAACAGGATGTGTGTCGCGGGCAGATAGCATGGGCCCGGGCGCGTGTGTTTGATCTCCCCTCCCCATCTTTCTTACGTCACATCCCTTACCTCCCTTCTTCCGTTCCCTGTTTCCCTCTTCCCTACCCTCCTCTCCCTCCTCCTCCTACTCCTCTGTCCCCTCCAATCCGCCGACCACGTGGTGACAGTAAACGTCGTTCGGGAAAACCGCAGCGCGATCTCGCTTATTTCCTCCTCCGAGCGTCTCATTCGCTACACACGCCGGCTTACTCACGCGTGACACACCATGACGGACCACGCGAGATGATTGCCTAGCGTCTTTCGCTCCCGGGATGCGGCGTCTTACTCACGCTGGTTTCTCAACAGTGACGCACAAATTACTCATGAGTGACTTGGTCACTGCCGTATGCAAGGTATGCCCGCCTGACTCACTGTAACCCTCAAGTTCCTCTTTGGTGATTTGACGCCAGCCCACGCCCATGTCATCGTAGGCTTACAGGTATTGGTCGCAAGTGAAGACGTAGGCGTAGGTGTGCGTGCGTGCGTGCCTACCTGCATGCGTGCCTGTATGCGTGCGTTCGTGTGTGTGTGAGTGCGGCGGCGGCGGCACTCGCGTGTCGGCTCGTTTGTAAACCGCGCGCGATACCCTTATCACCCACGCCGGACCCTCCAATTACCGTGCGTTAGTTGCCACCCTGGTCGCTAGATCCCCCGCACGCACCTCTGAGGCTTGTTAGGCCACCCGCCCCTCACTGTCACGCCGGCCAGCTGTATTTTACCAGTGATGACTGCTTATCAAGCGGGTCATCAGGCCAATTGTTACGTCCCGGGCTTCTCCTCCTCTTGATATTACTATTGTTTCATTATTATCAGTATTATTGTTATGATAATGATAGTGTTAATGATTATTATTACTACTATTATATTATAAAGAATATTATAATTGTATTATCTTTTTGTCTTCCTTTTCTTCTCGTTCTTACCCATCCCTATCTTGACCATATCCTCCTCCTCCAAGGTAACCTACATTTTCAACTTTTACCATGACTCACAACTTGCCACAATCAGTCAACAACCTGTGCGGTGACTCACCCATTTGCTACATTGAGTCGTCTACTCAGCGCTGTGTGACTCACTTGATCCTTATGCCCACGGAGATCATACTGACTGGTAAACCTCACTCTCCTCTGTTTCTCTCTGTCTCCTCCTCCTCCTCCTTCTCCTCCTCCTTCTTCTCCTCCTCCTCCTCCTCCTTCTCCTCCTCCACCTCCTCCTCTTCCTCTTCCTCTTCCTCTTCCTCGTCTTCCTCCTATTCCTCCTCCTCCTATTCCTATTCCTCCTCCTCCTCCTCCTCCTCCTCCTCCTCCTCCTCCTCCTCCTCCTCCTCCTCCTCCTCCTCCTCCTATTCCTATTCCTCCTCCTCCTATTCCTATTCCTCCTCCTCCTATTCCTCCTCCTCTTCCTCCTCCTCCTCCTCCTCCTCCTCCTCCTCCTCTTCCTCCTCCTCCTCCTCCTCCTCCTCCTCCTCCTCCTATTCCTCCTCCTCCTCCTATTCCTCCTCCTCCTCCTCCTCCTATTCCTCCTCCTCCTATTCCTCTTCCTCCTCCTCCTACCTCCTCCTCGTCCTCCTATCTCCTCCTCCTATTTCTCCTTTCTCCTCCTCGCCCTCCTACCTCCTCCTCGTCCTCCT
>NW_028234431.1:6745370-6775370 GCF_977035675.1 Penaeus japonicus
TGTCACTTTTGTAGATGTACGTGACACAGAGTGTTTATTATGTATTATTTATTATTGATGATACTAACAGATTGCTTTGTTTCTTTCTTGACAGGTGAGTGTCTTATCCGGCACCGTGTTGTCCTGTCGTCCCTGTGAAACTGTAAGTACCAAAAGTGACGTGGTATTGACGCGCCCATACAAGGGAAGCCATTAAGCAAACGCTAGCCTTTATTGGGGCACGAGGCGAGAGTTGCACGACTGGAGAGAAAGGGAGCGGGGGGGAGGGGTAAATGTCCCGTCTTTTATTATATCTGTCTATAGAGGAGGGACAGAGGAAGAGGGGTTTGCATGTATGGGGAGTGGCGCTACTGGTGGTGTGGGGAGGGGTTAAGGTCCCCTTGGACGTGCACGGAGGAAGTGAGAGGCGAAGGCTCTTGCTGGCCTGGGTGACCTGCCAGATGAATGGCGTTGCCCTGGCTTGACCCCGGGACATCATCACCAGCACACGAGATCTATTGTTTAGTTGAACGAATTGATTTCTTGGTGTCATTTCTCGTAGCAGGTCTTTTGTATCGCCTTGATTAAGCTTAGGATGTCAGTATATTCTCGTTCTCTTCTTTTTTTCTTATCTTTCTTTCTCTCTTCTTTTTTTCTTATCTTTCTTTCTCTCTTCTTTTTTTCTGTTTCTCTACTTTTCACTTATATTTTCTCACTCACATTCACCTCTCTTTCATCTCTCTCTCTCTCTCTCTCTCTCTCTCTCTCTCTCTCTCTCGCTCGCTCGCTCGCTCACTCACTCACTCACTCACTCACTCACTCACTCACTCACTCACTCACTCACTCACTCACTCACTCACTCACTCACTCACTCACTCACTCACTCACTCACTCACTCACTCACTCACTCACTCACTCATAGTGCTTTTAAACTCTGCATACAGCCTTATTGATTTGCAATAGTCAGCTTATGCCATTATCTCCCCCTCGTCAACATTACGGGCGAGTTTACTCTTTTTGCTTGTAGATGAAGTTCATGAGCGGCACCATCCCATGAAAGAAATGTTTACTGTGGTCTAGACTGATGGGTGTTAGGTGTTGTTTGTACTGTATCCATATATGAATGGAAACGTGTGTCGTTAGTAAATGTCTTTTATTCCATGAGCGTGTGCGGTATCAATAACAGTTCTAAAAGAGCTGGCGGGCAGGACTCGCATCAAAAGCCGTCTCTCTCTCTCTCTCTCTCTCTCTCTCTCTCTCTCTCTCTCTCTCTCTCTCTCTCTCTCTCTCTCTCTCTCTCTCTCTCTCTCTCTCTCTCTCTCTCTCTTTCTCTCTCTGTCTCTCCCACACCATATTCTTGCTGCATATCTCTCGTTTCAACCCTCCCTCCGCCTCCCCTTTGCCCCTCCCTATCCCTCTCTCTCACCTCCCCCCACCTGTGCCCACCTTGTTAGCGATCCCAGTGGGAGGTGCGGGTGGAGCAACCTACATTAAGCGGGCAGGAAATGGTTATTATTATTATGTAGACGGATAAATGCGTGGCAGGGATTGGGAGTCGACTGCATAGGTCGGCGAAACGTGGGAATGTGTATGAACGTCGCCCAGGTTACGAGACAGTTGCAGGAGGGGGGGGGGGGTGTCGACGGTGGCTGTTGCTAGAGGAGATGCAGCTCGACGCCTGCATACTTATGAGTTCGGTTATTTCGTCAGAAAAAAAGGCGCTTTGATATTTTTTTTTCTCGCCGTTTTTTTTTCTCTCACTCGCTCTCTTAACCTTTCAGGTAATTAGGGTAAAGTGGAGTGTTGTAACGTAAGTGTAGAGGGGAGGAATGCCCATTAAGGGAGAATTTTTTTTGACGTTTAGCTTTTTTTCACATTTGCATCCGGTGCTTAGGAGCCTAAACCATTTACCGTATAACACAGTGCTTCTTGTTTGCGACGAATGGGGTTAAAGGAGGGAGCAGGAACACAAAGTAAATGGTTATGAAAGGGCAGCGTGTAAAGATGTCCAAGATAACGATGCTAGTTACGTATCTAAGTGCCCGAAGTCACGGGGGTATAAAGTACGTTAAATTAACGAGGATGACTCCAGGAAATGCGTAATTTGGAAGGAGTCAAGAAGGAGGAAAAAGAAAAGACTAATGATAATACCAAGGGAGAGTAGGGGAAGGAAAAGGAGGAGGAGAAGAAGGAGGAGGAGAAGAAGGAGGAGGAGAAGGAGGAGGAGAAGGAGGAGGAGAAGGAGTAGGAGAAGGAATAGGAGGAGGAGTAGGAGAAGGAGTCCCCAGAGAAGTTCGGCTCCGGAGTTGACAGGCAGGTGCGCCGAGGACGAGCGATTCGACGCCCGCGGCTCTCGTAAACTTTGATTACTATGCGCAAGTTTTGTTGCTGTAGTCGCCCAGGTGTTGGGGCTTAACTAGGCGGTTATTCATTTGCATAAACGTATCGAACTTAAATTAATTTTGATGAACGGCAATTTGCGTTTTGCATAACCGTTAAAGTCGGCTCTCGCGGCCATTGATCTTCTGCATCAAGAAGGTATTGTGATCAGGGGATGGACTCGGGATTTGGATAAAGAATCCTTGTAGAGGAGGCTACTTTGTAGGGAAGCTCTAGAGGAGAACTCGTTTTGGGGTGGATTACTTTGACCGACAGGACAAAAGTAGGGTTTTTGTTTGGCTGTGGTTCTCGTCGTCGTGTCTTCGTGTCATTCTCGTCATCGTCTTTGTCATGCAGTTACGCCTCCTTCCTGTCTTTATTCTCCAGCTGTTTCGGGCTTTCTCACTGGCATGAGTCAGTGTTGGCATCAGCATATCCTCTACTCCTGTTTCTTTCCTCTACATTTTTCGCACTACAAAATGTCTTGCGCCCTCTCTCTCTTAATTCTCCCTCCCTGCATCCTTTTCATCCTCCCCCATATCTCCACACCCATCCTCTCTCCCATTTTGTTCGCCCATCTACTTCTCCCCCAACCCCTCCCGCCCCCGCCACCGCCGCGAAAGGGGCGTATAGAACGCTAATTAAAAGTGACATCGGGTTGGCGGTGACGTGTAAACAGCGCCGGGAGCGAGCACACCCGAGGTAGGTCAAGATTCCTGCGACGTGTAAACACGGGATCCAAGACGCGGCCAGCCACTCGCCAACACCCGCCATGGAATGCAGGGACCATCACTCTCACTCAATCACTCTTACTCACTCACTTTCACTCACTCTCATCACTCAATCTCACTCTCTTTCATTCTCACACTTTTCCTCACTCACTCTCACTCTCTTTCTCGCACTCTTTCTCTCTCACTCTCTATCACTCTTTCTCTCTCCATCTCTCTCTCTTTCTCCCTCCCCTCCCCATCCCTCCCCTCCTTCCCCTTCCCCTCTCTTCCCCTCCTTCCTCTCCTTCCCCTCCTTCCTCTCCTTCCCCTCCCTCCCTCCTCCCCTCCCTTTTTCTTTCCTTCTCTTTCTTACACTGCCATCCTTCTTCCCTCCACGTTCTCTTGTGAGAGTCAGTGTTAGGATGAATCATAAACGCATCGCAGCATCAGCACACATTCAAAACGTGATTTGTTCCACATTTCTTTTTTTATCTTCTCGTAACAAGAGCGGAGCTTGAGAGTGACCTACAAGACACAAGGCACTCGGCTGCAACCAGCCAGCCGCGCCCTCGTCTTAAGTGGACGCTTAAATACATGCTAGAACTTTATCCACTATCCTCGGGCGGGCGATGTTCGTTCGGGAGTGAAGTTGATGCTTTTTCCTCCTTCTTTTAACGTATTTCATGATTATAACTAATACGGTGATGGCTGTTAATGGAACTCGTATCGGGCCTTTTTTTTAAATCACTGCAGCTGCTGCTGTTGTCGTTAAACTCTGTCGCATATGAATGACCAACATTTTTCTGTTGGAATAAAACGCGGCGAAAAATGAAAACAAATCCTTTTTTGAGTGTTGTTTATTTTTTTCCCTCGGATATCTTGTATATACATACCTCTCCCCTGCTTATAACAACAGCTGGGACGATACACTGGGACAGTGATGTGCAGGGATTATGATGGTAACGCGCACGCGCTTTGGGGTGAGTGAGAGTGAGAGTGAGAGTGATTGTGAGTGATAGTGATAGCGATAGTAATAGTGATAGTGATAGTAATAGTAATAGTAATAGTGATAGTGATAGTAATAGTGATAGTAATAGTAATAGATGAGAGAGGGAGAGGGAGAGGGAGAGGGAGTGAGGAGTGAATGAGTGAGTGTGTGTATGTATGCGTGTCTGTAAATGTGCTTGGCGTAGTGTGCTTGCGTGCTTGATCATGAGTTTGTCTCTTGTCTGACCGTGTGTATTTGTCTGTCTGTCTGGGTTGCACGTGGCCCGGCCTCCGCGCCTTGTAAATAGTTTCCTCCTGGCCGTCAATGGCGTGTGTCTGTTGCCGACAACTGCGTAGTTTCCAAGCAGTGGCGGTGTCGGCGCCAACGTGGTTATAGATCACAGGTATAGATTATCATGGGAACCTCGGCCCCTTCGCCACACCTGACGCCGCCGCGCTATTTCGTCTAACGACGCTCCTCCTTTGCGTGGCATTCCCGCCTCGCCCGGCCGCCTTTGACGGCGCCGGAACTCGTCTAGATGACCGTTTTATTCTCTTTAGAGGACATAATGTGTTTATAAGTGAAGAGGACGTTTATTTTCTTTCTGGGGAAGACGCCCCGTCCTCCGCCCAGTTTCCTGGATGACACCTACAGACATACGCAAAAAAGCCGCACCAGAAGACATTACGAAAACAAAGGGGGAAACACACAAGACATCTCTTTACTCGTTCCAAAATTGTCTCACGACGTCTCGCAAACCACGTATTTTCCCAAAGAATATCGTTAGAATTTCGAATTGGGAAGGGGAAGGGGAAGGGGAAGGGGTGAGGAGAGGGGGCGAGGGCAGCGCTTTTAACTTAAAGGGTGTCTAGTGAGTTTGATGACGGAGGTTATTGATTTGTATTTATTACTTTTTCATTTTTTGGGGGGTGGGTGGGATTTATTACAGGGCGTCATACAAAGTGCAGTGTGTAATATATATTGATTCAACCCCCTTTTTATTATGGTTGATGGTCGTGCCGGCTATTGACTTTGGCTCGTAGGGGTGGACGGACGCTGGTGACCATGGCCGAGTGTCTGTTTTATCATCACTTTTCTTTCTTACTCTCTTTCTTTCTGGTCATTCTATGTTTCTTTTTTCTCATTCTTCCTGACTTTATCTGTCGTCCTTCTCCCCTCTCACCCTGCTCTTACTCCCTACCCTGTCTCCCTTTGTCCCTCTCTCCCCTTTCTCCCTTTGTCCCTCTCTCCCTCCTTCCCCCCACTCCCACTCTCACTCTCACTCTCCTTCCTTCCCTCTTTCCCTCTTTCCCTCTCCCTGGAGTCAGAACAAGAATGAAAATCGGGGATCAGGTTATTCCAGATATTTCATTGTATTGTATGTGTGTGAACCACAGCGGAGTGAAGGCAACAGCAGCACCATTCCTATTTTTATTTCCGTTGTCCTACTTACATCGCCACACCACGCCGCCACGCTCGCTCGCTCGCTCGCCAGGCAAATCGTAGCACTCGCTCATACACACGCTAATTAAGAATGCCATATTACCGGGAAATCATATTGCCTCGCTTTTCGGCCGCCCATTGTGTGAACGAGAGTGGGTCTCTCTCTCTCTCTCTCTCTCTCTCTCTCTCTCTCTCTCTCTCTCTCTCTCTCTCTCTCTCTCTCTCTCTCTCTCCCTCTCTCTCTCTCTCTCTCTCTCTCTCTCTCTCTCTCTCTCCCCCCCCTCTCCCTCTCACCCCCTCTCTCTTTCTCTTTCTCTTTCTCTTTCTCTTTCTATCTCTTTCTCTCTCTCTCTCTTTCTCTCTCTCTCTTTCTCTCTCTCTCTTTCTCTCTCTCTCTTTCTCTCTCTTTCTCTCTCTCTTTCTCTCTCTCTTCTCTCTCTCTCTTCTCTCTCTCTCTTCTCTCTCTCTCCCTCCCCCTCTCTCTCTCTCTCTCTCTCTCTCTCTCTCTCTCTCTCTCTCTCTCTCTCTCTCTCTCTCTCTCTTCTCTCTCACTCTCTCTCTCTCTCTCCCTCTCTCTCTCTTTCTTCACTGGCTCTCGTTCTCTCTCTTTCTCCACTCTCTCTCTCTCTAACTCTTTTACTCTATATCTTCTCTCTCTCTCTCTCTCTCTCTCTCTCTCTCTCTCTCCTCCTCCTCTCCCCTCTCTCTCCTCTCTCCCCTCCTCCTCTCCCTCCTCCTCCCTCCCTCTCCCTCTCCCCTCCTCTCTCCTCTCCCTCCCCTCTCCTCCCTCCTCCCCCTCCCTCCCCCCTCCCCGCTCCTCTCTCCTCCCTCTCCCTCCCTCTCCTCTCCTCCTCCTCCTCCCCCTTCCCCCCTCCCTCTCCCCTCTCCCTCTCCCTCTCCCTCTCCCTCTCCCTCTCCCTCTCCCTCTCCTCTCCTCTCCTCTCCTCTCCTCTCCTCTCCTCTCCTCTCTTCCCCTCTTCTCCTCTTCTCCCATCCACTCTACTTCACTCCCCTCCTATTTTAATAGGGTTTCTGTGGAGAGAACGGTTTAATTATTTTTATTTGCATTGTTTCACGTGGGCATTAGTTCGTTTTTATTTACTTGTAAAGGCTCTTATTCACAGGTTGTAGATAGTTCTTTGGCCTCTGACATTCATGCTGCGTGTGACCTTGAAGGTAGCTAGTGTTCGTCGAGTGCACACATGTCGAGTCTGCTAATTCGTTTTTTTTTTTCTTTTACCTGTCGAGCCTGAACCTGTCAAGATCAAACTTCCACCACGGCTACAATCTTGTTATATCGACGGCCTGGTACGACATCGGTATAAGCGATCACGCAGCCATTACGCAGCAATTTCATATCTTTCGTGACTGGTTACGAGTTGCCAAGATAGTGACAAGATATATCTCGATATGTTACGAATTCTCACGGTCTCCCACGACATCGTCACTACGTAGTTGTTGCGATTACCTAACGCTAACCCTACGACTCTTCTCAACCTTTGTACAAGTTCAATGCGATTTCATTGGTTGGTCACATGTGCGCGCTCTAGTGTAGAGCTGTAAATATTGGCTGCTATGATAATTTCTGTTTTATTCAGCATCGTGTTCACCAAAGTTTAAGTATTGCAACAGTTGCATTCTGATATCAAATTTACTTAATTCACCCTGTTGGTCATAACGAATGATAAACCAATAGGCGCATATGATATCTCGGTAAAGGTGTGGAAAGAACACTGACCAGAGTAATCTGCATCATTACTAAAGACGTGTTGTGTACCGGAATGCCGTAGTATACCGTGACTGCATATACCACAATTCGTGACCGGTTTCCATAACACGATTGCATAAGATACTTTGTGAACGTCACGGCACCTCTGCCATCACTGAAACACCACAACGACAATGCTAAGACCTATGACGAGCAGAAAAAGCGCCAGGCTTTTTTTCAGACATTATATAATATCTTCTGACTTTTCGAGCTTAGGCGACTGTCCGCGACTGTTGATAAGTGTTCAGGAATATCAAAGATTTTCCCTGACTACTCTACCCAAGGCTTTTAATTTTACGCTGATCGGTGTGAATCGATGTTGAAATCCGGAAGGCGGGGAAAAGGCATTAGATTGCAACACTGTATCATTATCACATCTTCATGAACCTTGTCATGCTCAGGCCATTACGCTTCTCCGTGTCCGTGATAGTTTTGCTTTGTTTACCGACCGAAATCTCGAGCATTTCACGAGAGCAAACGGAATGCTACGCAGCTTCCTTGAACTTTCCGTGAGTCTTGTATTGGTTGATTTAATGGCGGCCGTGACCTTTTGCCTCCCAAGGTCTCCTAATTATCGCCCCTTAGACGTCTCCTTCATCATGCAAGCTGCAGATGCGAAAAAAGAGAAATACGGGGATACAGTCAGCATGAGTCTCACTCGCGTCGCCCATTGTCTCCGACGCGGCTACGTGCTGACGTCATCCTCGCTACCCGCCAACGGCCTCTAGCTGACCTCGACACAGTCCCCGCGCAGCCTAACTAACGGCCAGGCCAGCCGCCGATCGCCAGTGCCTCATCTCGCTTTAATCTCTCTCTCTCTCTCTCTCGTGTGCGCGCTCTCGCTCTCGGACTCCCTGTCACGGTCGGTGTCACGGTTTCTCTCTTACCCTATCCTTCTCTGCCACTCCCTGTCCTGTCCCTCCCACCCTCTCTGGCACCTGTACTACGTTTTATTTCGCGTGTTCTTATTTAACTGCCTATATTAAATTATCCGTTTCCCCCATGCAACTTCCCTTTCTCCCTCCATCCCTCCCTCCCTCCCTCCCTTCCTCCGTCCCCTGCCTTGAGTCTCCCCCTCCCCCTATATCTCTCTCTGCCAACCCTACCTTCCTCCCCTTGACCCACACACTGGCACTTCCTCAACGGGGTCATCGACGCCTCAGCCGCCCACTATCTTACTTGCTACAGTCCCTTTGCACCCACCAGCCGCCCCTCTTATCCCTCCCCCTCTCAGAGACACACTCCCCCTCCCCTCTCTCCAATATCCTTTGTGGGGCCCCCGTCGTTGCCTCCTCCTCCTCCTTTTTCTTCTTCTTCTTTTTTTCCTTTTTCTTTTGCTTTACCTTTTGCTCTTCCTTTCCCTTTCCCTTTTGCTCTTCCTTTCCCTTTCCCTTTCCTTTTCCCTTTCCTTTTCCCTTCCCTTTTCCCTTCCCTTTCCCTTTCCCTTTCCCTTTCCCTTTCCCTTTCCCTTTCCCTTTCCCTTTCCTTTTCCTTTTCCTTTTCCTTTTCCTTTTCCCTTTCCCTTTCCCCTTCCCTTTTCTCTTTCCTCTTCTTTTTCATGATGCGTCCATGATTAGGGATTCTTACTTACGCCCGCGACCTCGCCAAAACGTGAATCGTGCAGCAACAGTGTTGTGTACACATGTTTTGTTCTGCTTGTTTATTTCACGCACCTGTTCATCATCCATGCTCATAAGTCCACTGGATTATTTGTTTTTGTTTTCTTTATATTTTGTTTACGATCTGTTGAACCCTACCTCCGTGATCCTGCTAAGGGCATTCCTCCTTTCCCCGAAGTTTTTGCCGTCGGTGATTCCCTCTTGCTAAACAGGATATGGACTCGTTTAGCCCTCCCCTACCCCTTTTGCCGTGTGGGTTTACAAGGCTGAGGTCCTGTGATGAAAGTCATTACGAGAAGCATGGCATGAACAAGGGAGGACACCGTGAAGGTGAGACGTGTGTGGTGGCCATGGGGAAGGCGTGACAGTGCCAGTCAGGCCCTCGGGATGGCCGGTGTCAGGTTGGTGCTATGGTGTAACGGCGAGGATCAGCCAGACGATAACGACCACTTGTGTAAACAAACTTATTGCGTGCCGCGGACTCCCTTGTTGCTCCAATCTCTACACACGCACATGTACACACCGTCGTTATTATCTTCGTCTCTTTCTCTCTCTCTCTCTCTCTCTCTCTCTCTCTCTCTCTCTCTCTCTCTCTCTCTCTCTCTCTCTCTCTCTCTCTCCTCTCTCTCTCTCCTCTCCCCTCTCTCTCTCTCTCTCTCTCTCTCTCTCTCTCTCTCTCTCTCTCTCTCTCTCTCTCTCTCTCTCTCTCTCTCTCTCTCTCTCTCTCTCTCTCTCCCTCTCTCCCCCTCTCTCCCCTCTCTCCCCTCCCCCTCCCTCCCTCCTCCCTCCCTCCCTCCCTCCCTCCCTCCTCCCTCCCTCCCCCCTCCCCCCCCCTCTCTCTCTTTCTCTCTCGCTCGCTCTCTCTCTCACTCTATGTCTCTCTCTCTCTCTCCTTTCTCCCTCTCTCTCCTCTCTCCCTTCTCTCTCTCTCTCTCTCTCCCTCCCTCTCTCCCTCCCTCCCTCCCTCCCTCTCTCCCTATCTCCCTCTCTCCCTCCCTTATTTCTCTCCCCTATATCTCCCCCCCCCCCCTCTCTCCCTCTCTCGCCCCCCCTCTCCCTCTCTCGCCCCCCCTCTCCCTCTCTCGCCCCCCTCTCTCCCTCTCTCGCCCCCCCCCTCTCCCTCTCTCCCTCTCTCGCCCCCCCCCCTCTCCCTCTCTCGCCCCCCCCCCCTCTCCCTCTCTCCCTCTCTCGCCCCCCTCTCCCTCTCTCGCCCCCCTCTCCTTCTCTCGCCCCCTCTCCCTCTCTCGCCCCCCCCCTCTCTCCCTCGCTCGCTCCCCCCTCTCTCCCTCTCTCTCTATCTCTCCCTCTCCCTCTCCCTCTCCCTCTCCCTCTACCTCTTCCCCCCACCTCCCTCCCCCTCTCTCTCTCTCTGCGCACGCGCGTGTGCTTTGTTCGTCTCCAGTCCAACATCATATCCTACAGCTGTTCTCAACTTGCCTTTCTAGATACCCTTCCGTTAAGATTTCTTCTCATGATTAGGTCGAACACTTGGCCCTGTTGGCACCCTCCCTTGAGGATCCACGCTGTCCGATTCCACTGCCTCCGAATTTTAGGAAGAAACGGGTCATCAATTTCCTCGAAAGTCGCAGGAGCATAGACGGGCTATGGGGAATATGAAGAACATGGACAAGGCGCCATCTGGCACAGGGTGATAGCATTGCTGGGATTTCGGAAATGAATTTATAGCGTCCTATTTCGGGGCTAGCAGATTAGAATAAGTGAGTTACACATGCGGCGGGAATGTACTATTCAGTATGTATGGAGTGCGATTCAGGGAGCGATGCCAAGTTCTTGTCTTTATTGTTGAACATGTAAGTCATTCAAGCTCCGTGTGAGTCGCAAGCCTTACTTACTCCAGTGTGCAACCGTAGTCTCATGATCGTGTCTGGCAAATGGTGGTGTCCTGTGGGGAGGACACGCAAAGTACCTTTTGATTTATTTTAGTCTTAAATATGATTTAAATTAGGAACTAAGTCATCGTGATTTTTTGGCCGATAGGATGATTAAGGTTATTAAACGGCATTACAGTGCAGCCCTTCAGACATTTATAGAATTCATCCTTGTGATGCCCTTCTAAAGATTGTTTTTTTTTTCAATTGCTTTTTGTTGGGTATGTAAATGATTCTGTAGATATTTAAATAAACGTTCCAGTTCAGCTCCTGCTCCGCCTGTCCTACATCCCATCTGTCGTTCTTCCCCGCTCCCTGTTTAGCATGCCTACCCATGGGTCTTCGGTGTTGTCCAGCTTGTTGGTTTCGTTTCCTCTCCTCCTGCTGCCCATTCTCTCTCTCTCTCTCTCTCTCTCTCTCTCTCTCTCTCTCTCTCTCTCTCTCTCTCTCTCTCTCTCTCTCTCTCTCTCTCTCTCTCTCTCCTCCCCCCCCCTCCTCTCTCCTCTCTTCTCTCCCCCTCTCTCTCTCTCTCTCTCTCTCTCTCTCTCTCTCTCTCTCTCTCTCTCTCTCTCTCTCTCTCTCTCTCTCCCCCCCTCTCTCTCTCTCTCTCTCTCTCCCTCTCTCTCTCTCTCTCTCTCTCTCTCTCTCTCTCTCTCTCTCTCTCTCTCTCTCTCTCTCTCTCTCCCTCCCTCCCTCCCTCCCTCCCTCCCTCCCTCCCTCCCTCCCTCCCTCCCTCTCCCTCCCCCTCTTCTCCTCTCCCATTCTCTTCCTCTCCCTCCCCCTCTCTTTTCTGGGAAGAGTGGGGTGAGAAGTGAGGCAGGAAAGGGAAGGGAAAGGATCTTTCCTCGTCATGTGACTCAAACTTTGCCTTGGCCTTTGGGAGAACGCTCTGAAAAAAAACGCACACTTTCGAGTCAAGTTCATACGCCTTCTAGTTAAAGACTAACTTTCGAAAGTATGCGTTCCAACAGCACGCAATGAAATGTCTCGAACGCGCTTGCATGCAACCTGTCTTCGAACCACAAGAGAGCGTCGCGGCCCGGTGACGCACGCTTTGGCACGGTTCTGATGACGCACACGCACGACCCGTGACGCAGCTCCTGTCGGTCGGCCGTGTGAGTGACCTTGAAAACCCACAATCGATTCTCGTGTGCGTGAGTAAGATGGGTTGCCGGCGGCCAGTTTTTTGGGGGGCAATTTCTTCAGAGGATGGAGAGGGGGAAAGACGCGGTCACGGAGTACGGCGTAGTAGGCCTGCTCCCCCCGCCTTCTCTCTCTCTCTCTCTCTCTCTCTCTCTCTCTCTCTCTCTCTCTCTCTCTCTCTCTCTCTCTCTCTCTCTCTCTCTCTCTCTCTCTCTCTCTCTCCCTCCCTCCCTCCCTCCCTCCCTCCCTCCCTCCCTCCCTCCCTCCCTCCCTCCCTCCCTCCCTCCCTTCCCTCCTTCCTTCCTTCCTTCCTTCCTTCCTTCCTTCCTTTTCTCCCTCTCCCTCTCTTTCTGCATTTGGTTCCGCTTTGGCCTCTCTCCCTCTCGGCCTGACGCAAGGAAGCCCCGAAAGAGAGAGAGAGAGAGAGTGCGCGGAAGGGCCGGCCTTACTCAACGTGCGTCTTTTGGATCATTCCCCACGTGTTTTTGTGGCCTTTTTTGCGTGACAGCCATACGTCGGCGTTGCATTGGGGCGGCGTGGCTTGTCAAGGCTGGCGGCGGGACCTTCACCGCAGCCGCGCCAGATCTACGCAGGACTCCTGTGCTTGACATTGATGTGCGTTTCGTCAGTCAGCAACTCATTTGTTCATCCATTTACTTGTTTATTCTCCTCTGTTTATGCAGTCGATTGTATAAATTAGAAATTCTATATCTTTCATGAGAATGAGGCGAGCAATGAAATGATTTTCCCCACCTAGTGCTAGCATGTAATCCTCGTGTGACGTAAAAAAGGGATAGATCATCCCTCTGCTTCGGCTTGGCGACAAGCGTCAGAATATAGAATCACTCGAAGAAGTGAACGGAACGTGAAGGGGAATATTTGCATTTTATGTCAGAGGCGGTGAAGTAGTCAAGCTATGATGAAAAGGGAGAAGGCGAGGTTATGCAAGTGACTAGCAAAAGGGGGGGAGATACTGCGCGTTTCGAAGGAACCGGTGGCTGCGAGTGGGACTTGCCTCTCTGTACTTTGGAACTTTGTGTTTGTTAGAAAGTTGTCGGGTGATCTTTGCTTATTTCTTTAAATAAACAATGGTGGAATGGACTAAGCTTATGTATATTTAAAATGGATTAGGTATTCGGATGGATTTTTCTCTCTTTTCAGGGTCAAGCCTGTAGGTGTAACTATTAGCGGATAATTATACGCAGAATAAAAAAGTTATTTAGACCAGTAAAGTTGCAAATAAACCAGATTACCACATGACTAGAGATGTCGCGACAGGCTTCTCGGCAAGCATAGCCCGAAGAGGGCAGGGTGAACACAAGTTTTCCTCTTGCGCAGGTCAACAGTTGCATAGTACATAGGGTGGCGGGTGTAAGGCAGGTCGTGGGCCAACGCGAGTATATATTTACTCGGAAGACGCCGTGTCAACAAGCCAAGTGGCAGATGGATAAAAAGGTGTGTAATTAGGGTGAGGCGGATCAATGTCAGGTCGAGGGCTTACTCCACGAGGCCGAGGAGGTTGTTAGTACCTGCACTCCTGGGCGAAGTAGATTCTTCTTAGATGCGTTTTGAAGGAAAAAAAATGTATTTAATTCTAGCATACATTTAATGTTGTTGTGTTGCAGACAATAAATATCCGGCTTCTTTCCCATTCATATAGTTTGTCTTTGTTTTCTTGATTGTTTAATGTGGATTTTTTTGTGTGATGAATGACCTCAAACCATCGGCTCGCGTGCTATAATGGGATTCCAAGAGTAGCACGTCGCACTTTGTTCCAACGGCCTCGCATAAGGGCGGTTAACTTTTATGCGTGCCGTAAACATTTGCAACATTTATTTAGTTGTTTCTTGGCAACAGGCGTTAATGGTGTGTAACCACGTAATGCTCTGTGGTGACTGACTTGACCTCGGTGTAAGTATTTGTAGCACACGCGCGCACTACTAGATTCCTTTTTTAAGTGTATGGAATTCAGGCAGAAGTAACCGTGCGAGAAACTAGCTGCGCGGGAACCTCTGGCGGAGAGATGAGCAAGGCGTTTCTGAGGTATTTTATCACTCAGTGGATTTCAGTGTTCCTCCCCCCGCCATATAACGGCAGAGGCCACGCAAGCAGTTTATTTGCCCAGAAGAATAAACTTTTTCATTCTATATGGAAGAAAGAAAGAAAAAAAAAAACGAATTGGAAAATACCGGCGCAGGCGCGTCTAGGCTTCTGTCACGAACCATAATTGCCTCATTACCCTGTAAAGTGTACGCAGCGAAGGGGTCAACCTCCGGCATGCGAAACAAACCACAAAACGGCGGGACGAGCGCGGCGCGTGTAGTGCACGTGCGTCGCGGAGCTTGTGCGGCGGCATCGGGCGCTGCACCCTGACCCCGTCGTGTATAATGTAGCACCAGGGGTCTCGCGGTGCCCGGCGCCCTCCTGGGCGGGGGCTAAACAGCGCAAGGTGTTGGCAAAGATGCGCTGATGGGGGAATATGGAGAGGAGAATGTGTGTGGACAACAGGGTGATATTTCTCTCTCTCTCTCTCTCTCTCTCTCTCTCTCTCTCTCTCTCTCTCTCTCTCTCTCTCTCTCTCTCTCTCTCTCTCTCTCTCTCTCTCTCTCTCTCTCTCTCTCTCTCTCTCTCTCTCTCTCTGTTATGCCAATTTCTTTGGCGGGACTTCCGAAAGTGACGAAGCTTTGAAAAAGTACTTTTACTTTTACATTTTAACCTGTCGGCTTCATAATAACTCGATTATAAAAAAAAGAATGAAAAGTGTATTTTAATGTTATTGATAATTGTTGGGTACATTCATACTTGCTTGTTGCAACAGTGTTTTTAGTTTCATTGACAGTTCTCAGAAAGAATTTAATGTTCGGTTTGTAGTTTGACCATAAGTAAGGTATTTCAATGAGTTCTAGAAAAAGTGCAGGTCTGTTCATTATCTTGTTCTTGTGTTTGCTCATTTTTAGGCTTAGTGTTATGTAAAGAAGGAGCTTTATTGCGTATCCAGACATCTGTCTAGGATCTAAATGAAGTAATGCTCATTTCCTTGGTGTTGGGGTAACTGCGACATTTCGTCGAATAAGAGCAATGTTTTGGACGTCATGTTGAGTGTAATGTAATGTCACAGCTGTCACTGTGCATTTCCTTTAAAGACGTCTGGCCAACGTGCGTTTCTCTCCCGATAAAAATGGGGCGGACATTAATGGGCAGTTGCTGCAAAATGTTGATGCAGATCGTAGGAACGCTAGCGGTAGAAATAAAAATGACAGAAATGCCAAAGTTAATATAGTGAACATGTGTTGAAGACTATGTGACTTAGGGGCCTTGTAAAGTTAGCCTGCGGGAGAGAAAGAGAAAAGGGAGATAACAAGAGAGAGATACGGGGCCAATCGTCGGCGCTGCAGATCGCAGGCTGACCCGAACTGAAAGCTGGGTGACTAAGGTCCCGGGGAAGCCCCGAGACAACTTACGACCTGGGTCATGGGTGTTCCCCGTTCTTCAGGCGGGAGGGACTCCCATTTCTTCCATCTCCTCTTTCCCTCCACTCCTCCCAACACCCGCTTCTCTTTTTGAAATTTTCTCCCTCCCTCTTTCTCTCTCTCTCTCTCTCTCTCTCTCTCTCTCTCTCTCTCTCCCTCTCTCCCTCTCTCTCTCTCTCTCTCTCTCTCTCTCTCTCTCTCTCTCTCTCTCTCTCTCCTTCCTCCCTCCCTCCCTCCCCCTCCCTCCCTCCCCCTCCCTCCCTCCCTCTCCCCCTCTCCCTCTCCCTCTCCCTCTCTCTCTCTCTCTCTCTCTCCCCCTCCCTCTCCCTCCCTCTCTCTCTCTCCCCCTCTCTCTCTCTCTCTCTCTCTCTCTCTCTCTCTCTCTCTCTCTTCTCTCTCTTCTCTCTCTTCTCTCTCTCTCTCCCTCTCTCTCTCTCTCTCTCTCTCTCTCTCTCTCTCCCTCTCTCCCTCTCTCCCCTCTCCCTCTCCCTCCCTCCCTCCCCCTCCCCCCTCTCTCTCTGTCTCTCTCTTGCTCCCTCCCTTCCCCCCTCCCTCCCCCCCTCCCCCCTCCTTCTCCCTCTCCATATCTAACTTCCTTTCTTTTTTTTTATCTCCTTCCTTCCCTCCCTCCACCCCCCCCGCCCCCTTCCCCCCCTTTCTCTCTTCTCTCTCTCCTCTCTCTCCTCTCTCGTCTCTCTTCCCTCTCTCTCTCTTCTTCCTCCTCTCTCTCCTCTCCTCCCTCCCTCCTCCTCACCCCTCCCTCCCTCCCTCCCCCTCCCTCCCTCCCTCCCTCCTTCCCTCCTTCCTTCCTTCCTTGCTTCCTTCCTTTTCTCCCTCTCCCTCTCTTTCTGCATTTGGTTCCGCTTTGGCCTCTCTCCCTCTCGGCCTGACGCAAGGAAGCCCCGAAAGAGAGAGAGAGAGAGAGAGTGCGCGGAAGGGCCGGCCTTACTCAACGTGCGTCTTTTGGATCATTCCCCACGTGTTTTTGTGGCCTTTTTTGCGTGACAGCCATACGTCGGCGTTGCATTGGGGCGGCGTGGCTTGTCAAGGCTGGCGGCGGGACCTTCACCGCAGCCGCGCCAGATCTACGCAGGACTCCTGTGCTTGACATTGATGTGCGTTTCGTCAGTCAGCAACTCATTTGTTCATCCATTTATTTGTTTGTTCTCTTGAGTTTAATCAGTCGATTGTATAAATTAGAGAAATTCTATATCTTTCATGAGAATGAGGCGAGCAATGAAATGATTTTCCCCACCTAGTGCTAGCATGTAATCCTCGTGTGACGTAAAAAAGGGATAGATCATCCCTCTTTGCTCCGGCTTGGCGACAAGCGTCAGAATATAGAATCACTCGAAGAAGTGGAGAGATGATGAACGGAACGTGAAGGGGAATATTTGCATTTTATGTCAGAGGCGGTGAAGAAGTCAAGCTACGATGAAAAGGGAGAAGGCGAGGTTATGCAAGTGACTAGCAAAAGGGGGGGAGATATTGCGCGTTTCGAAGGAACCGGTGGCTGCGAGTGGGACTTGCCTCTCTGTACTTTGGAACTTTGTGTTTGTTAGAAAGTTGTCGGGTGATCTTTGCTTATTTCTTTAAATAAACAATGGTGGAATGGACTAAGCTTTTGTATATTTAAAATGGAATAGGTATTCGGATAGATTTTTCTCTCTTTTCAGGGTCAAGTCTGTAGGTGTAACTCTTAGCGGTTAATTATACGCAGAATAAAAAAGTTATTTAGACCTGTAAAGTTGCAAATAAACCAGATTACCACATGACTAGAGATGTCGCGACAGGCTTCTCGACAAGCATAGCCCGAAGAGGGCAGGGTGAACACAAGCTTTCCTCTTGCGCAGGTCAACAGTTGCATAGTACATAGGGTGGCGGGTGTAAGGCAGGTCGTGGGCCAACGCGAGTATATATTTACTCGGAAGACGCCGTGTCAACAAGCCAAGTGGCAGATGGAAAAAAAGGTGTGTAATTAGGGTGAGGCGGATCAATGTCAGGTCGAGGGCTTACTCCACGAGGCCGAGGAGGTTGTTAGTACCTGCACTCCCAGCCCTCACCTGGGCCGTAAAGATAAGAGATGCGAACCACATGTGTTTTGCCGACATCCGTCTGTCAATGCACAGGTTACTTACTGACTGGGAGGGAACGCAGGGGCCTCCGCTTTTTTGTTTTTCGAGAGCGTCCTTTTACTGATGTTCGTGCTATGTGCATAAGGAATCCCAAGGGCTCTGAGTAGATGCAGCGGCGAGATAAAGAGAGCGGAGTGGCGCGTGGGGCGCCTGAGGAACACGCTTCCTCACAGAGCCAGTGTTGGAGGTGAGGGGGTCAGCGCGCCAGGTGAAGTCGACACGTGTGTTGAATGGTCAAGGGTGAGGAGGCGTAGGTGGCGGCGTGGTATTGATCGTGGGAAGGGCATCTCCCCCTCCCATGTCTCCTCGGGCTCCCCTACTCCCGCCCTCCATCCTCCATCCCGATCTTCCACGCGCCCCGGGGGGAGGGGAGGGAGGGGAGGGAAGAGAAGGCACTGTTAGCCAGGCCAGTTGGTGAGGCGGCCTGCCGTGCATGCAGCCTGGCTGTCATTATCTCATACCACACGCTCTCTTCCTCTCTCTCTCTCTCTTTCATGTAGCCCTCCAGCATGTCGGAATTTACAGTTTTGCGGTGGAATCCTGGACGCATTTTAAGCTGATTTCAGATCGGCCGAGTAAAAGAAATGTCAATTTTTCGAAACCAATCTTGCGAATGCTCATGCGCGAAGTAGATTCTTCTTAGATGCGTTTTGAAGGAAAAAAAATGTATTTAATTCTAGCATTACATTAATGTTGTTGGGTTGCAGACAATAAATATCCGGCTTCTTTCCCATTCATATAGTTTGTCTTTGTTTCTTGGATTGTTAATGTGGTGATTTTTTGTGTGATGAATGACCTCAAACCATCGGCTCGCGTGCTATAATGGGATTCCAAGAGTAGCACGTCGCACTTTGTTCCAACGGCCTCGCATAAAGGCGGTTAACTTTTATGCGTGCCGTAAACATTTGCAACATTTATTTAGTTGTTTCTTGGCAACAGGCGTTAATGGTGTGTAACCACGTAATGCTCTGTGGTGACTGACTTGACCTCGGTGTAAGTATTTGTAGCACACGCGCGCACTACTAGATTCCTTTTTTAAGTGTATGGAATTCAGGCAGAAGTAACCTTGCGAGAAACTAGCTGCACGGGAACCTCTGGCGGAGAGATGAGCAAGGCGTTTCTGAGGTATTTTATCACTCAGTGGATTTCAGTGTTCCTCCCCCGCCATATAACGGCAGAGGCCATGCAAGGAGTTTATTTGCCCAGAAGAATAAACTTTATTTCATTCTATATGGAAGAAAGAAAGAAAGAAAGAAAAAAACGAATTGGAAAATACCGGCGCAGGCGCGTCTAGGCTTCTGTCACGAACCATAATTGCCTCATTACCCTGTAAAGTGTACGCAGCGAAGAGGTCAACCTCCGGCATGCGAAACAAACCACAAAACGGCGGGACGAGCGCGGCGCGTGTAGTGCACGTGCGTCGCGGAGCTTGTGTGGCGGCATCGGGCGCTGCACCCTGACCCCGTCGTGTATAATGTAGCACCAGGGGTCTCGCGGTGCCCGGCGCCTTCCTGGGCGGGGGCTAAACAGCACAAGGTGTTGGCAAAGATGCGCTGATGGGGGAATATGGAGAGGAGAATGTGTGTGGACAACAGGGTGATATTTCTCTCTCTCTCTCTCTCTCTCTCTCTCTCTCTCTCTCTCTCTCTCTCTCTCTCTCTCTCTCTCTCTCTCTCTCTCTCTCTCTCTCTCTCTCTCTCTGTTATGCCAATTTCTTTGGCGGGACTTCCGAAAGTGACGAAGCTTTGAAAAAGTACTTTTACTTTTACATTTTAACCTGTCGGCTTCATAATAACTCGATTATAAAAAAAAGAATGAAAAGTGTATTTTAATGTTATTGATAATTGTTGGGTACATACTGCTTGTGCAACTGTGTTTTTAGTTTCATTGACAGTTCTCAGAAAGAATTTAATGTTCGTGTTGTAGTTTGACCATAAGTAAGGGTATTTCAGATGAGTTCTAGAAAAAGTGCAGGTCTGTTCATTATTCTTGTTCTTGTGTTTGCTCATTTTTAGGCTTAGTGTTATGTAAAGAAGGAGCTTTATTGCGTATCCAGACATCTGTCTAGGATCTAAATGAAGTAATGCTCCCTGTCTGTGTGTTGGGGTAACTGCGACATTTCGTCGAATAAGAGCAATGTTTTGGACGTCATGTTGAGTGTAATGTAATGTCACAGCTGTCACTGTGCATTTCCTTTAAAGACGTCTGGGCCACGTGCGTTCTCCGATAAAATGGGGGCGGTCATGATGGCAGTTGCTGCAAAATGTTGATGCAGATCGTAGGAACACTAGCGGTAGAAATAAAAATTACAGAAATGCCAAAGTTAATATAGTGAACATGTGTTGAAGACTATGTGACTTAGGGGCCTTGTAAAGTTAGCCTGCGGGAGAGAAAGAGAAAAGGGAGATAACAAGAGAGAGATACGGGACCAATCGTCGGCGCTGCAGATCGCGGGCTGACCCGAACTGAAAGCTGGGTGACTAAGGTCCCGGGGAAGCCCCGAGACAACTTACGACCTGGGTCATGGGTGTTCCCCGTTCTTCAGGCGGGAGGGACTCCCATTTCCTCCATCTCCTCTTTCCCTCCACTCCTCCCAACACCCGCTTCTCTTTTTGAAATTTTCTCCCTCCCTCCCTCTCTCTCTCTCTCTCTCTCTCTCTCTCTCTCTCTCTCTCTCTCTCTCTCTCTCTCCTCTCTCCTCTCTCCTCTCTCTCTCTCTCTCTCCTCCCTCCCTCTCCTTCCCTCCTTCCCCTCCTTCCCTCCTCTCCCTCTCCCCTCCCTCTCCTCTCCCCTCCCTCCTCTCCCTCTCCCTCTCCCTCTCCCTCTCCCTCTCCCTCTCCTCTCCTCCTCTCTCTCTCTCTCTCCTCTCTCTCTCCTCCTCTCTCTCTCCTCTCTCTCTCTCTCTCTCTCTCCTCTCCCTCTCTCCCTCACTCTCCCTCTCTCCCCTCTCCCCCTCCCTCCTCTCCTCCCTCCCCCTCCCCCCTCTCTCTCTGTCTCTCTCTTGCTCCCTCCTTCCTCCCTCCCTCCCCCCCTCCCCCCTCCTTCTCCCTCTCCATATCTAACTTCCTTTCTTTTTTTTTATCTCCTTCCTTCCCTCCCTCCCTCCCCTCCTTATCCCCCATAATCCCTTATCTCCCTCCTCCCGTCTCTCTCTCTCCCTTTCCATAGCTATCTAACTTGCTTCCTTCTTTCTCTCCTTTCCTCCCTCTCTCCTTATCCCCCAGAATTCCCTATCTCCCTCCCCCCTCTCTCTCCCTCTCCATAGCTATCTAACTTCCTTCCTACCTTCTTTCTCTCCTTCCCTTCTTATCCTCCATAATCCCCTATCTCCCTCCCTCCCTCTCCCCCTCTCTCCTTCTTTCCTTCCTCTAGACGCCATTTCTTACTATCTGTGCATGTCTCGTTCCCCCATTTTTATTCCGTTTTCTCTCTTACCCATTCTCTTTTCTCCCGTTTTCTCTTGCTCCTCCGTTCTCTCTTTTTCTTCCCCGCTTCTTTTCCCTTTCCCTTGTTTTGGTAATTTCTTTCTCGTAGACATCGTAGCCAGAGCGCGACACCAGCGTACATGAATGATGTAATATTTCGAGAATTATTTGATAGAAAAAAAACAAAGTGAAATACAAATAAGCGAGAAATGAATTCTCTTTTAAAACGCTTCTGCCTTTACCCCCCCTACCCTTCCCACCTCTCTTTCTGCCAGCCCCTCCTGGGACCCCCTCCTGGGACCCCCTCCTCTCCCAGGCCACCGCACGCATACACAGCATTCAATAATCCCGCAAGTGCCGTGGGCGGGGTGTGACGACACTGTGCATCGCGCGCCCTTCCCCTACGCATCCTTTTTGGGTCCCCGCAGAGCTGTTAGCCTTTGGGATGGTGGAATATGATCTTTACAAAAATGGGCAGCAAAGAGGAAAGGGGTGGGGGGTACCTGATGTTGAGGTTAGCGGGTGGTGGGGTGTTATTTCTCAAATCGACATTGTCATGCTAGGTCGTCCCTCCCACTTTTCCGCCCCCTCTCCTCCTCCACTTTGGTAGTCACAGAAAGACCATGGATGTCCCCTACCCTCTCTCTCTCTCTCTCATTTTCTCCAAGCGCATATTCTCTTGCAAGGTGCCTCGGCTTGCAGAAGGTCGATCGGTGTGTCCTTCCCCTCTTTCCTCTTTATGTTTATCCTGTTGCATTTCTCCCCATCTCCATCTTCTCCTATTCCCTAGTCTGACCCACTTTCACACTGTCCTCTCGCCTTACCTTCTCTCCCCTCTCCTCTTCCCCTGGCGCTCCTCCCTTCATCCTTAGCGCCCCCCTCCCTCCCTCCTTACCCTGCGGGTGCGAGTCCCTGCACGAGTTGTGTGAAGGCGAGGAGGATGAGTGATAGATTCCTGCCTTGCGTGAATGGGCGGCGTGCAAGCTGGAGGCCATCACAACTGGCCCTCCGCATTCATCTCGGGCCAGCGGTTCCCACGGGAGCTTGCGGCCGCTTGCTTTGCTCTTCTTCGGTGTCCGTGTCGTCGCCACGCTGGGCGCCGCTCTTCGTGCACCGCTTGCGTGATGGGGAGCGGGGGGGGAGTGGAGGGAGTCAAAAGGCTGAAGGGTTGTAGAATTATAAGAGTGAGCGGGAGGACGGCTGAAGAGTTATTCGTCGTGCACATTCGATGGAGTTCGCCTTAGGTCAAACATAGCAGAGTCTTTAGGGGGGGGGAGGGGAAGAGGTGTAAAGGAATCCCGAGAGAGAGAGAGAGAGAGAGAGAGAGAGAGAGAGAGAGAGAGAGAGAGAGAGAGAGAGAGAGAGAGAGAGAGAGAGAGGGGGGGTGGAGATTCTCGATTGAAGGGGCCACAGTGGCATTCTCTCTTGTTAGGGGAGAGGTGGTGGGTGGGAGGGGGTGCAGTTACCGAAATAAGAATGCTTTGATTTTATTAATAACCATCGCCGAAGGAGATTAAATTAAGAGACATATTTTGTCAGTACGATCCATCATAGAAAACGGATCTGCTAGGGAAACAATTTTCCCTGAAAATGTTATAGATTCAATAGAGTAGACATCATTGTCATCCTCATCACCTCATATCATCTTCAATCTCTAAACATCCAGGACAGACTATGCACCGCAGCAACATTCGTGAGCCGGAAACTCGGGCAAGCATCTTGTTACTGATAATTGTCTCTCATTGGTCGTTAATGAGTGCTGAATCACCATACAAATTGATTATCCCCGGGCCACTGCGTCGACGTTTATTAGATTCGGTAGTTAGCGATTGCGAACAAAACCGAGTTAGGATTTTTTTTACACTGTGAGTGCCATGGGGCTTGGCCATGTGGCGCTCTGGTGTGGATGTGTGTTTGTGCCAGCGCAGACGGGACATAGGGAAGATAAGGAAGGGAATTGTGACGAAGTTTTTCACACACGCTCGCATGCATGCTCACTCACACATGCACGCACGCACGCGCGCATACACAGACACACACGCACGCACACGCACACGCACACACACGCGCGCACGCACGCACGCACCAACATATAGAGACAGGGAGCGAGAAGGAAAATTGCCATGCAGAAGGAGTAAGAGAGAAAGCTCCATGGCATTTTCCGGCAGGTTCGTGAGTGAGCGGGACGGCAGCGCCTGCGAGCGGGCGAGCCAGCGCTAATTGCATCCCGGTGGCGAGCGTATTGATGTAAGGCGATGGCGGCGTGTGTAGGTAGCGCTCGCTGGCCGCGCTTGCACAGAGTTTTGACCAACCGTGTTTATTTTCGCGGCGGCCTCCCTGCCTCCCCCCTTACCCTTCCTCTTCCCCTTGCCCCTAACTCCTTCCCTAGTACTACCCCCCCTCCTAACCATCTTCCCCTGCCTGCCCCTGCCTGCCTCCCGTTCGCCCAATGCAAAACTTTTTCCCTTCCCGACCCTCGTTGCCATTTTTCATTTTATGCTGCCCATGCTGTTGCCAAGTCATCTCTTTTTTTTATTTTTAGTGTTATTTTTTATGTTTACGGCATTGTGTATTTCGGTAATGAATAATGTATATCTGGCTTTGCATTGTTTAAGCATAATTGTTTCAATGGGCTGTCCATGGTTCGGCCATGATACATAATCCCTGCATAATATAAGTTAATATTGTTTTGTTATTGAAAATGTTCAGCCGCTGCTCCACACTGGTATTTTGAATTTGCATTATATATAAATGTGTACGTGTACATGTTTATATATATGTAGATAGATAGATAGATAGATAGATAGATATAGATAGATATAGATGTAGATATGTATATATACATCTACATCTACATCTACATATACATATACATATACATACATGTATATACATATACACACACACACACACACACACACACACACACACACACACACACACACACACACACACACACACACACACACACACACACACACATATATATATACACACATACATACATACAATATATGTAAACAGTTTATGTGTTCATGTTAGTGTTATTTATATCGTTGAAACTTTCTTCATTTTTTAAATATGTTTTATGACTTACTCTCCTCTCCCTCTCTCCTTCCTGCCTTTTCGTTATCCGCCCTTCCTGTTCCATTCTCCCCTCTTTAGGCGCCCCCATCTCTGCTTTCTTTCTTTCTCCCCCTCCCCTTTTCTTCCCTCCTTTTCTCCTTCCTTCCTTCCTCCTTTCTTCCTTCCGTCCCCATCTTTATCGTGTTTAACCGTATTTCATCTCCATTCTAACCACCCCGTGCTGAGGCCACTCGTCCTCTCCTCTCGCTTCTCTTCCATCCTTAACCGTTCATTTATCATGTGTCGTGCTCTCTCTTCTCATTCCTCTCTCTCTCTCTCTCTCTCTCTCTCTCTCTCTCTCTCTCTCTCTCTCTCTCTCTCTCTCTCTCTCTCTCTCTCTCTCTCTCTCTCTCTCTCTCTCTCTCTCTCTCTCTCTCTCTCTCTCTCTCTCTCTCTCTCTCTCTCTCTCTCTACATCTTTTCCTTATTCGTCTCTCACATTTGTTTGTTTATATATTTTGTCAAGGTTTCTGTTTTAATGGATAAGCCATTAAATTACTTTCCATCTCCATCTTTTTCCATATAATGTTATTCTGATTTATCGGTTTGACGATATTCTGATATATCGGATGTGCAGTCTTAAAAAATAGGAAAGTGAAAAAAACAAACAAACAAACAAACTTATGTTTTACTTTTTGGTCCTTTTTTACGTTCTTTTCTACGTTGATACTTCGTTTATTTGTTAATGTTCTCTCATCCGTTGGTATTTCATTGATGTTTTGTTTAACGTTCTTGTTATACCTTGGTCCATTGGTACTGATGATTTCTACGTTGAAATTTCGATGGAGATGCCTCGTTACCTTTGCGCCGTGCATTACTGGTCCTCGTGCGTCCCCGCTGCTCGAGTCCAGTTCAGTTCGCGACGGCTGCTTTGTACGTTCTTTTTTTCCCCTCGCGTTGTCTCGTATTTTTGTGTCTCCCCTCGCTGTGCTTTGCCCCTCACTCGCCCTAGAAGAGAGAACCGTTCTGCTCTCCCGAGGTCTTCTCTTTGTGCATCTCCGCAGACCCTTCTCTTCATGGTCCTCAGCACCCCTCTCTGCCTGTTTCTCGGCCCCCCTTTCCCGCATGTTCTTCAGCACCCTCAGGTTTCCATCTCTGTAATCTGCTTCTCTCTTTTGTGGTGCGCCTGCATTGCACCTCCTCGTTACAGTGCATCTTGGGATCCCCCTTCCCTCAAGAACCCTCCCCCTCCCCCCCCTTCCTCCCTCGTGTAGCCACGGCCCTGGTCCCCTCCCCACCTGTAGTGCATCCTCGTGACTACTGCAGTGTACCCTAGGACCCCTCTCCGTTGCACTGTAGTGCGGGAAGCCCCTCACAGTATGTACATGCAAACCTCTTACCGTGAGTGAGCCACGGTCCCCCAGGGCAGCGGGAACGCCAGCGCTCCCTTCGGTGGCTCAGGCCGTGGTCCTGAATTATTTTTAGGGGATCGTAGGTGAACGAGTATGTGATTGGTGATGTTTGAATCGAGCGGGCCTCCCCCCCCCCCTCCGGTCCTTACCCAGAAAAGCACACTTCTTTTCTCTGGCGCGTTGGCCATGTTAACGGGAGCGTGTTCTCCCATGCTCTTTTGTTGGCAACCCAACTATCACGCTCGCAAGATTGAAAGGTATCAAGGGGATGAGTCGATTAGTGAAGATTTAATGATAATGATCTGTGATTTGTTTCTTTTACTAATGTCTTTCATTTTCTGTAAAAAAGAAAAAAAATTATTTGCCTCTTTAAGCGCTGGAGTTATTTCTGCCCTCCCCGACGTGCTTATCCCCCTCCCCCTTTTCCCTCTGATCCACGAAGCCCTCGAAGTGCCAGCAATCCCCAGCAGACTTGAATATCCCCCGTGCAGTGCTGTGCGATAACCCTCTACAGATTCCATGCCTTAAGACTTCACCCCTCCCTGCCCCTTCCTGCCACTCCATCCATTCACCCCTTCCCCTTTTCCTCCTCCCCCCCCCCCTCCCTTCCTCTTGCCATCCAGTACTGTTTGTGCGCTGGCCTCATGACGCTATAACATATTCCTTCCGATCTTCCCATGAAGATCGGAAGATCCTCTCCCCCCCTTCATTTACCCCTCCCTCACCCCTCCCTCTTACCCCACCAGGAAGAATTCTGGCGGGCAAGTGGACTTCCCGATGGGTCTTCGAGTTCACTTTTTTATATTTTTTCTTATTTTTCCCCCCCTTTTTCCCCCTCACTCTCGCATGAATCCACTCTCCAGTTATCGATTTTTAGGGAGGGTTTTATAATGTCGCAGGCAAACACGGGATTTAATTAAGATTGCGGATTCTTATAATTCGATTAATTTTGCACTCTTGACTGCATTAATATTATATGCTCTGTTAACCCCTTTGGAACGAATCCGTTTATGCATGTGGTGATGAAAATGGAATTTGCATTCAGGCCGCGAAAAGAACAGAATTTCAACCCGAAAACAAGTCTTTCTTTTCCCCGCGTCCGAGCCGTAGCATGTACAGAGTGCAGTAGCGGGCGTCCTCAATGCCCCTGCTGTTATGAATCTCTCTTTTTTGTTCTTAATTGTGCGAACGGCGGCGGCAGCGGCGGCGGTGGCGGCATAGATTGCATCGTGGATGGTGGCACGAGTTGTAGGCCGGGAATATTTGATGACAAATTGAAGAGTGTTGTATGAATAGCAACGCGGTGGTCGCCATATCAAAAATTCAAAACTCCCGAGTCGCTGCGATTTGGTGACACTCCAGATGGCCAGTGGACCCCCTTCATCCCCCCCCTCCCCTCCCCTCCCCGCTCTCCCTCTCACCCTCCTTCTCCTCCTTCCTCTTCTCTACCCCCTAACCCCCCGCCCCTCCATCTCCCTCGAGGGAACGCTGCGATAATGTAGTATTAATTTCTTATTAATGTACTGGATCGGAGAAAACTGCGCATCGGGAGACAGAATGCGAAACGGTGGATCATGTCGTATGTGAGCGTCGTAACTGTCGCTCGGGAATTACTGTCAGTGTGCGGGGAGGCCATCCATCTATCCTATGCATCGATTATCCCATTAGAATGCATGCAGTGTGAAGAAAATTGTCGTGGTGGATTGTCGCAAGGATTGATCAGTTGCTACGATTAATTCTCGGAAAATGTTGTCCTGAGCGAAGTTCGACATTAGGTTGAGAGAGAGAGAGAGAGAGAGAGAGAGAGAGAGAGAGAGAGAGAGAGAGAGAGAGAGAGAGAGAGAGAGAGAGAGAGAGAGAAACCTTGGTGATTTGGTGGGAAAAGGGTTCTCGGAGGGGTTGGTGGAGGGAAATAGAGGGGGATGGTTGGTGGTTGTGGTGGATCGGGAGGGAGGAAGGGAAGGAAGGAAGGAAGGATGGATGGATGGATGGATGGATGGATGGATGGATGGATGGATGGATGGATGGAAGGAAGGAAGGAAGGAAGGAAGGAAGGAAGGAAGGAAGGAAGGAAGGAAGGAAGGAAAAGAAAGGAAAGGAAAGGAAAGGAAGGAAGGGAAGAAGGAAGGAAGGAAGGAAGGAATAGAGGAAGGTGAGAAGGGTGTTGCTGGCGATGGTCCTTGTCAAGTTTCTGGATTGCGGGGAAGAGGATAGAGATGGATGTCAAATGGATATTGATGCCAACAAATGATGTTATTGATAGTAGTAAGGATAAGAAAGCAGAGGGAGGAGTAGATTTTGATGAGGATATCAATGACGAATGTAGTAATCATTATAGAGGAAAACAGTATAAAAGGAAACCGAGTAATTGAAGAGAAGAAATCGGAAAATAAGTGGATAATATGCAGAAGAAAAGAATGAGATGGATGATGAGGAGGAAAGGGGCGGCGGTCGGGACGCTCGCTGGCTGCAGCTACCTTCACACGACCCTCCCAATCCGCCGTGGCAAAAACCTCAAGACGGAGGGGAAAGGATGCTACGGTTCTCCATCACGGCGGACGCGGGCGGCCCGCGCTGCTTTCATACTGTAACACAGAATGGGCGTCCATTTTTCTCGGCCAAGGGGACGCAGCGTTTGCCTCGATGCTCAGTGCGACTTTTATCCGGGCTTGTTGTGAAGCTCTGAGTTCATACACCTACTATATGTAGGCCATCTATATCGGTTAATGAATTTAAGATCGCGCAGCGACACGCACGCGCACGCACGCACCACACACACACACACACACACACACACACACACACACACACACACACACACACACACACACACACACACACACACACACACACACACACACACACTCACACTCACACTCACACTCACACACTCACACACTCACACACACACACACAGAGAAAGAGAAAGAAAGAAAGTGTGTATGTATGTATGTATGTATGTGTTTATGTATGTATATATTTATATATATATGTATATATCTATATACCTATACCTATATATATATATATATATATATATATATATATATATATATATCTATATCTATATCTATATCTATATTAGTAATCTATATACAAAGATACCCACATACTGACACGCATTCACTCTCCCACTAACTCAGTCACTCTCCAAATGCATTATCCATTGTGTGCACGTGAACAAGCGCCGGGTGTGTACTTGAGCAAACCAAAGTGTGTATGCACATGGGATTGTTATAATGGGCGCCATGAGACGTGTGTAGTACGAGTTGTGAAGAATTCCTGTCATGTTGCTCACCTGAGGCATGGAGGCAGACGCCAGGTAAGGTAAGGGCTGGGATCCGAACCATCACAGGAGAATTTCGCCTTTTTGTCTCTTCTTTTTTTCGATATTTGGATTCGTGCGATTGGTTTATTGCTTTTCTTTTAGAATGGACGTACCTTTTTTTTACGGTATATTTTCAATATGGTTTGTAGGTAACGTAAAAGGGGATGGCGGTTGGCAGATTTATTTTACAAATATTAGTCATCAGAGTGTACGTACTGCTGAGCCGTTGCTGCATACCTGTTCGGAATCCTCACTCTCTTTAGCATCAATACCAAAGGTGGTATGGATGGCTTGTGAGTACATTTGGCTTGTAGAAACGCATATACTGGTCTCAAGAGCAGTACGCACATTGCATCAGAATAGCGCATCGCTCATGCAAGACGCTAGTCCCGTCCTGTGATTGGCTGTGACAGCCTGTGCGTTGCAGATTATCCGTTGAGAGGTTGGTGTAGGGGAGGAGGAGGACCTGCTATGGCGTGGACAGGCTCCGGCAAGGCTCGCTGGCAAAGGGGTAGAAGGGTGGAGGTGCAGGAAGGAGGGGAGAGGGGCGGGGATTGGAGGGGGGGAGGGTTGAGGGTTATTGAGTAATGTTTGCTAGCTACGAGGCCTCCTGGGTCAACATTTGCTCCCCATACATGTTTGAACGCATTAACCCCCGATTCTTGAGCTCATTGACACCTTGATGAATAATGCAATGTTGCCTCGGCGGGATTGCGCGAGCTCTAGTGCGGGTCGAGCGCATCTCCGATGGAAATAAAAGTCCAGTGTCGAACGGAGGGTTTATTGTGGTACGCTACCTGTCATCTGATCGGCCGCGCGTCACCCTTTCCGCACCGTTTTGCTTTGCTATTAACGGATATATGTTCCTGCCAAGGAGCGGAATCTAAGAAGCCACGCATCGCAACTTCGAGCGAAAGGCGCATTGTCGCCCCGAGAGAGAAAACATGAACGGCATTATAAAATAACGTGTGTTTGGACGCGGAGAAGTATCGGGAATCAAGCATGGTCACGCCGGGGAGGCAGTGGAGCACCACGTAACCATGGGATTAATAGGTGTGTTGGTGAGACCGGGGTAAAAACTAGTCCCAGCCAATATGTGCCAGGAGGGGGACCCTTCTTTCGCCTTGTGCTTGTTTGTCTGGGTGCTGCCGCTGCTGCCTCAGCTCTTACCGTCTCTTACTGACCTCTTGTGTTGCTCTTACTAACGGCTTATGGGGCTCCTGTGCTACAGTTCTCGGGGAGTGCTA
>NW_028234431.1:6790370-6825370 GCF_977035675.1 Penaeus japonicus
GGCAGTGAGAAGACGCGGACGAGCGACCGGGAATCGGGGACGGAAGGAGAGAGTGGGAAGGAGAAGGCATCGGGGAAGAGGAAGAAGAAACTCCAAGAAATTCCAAAACAGGTAATTCTTCATCTTTAATTCAGGGTTAGATACATTGTTTAGTGCTTGATGATATGTCACAAATTATCAGTTTAAATCAGAAGTGATACTTCAGTTTTTTAGAAGAGCTTTTATAGACTGTCATTGCATTAATATCCTAGGATTTGTATTGTGACACTTCTTGTGTGCTTGTTTAGGACTGCATTTAATTTCTTTTTCCTATAGAGGCATTAATTTTATGTCAATTAAGATTTTTATGTTTACATTTCTAGGGTTTTTGAAATTGTATGAAAAAACATAGTTGTACTTCAATTCTCAATATGGATTTGATAATTATTTCTTCCATCCATCTTTCCAGGGCCGAGAGCGGACTGAAGCAAACGAACAGAGATTACCACTGAAGAAGCGCCATCGCCACATCTCCACAGCAGTGCCAGCTACTCCAGAGCCACCAAAAGTTGACAACATCAAGAGTGAAGTTAATGTAGCAAAAACCAGTGAAAAAGCAAATTGTGCTGAAAAGGAGACCAGGCTTGAGAAACAGGATAAAGAGAAAGTAGACAAGAATGAACAAAGGACAGAAAAGGTTTCTGTCCCCAAGTCTGGATTGCTAGCAGAAACACACAAGCCAGTGAGAACAGAGAATAAGCTCATTAGACAGAGCAGCTATGAACTTAACAAGAAATCTGATGAAGCTGAAATTATTAGTACAGTTACAAAGAAGTTAGATGATGAGGTTGTGTCTAAGACCACTGATGCTGAAGAGCCTTTAAAAATCACAGAAGTTGTAGCTTTAAAGAAGGCTGACGAGGCTGAAAAGGAAAACAAGGCTACCAGAGTCAGCATATCAGCAGATCCAGTAGAAAACAAAACCGTTGAAAAGTCAGATACAGTCTCCAAAGCCACTGAAATGCCAATTTCAACACGAACCACAACAACCACACCCAAAAAGCGTCACAGGCTGGAAGTAGACCTGTCAACATCTCCAGCAGCAACAACCAGAGCAAATGTAGGGTTAGTGAAGAGCAAGACTGAAAAGGAGATACCAAAGGTCAAGGAGAAGGAAGTGACTACACCCAAAACCCCAGTAACCAAATCTCCAAAGGCCAATAAAGAACCATGCATGAAAGAAGTTGAGACCCCACCACCTGTACCACCAAAAGCAGAGGAGAAAAGTCCTGAAGACAGTCCTAAGATAATGCCTGTTGAAGAAGAGAAGCCCAGTAATGATACATCTGTAACCAAACCTCAAGAACCTGTTGAACCAGTGACTGAAACGAGCATTGCTGTTGAATCTAAACCTGAGACTGAGCCCCTTAAAGAAAGCTCTGGAACACATTCAGATAGTGATATACCTAGTGAGCATGAGCCTCTCTATGAAAGTGATCAGAGTGGTTTCATGTCTGACAAAGAGGGACCCAAAGAAATACCTGTGAAGGTGCCACAGAAGAGACGTAAGAAGAAGCGGGAACTGAGGTCCCCCATCCCAAAGGTAACAGATAAGCCCACTCCTGCAGAAGTCACAGAGGACAATGAGCCACCCCCACCAAAGAAGAAGAAGAAGGTCAAGAGGCGAAAGACCAACAGGACAGGCTTCCCGACCATCAGAAAGAAGAAGAGAAAGCCCAAAGATCCCTCGTCACAAAAGGATGAAGAAAATGGTGAGGAGAAGAGTCCTGATGTCGAGTCCAGTGTTGAGAATACCCTTGAATGTGACAGCAGTGAGAAGATGATGGAATCTGAGCAGGAGAAGGCAACTGAAGTAGAGAAGGAGGAATCACTTGATCACCAAGAATGTGAAACTGAAGAGGTAAAAGTCTCAGCAGAAAAGAATGAGAAATCTATATCTAAGAGCCCAGTACCAAAACCAGTGCCCAGGCCAAGAGGAAGGCCAAAGAAAATAAACACAGAAGCCAAACCACCAAGAACGCCCTCAGAATCTCCATCTCAGTCCCCTGAAAAAGCTCCAAAGCAACTTAGAGAGTCGTTAAGGGAAAGAAGGTCAGGAAAGGTTGTAGATCCTCCCCAAGAAGACAAAATTACTGACCCAGATCAGGATGAACAACAGCTAGAAAAGATCTTAGAAAGGGTCGCCACAGGTATAGGGGGAAGAACGCGTAGGAAGAGAGATCTTAGTGAAGAGAGTGTTAAGACCGTTCAGAGTGAAGGAAAGAGACAGAAGAGACATGTGGAAGATGACGTAAGTATTTCAGTATTACAATTTTCAAGACAAAGAATGATCACTTATTGTAATCCTATTTTACATAATGTCAAATTGAATTATTTTACTTGAGTACAAGTGATTAATGACAGCCTCAGTTAAGTATTTTTATTTATTTATTTTATTTATTTATTTATTTATTTATTTTATTTATTATTATTATAATCATTGATAATTTGTTTTATGTAGGTTGAAGACAGTGATGCAGTGGTTCTTTCATCTGAGTCTATGCCAAGTAGTGAGCCTCCCTCTGGCGATGAAAGCACCAGAACTTTACCAGGGAAGAGGAAAGTACCTCGCTGGAGGAAGAAGTACTTGGTGGCTGGACTCTTTTCAGACTACTATAAGGAGGATGAGTAAGTGGAAATCATGTTTTGAACATTGTGTAAGATTATAAGTTCTTTTCTTAATTTGATTACAAAGGGTTGAACCTAAATAGATTCTATGTATATATTATTTAAAAATTTTCAGACCAAGAAGAAGAAATGGTGAAGTATACTTGCCAAAGAATAAATTAACATACGACCCTGAGGAACATGTGCATGGCCTCCTTCCCCCTCCATGCTATTGTCGCAAGTGGCTCAGAGAAAGGGAAATTGACTTTGTGTTACCATATGACCTCTGGTGGCTACATGAGCACAACATGCTTCCAGGCAGGGACATTGTACCTTCCTGGAACTATAAGAAGATCAAATCGAGTAAGTGTATGTTGATCATCTGTGTTCAGTCAGATAGTTATAACTATCTGTCTAATTTGTTTTTTGTGATAGTGACTGACAATATTCTCATATTCTGATTTTATAACAGGTCATTTTGCAATATTCATGTATACATATCTCTCAGGTTAGTACTAAGAATTTTTTCTTTCTATTTTTTTTTTCTTTTTTTACAGATGTATATTATGATGTCAAGCCACATTATGACTATGAGCTGCAAGCATGTAATTGTAAGCGGCCAGCTAATCCTGAAGAACGAGGCTGTGGCGATGACTGCATTAACAAAATGATGCTGATTGAATGCTCTGCACAGACGTGTCCAATAGGAGATGCCTGTGGTAACCAGCCCATTCAAAGGCATGAGTACCGCACTTGCCTTCAGAGGTTCATGACTCCCAACAAGGGCTGGGGAATTAGAGCAACAATGGAAATCAGAGGTGGAACTTTTATTCTTGAATATGTTGGGGAAGTTGTGAGTGAGAAAGAATTCAAGCACAGGATGCAAACCAGATATGCAAATGACACCCATCATTACTGCCTTAATCTCGACAGAGGAATGGTCATCGATGGCCACAGAATGGGAGGTGATTGCCGCTTTGTCAATCATTCCTGTGATCCCAACTGTGAAATGCAAAAGTGGTATGTAAATGGCCAGTACCGCATGGCTCTCTTTGCTCTGAAGGATGTCCAGCCTGGACAAGAATTAACATATGACTACAACTTTTCCCTCTTCAACCCTGCTGAAGGACAAGAATGCAAGTGTGGTTCAAGTAACTGTCGGGGGGTCATTGGTGCTAAATCACAAAGAGTCAATGGAATTGTGGATGATAAGAAAAAGGTTCCAAAGAAAGATGTTGGAAAGAAGCGGAAGCGTGGAGGAACAGCGGAAGTCGATGCCAGCTACATTCCCCGTCCACATTTTACTCCTATTAAGCCTCTGTCACATCAACAGCAACTGTTTATCCTTACCCATAGATGTTTCCTGATACGCAACTTGGAGAAAGTAAAGAGATTTCGTGAACGTCTTGCTCGGTGTCCCGAGAAGAAAGCAGAGGAGGTTTTAGATGATCAAGAAGAACCCAGTACAAGAGTGGAGAAGTTTCTCACTCATTTTACGGCACTCAACACCGCCAGGTCGGTTAAGACAAGACGCTTAGCCCAAGCAGAGGATGATCCCGAGATGACTCGATTGGCGAAGTTAGCGCAGATCTTCAAAGATATATATGATAAGCTTGTTGCATCAAGAGACAGCAAAGATAAACCCTTAGCCACTCCATTTATGACTTTACCTTCAAAGAAGAAGTATCCAAATTATTATACTAGAGTAGGAGAACCCATAGACCTAGCCATGATAGAGAAGAACATACTCACAGGGCATTATATTACAGCAGAGGCATTTGATCGTGATGTGATGCGACTCTTTGCCAACAACCTTAGATTCTTTGGAAGAAACACAGAAATAGGACAAATGGCAGTGGGCCTAAGGCGAGTGTACAGTGAATGCAAACTTCAGTTCAAACCTTTGCTGGAAGAGGTTCTTGGAGAGGATGCCCTTCCACCTGCTTTTGCAAATTCGAGCCCCAACGAAGAGTTTGAAGATGAAGATGTTATTAGATGTGTGTGCAACTTACATCGTGACGAGGGAGTAATGATCCAGTGTGAGAGATGTCTTGTTTGGCAGCATTGTGACTGTATGGGTGTGACCGACTCTCCAGATCATTACTTATGTGAGGAATGTTCTCCTCGTTTGGTATCTCCCGAGGTCCCTATGAATCCTCAACCTCCAGATGCCCCTAAAGACCACAAATACTTCATAACATTATTGCGGGATAACCTCCAGGTTAAGCAAGGTATGTTTTGCATAGTTTACTTGATTAAAATTATGCAAACCCTCAAGATATTTGCATATTAATGAAATACTTGGGCAAAAATATAATATCTAAACTTTGAGCTGATTGTGTGACTCAAACTGTTTTGTGTATTTCAGGGGACAGCGTTTACATCTTAAGAGATCGCCCACCACAGAAGGCAGGAGAGAGGAAACAACCAGCATATAAGCTTGTAAAGGATGTTAAGCCTCATGACCTCTTGATATTCAAAATCGAAAATCTGTGGATTGATGAAAAGTAAGTAATGAGCCTGTGTGAGGTATATTGTATTTAGAATCTTGATGATATTTGAAATGGATTTTGTCCTGTTTTATAAATGTCATATATATGCATAGAAATTGGAACCCATTTATTTTACAAGTAATTTGTGACTGGAATATAATGTATATTTGTTTTTCTAATGTTTTAGGGGTGATAAATTTGCATTTGGACACCACTACTTGCGACCACATGAGACTTTCCATGAACCGTGGCGCAAGTTCTTCTCCAATGAGGTTATACGGTCCCCTCTGTGTGAGATCTTACCACTTGACATGGTGGTGAACCATTGTTGGGTGCTGGACTTCAACAGCTACTGCAGAGGCCGTCCGATTGGATCACAAGAAGACCATGTGTACATTTGCGAGTATCGAGTTGATAAGGTTGCTCGAGTGTTCTCGAAGATCAGCAAACCAAAGTATCCCATCTGCATCAAGCCATATGCCTTCATCACATTTCCAGAGAGATTAAGGCCTCAGCGAACATATACGGTAAGTTTACTTGTCAGTGAATTCAGTCCTTTTAGATATAAACTTTGTAAAGATAAACATTCTGTTAAAGGGGGGGTGAACATATGTTCTATAAGCAAATTCACTACAGCCAAGTTTATTACACCAAAATCACTTCAGGAAGTTAAGTACTTACTACAGTCACTTCATTAAAGTCAGTCAACCATAATAATAACTTAATTTCATAGTGCATACGTTTCTTTTATTTATTTTTTGTTGATTCCCATGATTTTTTCTTTCTAGCCCCATGAGGTCATCTCTAATGGTCGGGGTCGTGGCGGAGGTAGTGGAAGCTCAAAAGATACTCATAGCGGAGGAAACGAAGAACGCACAAGCACCACCAGTAGCAGCACAGGTGGAAGTAGCAGCAGCAGCAGCAGCAGCAGCAGCAGCAGCACTGCAACTAGCAACACAACCCCAGTAGCTGTACCTACGTCAAAGGCAACTGCTTCTAGTACAACACACAACAGCAGCAGTGAAACAAGCAGCAGCAGCAGCAATAGCAGCAGGAGCAGCAGGTCCCGAGACAGAGGGGCAGCTGTGGCTACGGACGAGATAGATGACCACACCCCGCTGGCCACTGTAAGAGCTGAGGCCAGGGCGCAAAAGGCATGTGATAGCTGGCACCCAACCACCCCCTGGCTTTTTTCTTGATCAGGCTCCTTGTACACCCTGCTGATGCTTCTCAGCTGGTGGTGGGAGATGACTGTTTCTTTCCTTTGATTTTCTGTGGTCATCTAGCTTTTGCATGAAATCTTTCTTTTCTACTTGCTTCTTACTGAGTCACCTGGATAACCTGTCCAAATCCCCTTCAGAAAATCAGCATTCTATTATATTTTATATATACATATATATATATATATATATATATATATATATATATATATATATATATATATATATATATATATATATATATATATATATATATATATATATATATACATATGTTAATATTAATATTCCATTCTTTCCCATTTGTTTTCTTTTGTTTGACATAATTACTCTTTTCAATGGTATTTCACAATTTACCTCTTTTACCAGAATATTTGTGCACTGTTTATCATATATTGCAATCGAGGAGGAATTATCTTCCAGATTTTTCTTACTTTGGAAATTTTAGCATGATGTCTTATTGTTAATAAGTATTTAGTTAAAATTGATCATGGGTTTAGCTTTTATATTCTGTTGACTTAACCTTGTCAAAAAACAACAACTTTATTTACAGTGTTGACATACTATCCTTATCATTTGTACAGCCTTTCATTGCTTTGTAGGAATTTTGAATTGTTGCTCATGGGTTTCTTGCTTGATAGAAAATATTTTCATCAACCATCATTCATATCAGCATCTGGATTGTATGTAGTTACGTGTGATAATATGAGTTGTCTTTCTCTCTCTCTCTCTTTATCTCTCTATTTCCCATGGTTAGATTCATTGGGTGTAAATATGTTTGGGTGGTTGTCTTTCTGCATTTTGAAATTGAGAGGAATTTGGTTTTCATACATATATATTTGCTAATATTTTTCTTTGTATGAGTTGAATGTAGTATTTGACTCATATTGATCCTGTAAATGCTTTTCATTGCGTGTTTGTGTGTTTGTAATGAGTTTGAATGATCTATCAGATGACGAGTGTTGTTTTTTAAAGACACTGTAGAAACAAAGGGTTGAAGAAACACAGAATTGAAATGTATAACCCCTATTACATTGTATGATATTGATGAATACTGCAGAAATGTTGGCAGTTTTGTTCTCTTTAGCCGAAACTAATTCTTTTTTACTTTGTTTTCCTCAACAGCGTGCCAAAAAGCGCATCCGTGTCAACAAAGTTGCAACAAACTTACTAAAACTCCTGCCAACAAAAGGAGCCATCGATCTCAGCTATTTACTGGAGAATAACAAGAGGCAGCGGAAGAAAACTGCAGCCTTTGCTTCCTGAGATTGGCTCATAGGCTGGAACGGCCACCTCACTCTGAAGGAATTAGAGGGCCAGGTTTAATGATCAGAATGGGATGTGGTGTTTTGTTAGATATTTACGTATTTATATATTTCTCATTATATGGGCAGATGTGTTTGATATGCGCATAGTGTTTTGGTACAGATTTAATGAACAGTAACAGGAAAGTGTCAAGTATGGGCTGGAAAGCTAGTACATAGAAGAGAATAAGGAAAAAATGTTAAAAAAAACAAAAACACAAAAACATACTATTACATCATTGATTTTGATGTACCATGAAGTTCAGTAAGTGGAAGGTCATTTGATTGCCATTGATTTTAATTTAATTTAAAATTTCACCTTATTAGTATGTATCAGAAAGTGACAAAAGAATTTTGCCAGTGTAATGAAGATGCTGTACTTAATTAACTGGAATTTCAATATACTGTAGTAGACTATACACATGAAATTTTTGGTGCTTTTTTAGTAATAGGGGATTAACAAATATCTTAAAAGTGGCCAAAGCTTTATACACAAGAAGCACTTCAAAGGTTTTGAAATTATTTGTTTTTGTGTATATACAGAGCAGAGAATGACAAGAAAGCTAGGAAGCTCTTTTTTTTATTATTATTTTTTTAAGATTAAACAAAATCATCAGTGGATTTTAGCAGATGAAATGATGGACGAGTATCTATATAAATTCCTATGGAATAGTAAGTTAGGATAGAAATGATCAAATTGGTCTTATTCATGATGGTGAAAACCCAAATTTCGGACAGAATTTATTTTTTTGTATTGTGAAATTACAGTTATTATGTAATTTTTGATATTTGCAAATAGCTGCTCTTCTAACAGAAATGTTTCATGATGCAATTGATGACCTGGAGTGGGATGAAAGCTTTTGTCTTGATATAAAGTAATGGTACAATGCCAAGAATGTTCCAGGCATTTAATGAATATAGCATTGTTTTTTTTTTTCAATTATGATAATGACTGTTCAGGAAATGTTAAATTCCAGGCAAGTGGTGGTACCAGACAGGCAGCTAAAGGACTGCATAACTAGAAAATATGTTAGTTTGCATATGTTAAGATTGTTTGAGGAAGGCATTGTTCTAGCCTTGTACATAACATTTCATACCCAGATTATGCCATAGGTATAAATGAAGAACTGTTGTACTTATTTGACTTTATACACAAGTTCAGCACAATAAGATTATATAAACACCTGTAATTTTTTCATCATGGCTGTAAGTCCTCCACTTCTGTAATTGTACTGCTTGTGTAGATCCATAGCTGTAAGAGTACAAAGTGTTTTTTCACTAGTGTATATTCAACTTGAGAGTACGTTTTTTTCTGTAGGTTAACTAGTCACTGGACACATTGCCATGCATTTGGTAAATCCTTCCATCATCCCTGTGTACAAGCAAGGAAATGAAACTTGTTGTTTGATGCAGATCTCAGTATTAGATACTGAATTCCCATGCAAGAGTATGTAATACTCATATGTACACTTTCTTACTTGTAAATTAAGCCAACAAATCAAAATTTTTATAAAACTAGAAAAGGATGAATTTTTGTAGTAGATGTATAATCTATGATAGTAAGTACAAGGATTTTTAAGTTATTTGATTGAGATTTTTAATATATACTTTTAATAATGAATTTTACACTAAGTCAGATTTCTGGTTTCTCTCAAGTATGTGTAAATATTGTTTGACTGGAGAGCGAGAAAGTGACTGAATGCTGTGCATTGTTGTGTGTAATATAGAAGGAATATTTTTATAATAATACCTGTCAGGCAGCTCTTTTGTTCACGTCATTGTTATGGTGTCGTACACCCTTTGCTGTTTCCCACATGTTGTGTTTATGTTTGTGTATATTATCACCTGGCAAGAAAAGAAGACATTAAAAAGCTTTCGCACAAAGAGGCAAAGACAGGAAGTCCTGTAAACTCAAGGCCTCAAAAGTCAATAAAGTTTTTTTTGTTTTCTTTTTACTTCTTACCAGGTGGTGTTTGTCTGTTTTTGGTCCAGAAGTTATAGAGAAGGGGAGGCACTTTTCTGTAGGGGTTTAAATTTGTTCAATAGTGAAATTGGAATGACTATTATATGATTCATTTTTAGGTAAAGGATAGGCAATTTGTTATTATTTATTATTACAATTATTTTGTAAATGAACGTGTCTCCTTTTTACAGTTATGTATTTAAAAAAGATTGACAATGGGAAAAAAAAGAAAAAAAAAATCCTAAAATGCACAATAGAATTGTTGCAGGATGACAGTTGTATAGAGGTTGAAGCTGTAATTATTGCGTTATACAACTAATGATGTATAGATCCCCTTGCATATGCCATTTTGAAGCTTGCATTCCAAGTGTTCCTCCCCTAATAAATCTAGGCAAATGATAGTGCATATTTGTAGAATATGTATGGTGTAACAAGTGAGTGACAGATTTTGCTACTGTTTGGATGTTGTTTATCCTTTGTATTGGAGCACTGGTAGTTACCTGCTCTCATGTCTCTGTTACCGTGTCCTGCTCTATTGTTCACACTTTATTGTAGTGTCTCCCAACAGTTTCTGATGACTCACTCACAATAGGATTAAGCCAATACAACAGTACCATTAGTTCAGAAGCTTTTTTTGCCAGTTAATTGCTGTTGACCAATGTTGTGCATGGTTCATGTGACAGCTGTTCAGTAGCTCGGACCAAAGTTGACAATAGTTGGTAGCTGTGTTGACCCATTTACTGTGGCGGTAACTTGGTGTTTGTCAACTTTACCTGCTACTTCAACTATGGCCCTCCGACCCCCCATCCTCATCATACCTAAGCAGTTTACAATTTTTTCCCCCTAGTTATACTTATTTGTTGGGAGCTCCTCTGTGTCGTAGATTTTAAAAGTTTTATGTTCTTCTATCCCATGTACAAGTGGCGGGAAGGTGCATACCCTCACAATCACAAACTGAATCTTGCTTTAACTGTCCTACAATATGCATCATTACTGCAGTTCATACAAAATTTTTCATGACAATAGCCCAATATGCATCTTCCCTTATCTCAGGACATAAAGTTCATTTGTACATAACCATGAAATTCATCTCAGAATAAATTATAATTTTAAATCTATTTTTCATATCCTTGGACACCCATTTAAGGTTTTATATGGAGAGGATGCTCTCTATGGACATTTACCTCTAGAAATGTACTTTTGAAGAATATGAAAGAATGTTAGCTTAAATGTCAGATTTTGTTTTTTCTACTTTTATTTACATTAAAATATCTTGGCATTATTCAAAACTATTCGTATGAACTTTTATTGAAGCTCCTATTAAAGAATGAAAACTATTGTAATTTTTTTTTTTTTTTTCATATATCAATTATTTTTGAAACGTATTAATTTTTTTTTGTTCTTTTTTTTTTGTATTAGGAATTGGGAATAAAAAACAAACTTCACAGTGAACCATGTTGCAGAGTAGACAAACATAATACAAAAATTACACTAGAGATGAGTGTTTGTCAGCATATACACAGTAAAATATTTACAAATATAGTGATTACCAAATTCTGGTGAACTGGTTACACTACAGTACACACTGGCATTCTCTTGGGTAATGCTTGCCATTGGTATGTCCTTTTTGAGAAGTGCTTTATATTGAGACTAGCAGCACCCAGACTGATACCTCTAAATGACATACTGCTATTACTGAAGCAGTATTTGTCCTTACAAAAATATGAAGAAACACTAAGTCACTATGTATACTGCTGAACACAACTGGATAAAGTTTCACTCACATATGGAAGATCCTTTCCTTAATGCTGCTATAATATACATTTTGTTGCAAAAATAAATAGAGCTGAAAGTTCAACAGCAGATTCCATTCACTTACAATAGTGTAAAACACCTATAATATTCATTTACTCTAAAATGCTGAAATATGAAATAACATTTCTTGCTTTCTACTGTTTATTATTTATATGCCTTCCTATTTCAGTTGATAGTGTATTCATTAAAAGTACTTAAGCATTTGAAGCTTCTACATCAGGTACAGAAATAAACCTAAGATTTGTCAGACGCACCTTAAGCCCAGAGTGAAGAGGCATTAGGCTGACAATCGCACAATACGTAACATTCTCACCAAGTTCAAAAATATTAAGAACAATCCAACCTGTCGGCTAACACTTAAAAAGCTATGTGAACACTAGACATCATTCAGATTTAGTTTTTTACCTAAAAACCTGACATGCAAAGGAATGGATACAGTGAACGAATGAAATTTAAATCTAATTCAATGTTTAAAAATTAATCCATTTAAAAAAGGAATTCTACTGTGAGATCTTGAATATTACCATCTAAATATAGCTACAAGAAATCAATGTGCTCTAGCAACATACTAACTGGGTCATAACTGGGATCAGGATTTTTTTTTATCATCTTAACCAGTGTGTGTTGTTAAAACATAAAATTACAAATGGCATATAGATTTAGATATGCTGAGTACAATGATCACTGAACAATACAATGCTAAAAAATGCAATTCAGATGGAGCTATGCCTTGCATTACTTTAAAAATGAATTTTTAACTAGCATACTCAAATCAAACACTTGCCTGTGATTAACTACAATGAATTTTATATCTGAATTAGCATCAGCACTGTATCATCAATAATTTCACTTACATTACTTGAAAGCACATTCAATGTAATTTACATTTATTCTTCTCCGAAAGAAGTATCATTCCATTAGTCTAAGAATTAAATCAGAATACATCATACATATGTTAATAGGATAAAAAGAATTTTAAAAGAAAATTCAAATCAAGAAGAAACTAGAATGAAATCAATAGATTTTCAAATGAAAATATATCTAGTCACTCTTGTAAAAGAGACAAGAAACCAAGGACAGCAAGTCTGGTGTCAAAAATCCAAAATTTACAAAGTCTGTCTATGAGACATTTATATCGGTCTAAAAATGAGCTTCATTGCTTCCTTATTACAGCAATATCAATATATCTAATTGTCTTCAAAGGAAGGTTCTACTCCTTTTTCTCGTCCTCCCGGTTGTCTGTCACGGTTCCAACAATCTGCGCATATTCCGTCTTGTCTTCTGCTTTCACTTCAGTTTTTTTATCAGACTCGCTCTTGCCGAGGTCTAGCTCTGCATACACCACCTGTTAAAGCAAAATAACATTTTCTATTTTAATCCTTTCTGGCATAACTACTTTAATATTCTCTGCAGTATATCAGTTTTACTGAATCTATGTTTATGGATATCAATAATATAGCATTACAACCATCTTTGTCGTAATGATAATTCTAATCACTAATGTTCAACACCAATAATATTTATGGCAGAAACCAAAAGCTCAAATCACAGAAGTGGGAAACAAATAATTTTACCCTTGCATCATAAACACCTAACACATAGATGTTGCTGGACAATGAGAAGGCGAAAGAAAAGTATGTGTGCACAAACAACAAAGAATTCGTATTATTGAAATACTGTGCAAGAAGGTAGTAGAAGGGCAATATCCAACTAAACTATGATAGACAAGATGGAAAGCTGAAAATACAAAACTACATTTATGAAAAGACACATTGAAACTAACAAAGGTTTCATATATGGGATGGATTGTTGTATTCCTTTATAGATTTTTATTTATAAAAAAGTGAAAGGTAAAGAATTAGAAATGTTCCAGATTTAAATTGCTTGGAAAGCTTGAAAAGTTTGTTTATTATGAAGGTGAAATTTATGATTCAGTATTTAGTATGACCACATTAAACAAGACAAAGTTTATCAATGTGAAAGGTGCAATATGGGGAAATGTCTACAAATAGGGATGAGATATAAGCTTTTTATATGTTGAAATGAATCCAGACAGGCCATCTTAAATCACTGGATTCCCAGAGAGGTATAGAAATTGAGCCCCACACATAAATCACTGATTTATTACACCTGTAACAATACACAAGTACACTTTGTTTTACCTGATATGACTCATTTATTGCAGAGGATGCGTCTGCAGAAAAAAATTCAAAATCTTTAAACATTGCTGAAGACACATACATTTCCAAAACATATATCCTTTGATACCTGAACATCTTTTGTAATTAGCTAGACAAAATGTGTTACTAAAAGGAAATGCATTTTCTTCCCTCCTCCTGACAATTTATGTGCATGAAAGAATAAAAAAAAAAACTTGCTTAAAGTGAAAAAGAAAATGTGTTTGCATGTACACGTTCACATACATACATCCTCAGATAATGCAAATACACATTATCAGATACAACCCAGTCACTGAGGTTATATACCTAAGATGAAGGTTTATTCATACAAGCTAAGACAAAACCATACCTCTTTCTTATCAGCTGCTTTCTGTTCAGCATTTACCATATGAGGCGTACCATCTTCAGGAACTTTTATTTCATCAGAAAGCTTGTAAACCAGAAGCATTTTAAAGTAAAAGCTAAACTCACACCACCAATACTTATAAGCAAATTTGTTAGCATTTGACTATTCAAAACATTAAAACAATTTGTTAACAACCACCACAATAAATTATTAGCAAAATGGCAATAAAATTATGCAAGACAGTCAAGAGGAGAATTCTTTTCATTTCAGCACAAGTCTCCAGGTTTAGTTATCCTTTCAAGGGTAAATTTCTACCTTCCTGTTGTTTATTATTTCTCTTTTCTAGGCAATATTGTTTATCCAACATTATCAATGAATAATATATTTGCTATCTCAAATACTAAATTTGAAACCAATTGTAATTCTCTTAAAAAAGCTTTCTCTGACAATAGTATATCTGAACATGACAACCCCAATATTAAGAACCAAGAGTCACTTTTCTTGTCTAGTTTTATTTCTATGCATCATGTCCACAATCTATTTCAATCTTATTTATTAGGTGGGGGTGGGGGTGGGGGTGGGATGAAGCTCTCTAAATACATCCCTGGAAAATCGTCATATCGTTTACTCAACCCTGTTGTAAACCTGGATATAACATGAAATTGCCTGACATGTCTCTCTACTCCTAACTTTATATCCCAAGACTTTTTACAGCAATTTAAATATAATGACTTGCTCTAAAATTTTGCATTTATATTTGGTGTGGAAAAAAAAAAATTGCAGCAGCAAGATTTTGGGGGGATAAGGAATGAAAATAAGGAGCATAGTAGATCTTTAAATGCCTCTTCCTCATTTTTTCAATGCAAATAACTACTGTTATATATAAACTTTCTTATGTGAAAGATGGTAGAATGCAGTAACGCATTTAATATGGAAAAAAACAATTTTTCCTCCCTGACAGGAATTTGAACTCAGGCCCTCTGAGTGAGAATCCCGGAGAGGAAGCCGGGAACCTCACTCAGAGTGCCTGAGTTCAATTCCCTGTCAGGGAGGTAAAATTTGTATAAACTTTCTTATATCAAGACATCCTGTGAATTGTCTATTGCCTTAGATTATCAGGTGCTATTAAAAAGCTAAAGAAAAAAGAAAAGAATGAAAGAAAAAAAAAGAATGAAAGAAAAAAGAAAAAGAAAAAAGAAAAAAAAAAAAAAAAAAAAAAAAAAAAAAAATCAAAAAGTAATCACAAGTGATAAACAATCTTTTATATTGCCAAAATCTACTCTGACATCATTTGATAATTCTCATGAGCAAAAGAACTTGAACATATCAAGTGATTTTGATGAAACATGACCATGAAGTGTGCCCATTCATGGAATTGAATTTGAGTTCTAGGAAAATGAGAGAAGCCTTGATTATGCACATTAAGTAATTGTTTGACATCATGTGTGAAATGGAAATGACTGACATTATCAGATCTGCTTGATTTTTCACGTAAAACTTGTTTAATGGACATCGAGATGTAGTAGGAGAGGCTGAAGGCGCAGCATAGTGGAATCAGTCTAGGCCAGAAAAATTTGAATAAGCCAGAAGTGGACATGAAAATATAAAGGAATGAACGAGAGAAAGAGGATGTAGTAGAAGGTTGCTAGCAGAAGGCCTAGGGACATGGAGTGCCTCCGCTGATATCTTCAAGGCTTCCAGTATTTTCCTGGAATTCCAAGTCTATTGTGGCAGTGGGATTTTAGGGGCAGATCTTGTCAAAACTACTTGTCAGACTGAATTTATTTGTTGATTAAACTGATCACATCAAACCAAAGAATAAGTTTTGGCTCTGATCATCAACTGATCATCCCAAATGCCTCCAGCATGCCAGTTCTAGAAACCTTAATGTTTTGTGGTTATGCATATAGATCATACTGTATATGCAATATCAAAATCCTTACTATTTTTTTACTGGAACATTCAACTTTAAGTGACTCGAGGCCATACAATCATATTTTAAATAATTACTTTATTTGGTTTCATTCTTTACAGCATGTCAGACTCAACGAATCAGCCTTTAAGACTTCAGAAAGATTAAAATCATCATACCTCTCTCTTGACTTCACTATTATTTTGTTCAGAATTTTGTATAGGAGGCAGCATTTCCTCAGGAATGCGAGTTTCTCCAGTAAGCTTGGAAAAGAATGTTATCTCATAGCGCAGAGAAAGACAAGATGTCACATCACAGCATTTTTGTACAGCCTTATTTCAGGAATGAATATATTCCCATGTCAAAAATATTTTGCTTTTTGCTGAGGAAGTAGTCTTACCTCTTTGTCATCTACATTCTGCTCTTTGATGGGGCTTCCTTTCTTAGGATCCTCAGTGGTGAGAGACCTTTTCTCATCATCACCAATATTTTCCAGTTTGGTCTCCTATGTTAAAAGAAACATCAGAAATATTACTATCAACATAAGGTAAAAAGATGCATGAAATGGTGCAAAAATAACCGAAAACAAATATAAGCCACATCTATAATTTCTCTCTAATTACCTGCTCCTTCTTAGGCTTCTTGAACACCTGTGTCAATCTCCCAAGGCTATTCTTGAGGTTGGCTGCACGTGTTGTGTTTGCCCCTCTTGCACTCTCAGTGTCGCTGCTGAAACAAGCATGCATCAGTAAGAGGTCAGTGTCCGTGCAAGACAGTGCAGAGGTGATGAGCTAGAAGAATCTGCGTCTTCCAAATTCTCACGGGTTCTTGAGAGGCGACTTACAGAAAACACAGTAAAGTAAGTAATCATCTACTAGTGTGTACTAGAGTGAAGAAGTTTATGTATACATGCAAAGCAATGATTTATATGTCCTCTTCTATTATGGTCAAAGTTGATGAAAATTTAGGTAAACGATGAGGTCATAATCTCTTAACATATTACACTTTTAATTTAGAACACACTTAATAAAGATTTGGCTATCAATCTTTAGAACAGTTATTGTTCAAATCCAAAAAGGATGCAGGAATCTCACTTTTAATCATAGAAAGTGATTATGAATTTCAAAGAAAAAATCACTTTGACCTTAACTTTTAAGCTACTTAAGGAATATCAAATTACATAAACCTATATTCAATCCTGTATCAGAGGAGATATAAGAAAAAGCAACAAACAAATCACAGTAATTATTGTGGAACTCTTTTATGAGACTTGTAGGCAACCTGAAAATTTACCAATTATCTAGAGCTACTACAAATGGACAAATAAATAGTAGTAAAATGTTTCCCATTTTTCTTTCTTGTTCTACTCTTTTGTCAGACGGTATACTCCCCTGACCTTGTTTTGAGCCTTGAAACCTGGAACCTGTGAAATTAGAGTGTGACAAAGGAATTTACATTGGCTCTGGCGTTACTGCAACTTTTAATTGATTATATTATTATTATTATTATTTTTACAAGAGGAACAGAACAACAACAAATATAATATCATTAGTGATTAGTATATGTAAAGATTGCAGGCTTGATTTATAATGTTCTAATTGGAAAAACAACCATTTTGAATTGTACTGCTTTTAAAATAAAATTACTGAATAAGTAAAAATGAGCATGAATACTTTCACATTCCCAGATGTATAAGTGCTAGTGAGCACTACAAGATATGTTTCACACATTTTGCACCCTCATTCTCCTTCTGTGTCTTCAACATTTCCCACTATTAACATTGTTCATTGTTCTCACTTGATCACATATATAACTATATATGTAGGCATTCAGTTATGTAGATGTCTTGCCACATTCCAAAATACTACACAAAAAACTCTTACTATTCCCAAGTATATAATAATCTTTGAATTGCTGTACTATGCTAAATTTGATATTCTTTGCAAACTTAACAAAAGTTCCAATAATATTTATGGAGGATATTAGTATCAGTCACTGTAATACCTTTACTTTTTTTTCTGTTTATTTCTGTAATTATTACTACTTTTCAATATGGCCTCTATTATTTTGTCTAGGGCAGTGGTTCCTGACTGGGAGGAAGGGGGAGGGGGAGGGGGGGTGTTAAGGCATGGAATTTTTTACACACACACACACACACACAGTACATAAACAAATACATTATGAGATAGATAGAAAGAGGGAAAGAGAGGGAGGGAGGGAGGGAGGGAGGGAGAGAGAGAGACACACACACACACAAACCTAGAGTATGCCGTCCCCCTTTTTCAAAACTTGTTTAGTCTTTCAGGAGTATCTTTCTATCTGAAGCTTCTACACATTCATATAAGATAAGTTACTCTCAACTTTTTCCTACTGTTTCTTTCAGGTTGAGTTTGTGATTTTTTAACTGCCACTTCACCCACCAAGCCTCTCTCATCGTTAGGTTTGCCGTTTTGATTATTTTCAAGTCCATTTATTATAAACAAATTTATAAAGGAGGTAGGAGGATACCAAAAATTAAAAAGGGGGTACCAGTTTAGAACCACTGGTCTCCATGGAAGCTGGACTGTAGTTACTACATAGGAAATCTCATCTACAACACTTGTCCACAATGTAATAAGTACTCTACTTTACTTCTGCAGTTATTCATATAGTATTTGTTTGACAGTGTAATTCATATTCTCTTCACTGCTTGTAGTTCCTCAATTGTAGTTTTTATTGATCAATCCTAATTTTAAGGAACACTGACAGCCCTGCTTTTTATATTTCAATCTTAAATCCTTGAAATTTACAAAAAAGAAAAGAAAATTTCTTGTAACTATGCACAGATAATTCTTGTCCATACTCTTTGGGAAAATTTAGTACATAGTACAATTGAAGTCATTAGAACAAACTAAGCCACACTAAATACTTACAGATCTAATTGTTAGTATACTATAGACATGAAAAAAACAACCAGCTACTTACTGTTCTTCTTTGGTTTCCTTGCCTTCCTCGGGATCAGGGGTGACTACAGGAGCTGGGCAAGGTGTAAGATTGTTTTTTTATCAGTTATTTTTCTATCATCATTGCAAAAATATAGATATGTATTTATCTAATATATAAATATGTATTCTTTACAAGCACTTGAAACTGATTTCATTAACTGAAAGTATTCATACTAAAGCAATCATGCAACAAAACAGGGCAGGTAAATATACATTCCATGTTCCCAACTACAGGTAGATACATCATGAGAGGAATTTCAATGAACAGAAAAAAATCCATTTAACATTTATTAAAAGTCTTATAATAGTTCTACTTAAAATTACATGGGTAAAAACATTGAATACGGTAATATGAATAAAGTCTTGATCGACCACAACAATGATCACACTCGGCAAATGGTACCGTGATTCAAATCTACACAAACCCACATATTACAAGAATTTCATGTATAAAGGCAGTAACTTGTGGTGTTAGATAGATAGTATCCTGGTTGGACAGCTTCTGCTTTCAATGCTGATGCTTTACAAGTAAACTGAGCTTTATAATATGGCCAATATTGAGTCTAAGTAAAAAGATCCCATTGCAGAAAATCCCACTTTTCTAATAGTTGTCAGCAGTCTTTACTGATATTACCAATGAGTATTTCCCCCCCTTTTCCATGTCAGCAGAATAGAAATATTTTATTTACAACAGAAGTTGTGACCAATATAAAGCTCCCCCCAATAAGCCTGGTTTGTCTCAATAAAAATGATAGAGCTCATAAGTTCTCCATCTTATTATGAGGATGAAGGACTAGATCATCCTTGTCTAAGTGGCAGCACAACAAAATATCTATAGATGGAGACAACAGGAAGATACAGAGGCTGGGCAGAATGGTTTAAGAAGAGGCACATAATCTAGAATTAAACCACCTGCCTAAACATCCCTGTTCCCTACTTCTATGTGCTTGTTTTTTCAGAGATGCACACTGCAATTAGAACAAAATATAAATAAAATACACCCACAGGGCTTGTCTCAATAGATGATTAACCATTTAAGACTGTACATCATTGGCTGAACAGAGCCAGGCCCTCAAAACTGAACCTTGGCTCTTGTCACGGAACAAGTAAAGCTGTGTGACCTGTGATGTCTAAAATGGAATGATATAAACAGCACATCTATTATTCAACAATAAGGACTGGCATCATCAAATGTTGCAGCTCATGCTAATCAGTGAGTGTACACAAACACACATCACAAGTCCGTGTATAAATACAACCCATTCTTCGAACACTGATTAGCAGCCATCCTTAAAGGTTAACCATATGACCCCAGAAGAGTTTTACATCATTTCTAAGGCACAATAACTAACAGTTGTATAGCATGAATTTTATGGATTTCAATAAGAATATCACCTGAGAAACCTTTTTAGATACATTTTTTTCCCTTCTTGTTGAATTAATTGCAATACACTTGCTAGTTAAGGTGATTTTGGAGAATAATACCATTCAAAGACATTAAGCATGACTGTCAAAACACTTTGACATTCCCTTCATAAAAATATACATACACACATACAAACAACTGATCTGGAGCCTGTGCTATTACTAATTTTCCTGAATGTGTCCAGGTCCTCTACAATTCAGAAACATGTGCACTGAGCTTTGATGGTCTCTTTCAATCATTCAGAAATCTTATCTATTACTGTTCACACATCTGTATTCTTTTTTTCATTGTTGATTTCCTCGACTTGTGTTTGCTCAACATTTCCATTGCCATTGGCTACAGTGCCGTCTGTCTTCCCGTTGACGTGGTCGGTGGAGGCCTTGACAGCATCGTTGGCTGTGCCATTATCAGTTTCGTTGCGTTCTGCGTCTCCGATGTAGGCTTTACTCTCGGCACGTGGGGCTGTGGCAGACCGGGCCAAGGGTTAGTGAGGCAAGTGTTGTTGTGCAAAAGGATGTTGGAAAGGAGGGTTGGATATAGCCACTTACTTCACAATCAAAGTATGCCTTACATGTCTAAAGATCTATGAAATAGAATCTAGAGAGAATCTGGGGAATTCACAAAGATTGAAACTGCAAAACTATCTTGGTAAAAAAAAAAAAAAGATATTTCAAGAATGCTTTGAAAATTGTCCATGACACACATAAAAGAATAAAGTCAATTATCTAAAACATTTTAACTTACATATCAATCATTGTATTACACTGGAATAGCATGTCAAGCAAAAGAAATAAGCTGCAGGCTACCTAAAATTTTCTTTGTACTATAAATAAAATCTGCAAACAAGGAGAATGCCAAACAAACAAAACAGCATACATGGTCAACTTAGCTAAAGCTAAAACAATACGTTCATAAGCCAGTTAAATGTAGAGTTGCTGAAGTAAACTGAAAAAATGCAATATTTAAACCAAAAGCTAAGGTCTGAAAGAATATAAACCAAATTATTTACTATAGAAATATAATTTGTACCCTGCACCAGAACGTCCCACTTCCCGACTCCACAGAAGATTATGGTAACCCACGCTTTGTTGAAGGACGAGCTGAAATTTACAAGAAATTGAACTTGTCCTTCAAACAGCCTGAGGTCAACAATTTTATTTTCTCCCTAAAAGATTTGAATCGAAAACAAAGTGAATATAAAAAGAGGATGAAGTATGGGGAAATTGAAGCCAATGTCTTGCCAGCCAAAACACTTGCCTTTCTCAGCCCTAACTCTTGACCTTGGCAGAAGCCAGGGTCCAACACAGGTGAGCCATTCCACAGGTTACAGTGGGATGCTTGGAATTAGTGCCAAGCTTTTTTCCATTTTGAAATAATTCATTCTCATGATGTATCTACTGACTTTGCCATAGTGGTATACAATAGGAGTGATTTGTCATGCATGTCATGCAAGTGGTTTGGCTTTTAAACATGATTCATCTGAAGGAACTTTTAATGAACATTAATCAAAATGCAATGTGCATAACAGAGACATCAAACAAATCTACTTGTATGACCAAACCACATTGAAGACTAAAAATAATAGGATTGTAAAAAAATATATAAAAAATCCAAAATATTTAAGGTTAAAATTAATAACTGAAACATTTAGTTTGTACAAACAAGAGTAAATAATAGTAAAGCTAAAGCTATCACCAATTTGCTTTTAGCTGTTCCACATGCAGGACTCCTCACATGAAAATAGGTGCATTTCACTGCAACTGCCACATAAGCATTATACAGTCATTCATTTTTCACATGTCAAATACCTTGAGATACAACAAACATCTGTATCAATTGTACAGAGGTGCTATGGCTGCATCATTGCACGGCTGACAGATTGAGAGAACAGTGGAAAATGATGAAAGTATAAATACCAAAAGACGGGCAATTTCATTTACTCTTAAGGAAGGTGTTCATGCACTTTTTGTGGTGATACCAATAAGTTCATTCACAGCCCATGGTTCCAAATACCTATATTCCATACTAACATCACATCTAGAACATGGTTTGTGGGTACTTACCAAAGCAGAACATCTGGCGATACCGTGCATAACCTGCAGCTGCAACGGCGGTAACAATAATCAGCACAACGATCACGATGCCAGCAACCGCTCCTCCGCTCAAGGTGTCTATTTGAGAGAGATAATGATTAATTCCTCTGCATTAACTCTTCCTTCACTGGCATTCATAACATCACATAAAATGTGTGGCTTCGAGCATTATCTAATTAGTGGCAAGATTATGGTCACTTTCATAAACATATATCCCACATTAAGTTAACAAAATGTCAGTCAGTGCTAACTTGGCAAATTACAAAAGCAAAGCAGTTTATCATCTACAACATGTAATAAAATTAAGGCAAATAGAACTTACTGCATTCATAGATGTAGACAGGAAGGCCAGAAAAAAAAGAAAAGAACATAGAACCACATGCAAAATTTATTCATGCATTAAACATCAGACTCCATGCCTTAAATTTCACCTTTTTCTTGCTGGTTTACATGTCTTCAAAACCCACCTAAGTACCGTATTATAATGTCCCTGTGCACTGCAAACTCATATAATAAACAAATCTATACAGTTCCTGAGATGAAGATAGAGAGATTAAAGGGAGAGAGAATATTGGAAGAATATGTACAGCTACAAGAAGACATGCTGCATTTGTTAGTCCATGACCAGAAAACATGAGGGAAGGTTAAGTAGTCCACTGCTCCTCCACATCATAGACCCCAGGAGACCAATTAGGTTTCTTTGTTATCATCAATACATTCATAGACTTGTGGAGTAGCGAGTCAAGGATCTGTTAGAAAGTCTGTTAGTATCAAGATTATTAGTTAACACATGAAGATTATAAGTGAAGTCAGCAGCAGGAAGTGTCCGAGAATGGCAGAAGTAATATTACGAGAGAACAAGGCAACTGGCTCGGCGAGTAGGGACGTTAGCACCCTGACTTACTTGACATCGTATCATCATCGAAAACAATACCTTCAGACACTGAATATTCTGTGGATGGATTTTTGTCATGGTCGCGAGTTTCTGAGTCACCATCTAAGGGAGAGACAAGACACACACTGAGGTTACATCACAACGAAAGTACAGTGATGCAAAAACCATGTTTTGGTACTAGAAGGCTTCAGGAGAACAGAGGAAATAGCACAAGACCTATATTAATAGGGAGGATGTCTTGAACCTAGAGAGATTTGGATGTGGAGTTGACAAACCCATATTTAAAAACCAACCACACTGGGTCTCCATAGTTCCCCTCCCCCCTCCCATGCCTTCTGTTCTGAGTGCCTGATCCCATCAATAGAAGTCTGTCACCTGTTTCTCTTTGGTCTATTTTTTTTCTTTTTTTTTCTTTTTTTTTTTTGGTCATGGAGTAAGCTTGTGAGTTAAAGCAAAGGCAGTGAATATCATGGTGTACTGAATTACGGACAGCAGTGATAGGTGTTATGAGTTTAAAAGCTTTAAACGAATACTAAACATAAGAAAGGATGCACAAGTGTCAGTGAATGCACAAATGAAGCCATATAGTGCAAATGTAGTTGTACAAGTGTTCTGTGGTTTTAGATAATCACTCACTGGTTTCCTTTAAAATAGGTCTGTAAATGCATTGATCTTGCCATGCCTTAATTCTTGACTGCTGATTAATAAAAATACATAAAATCTATAGTTAATAAGATGTGATTAGATAAGAATAAGGCTTGGCAAGAACTTTATACAAATACCGTTATTCCTCTGTTCTGAAAGAGAGAATAGGGGAAAAAAGATAGGAAGATTAATAAACACAGTAATAAAAACAAAAAATTACACCAAACCCAAAGCATAAAAAGGAAAACTTTGTTAAAACATAAAATCTGAATGGTTTAATAAGATTCAGTTGATGCACATAAAAACCCAAAACATGCAGCTGAGGTTATCAAGATGCAAAATTAGGAACACCAAATATTTAAAACCAGAAATAAGACACACGGTGATGCAATTTAAAGGACAACATATACACATTCATTCACTGAGATCCCTAGATGGCCACTTTACACAAATAAAATTTTGAATTGCCAACAAGTTGTACTTATTTACTTATCTGAATAACTGACTGATTGTGACTGATCAGCATGTATCATCTCTCTTCTGAAAATAATCCACAGAACATTTTGAAAGAACCACCATTAGTTAATGACTCTCCTTACCTTTGGGGGCATCATCCATTGAAAGCCGCACTTTGTATGACGTTTCGCCAAGGTCATTCTGTACAACCAACATATAACGCTGGTTTGCATCCTCCTCCTTGAACCCAGCAATTCTCAGGGTGGCTGTGTACATCCCGTTGCCTAATTCCTGATAATAAATAAATCGTCAGTCAAAGGAAATAACTTTCAATATATACAACAAAGACAGCCAACTGTGAAGCTTCCTTAAAAAAAAGTCTTATCTTCCACATGTACCTCGATATATGTCTCGTAGCGGTCTTTGGCGCCAGGGATCTCAATGGAGACGGCAATGTTCTGGAAGGTGTCTCCATACCTCCACTCCTTCCTTGTGGGAGGAGGGTTTGCCGAGAAATTCAATTTCACTTCATAGTCTGAGCCAGGACGAATCTGGTAGTAAGTGCTAACTGGCTTTTCAACTGGTTTGACTGTAATGGGTAGAGGAAGAACTTGGTTATTATCTAAAACTTGTATGGGATCCTTTATATACTGGGAAGCATATGAGCTATATCTGATATGTCAGGAACTTTGAATGTGTACTTACAGACAACATTCAAAGGAATGCTTGCATTCTCAGGCACAGTGAGGGTCTTGTGAGATACACTGCACACCAGCATCATTCCATTTTCCATTGGCTCAAAGGTGCGTCGCAGAGTTGATATGCTTTTGTACATGCCCTGGAAAGTCATCATTGATTAATTGACATGAACTCAGATTGGTGGCAGATCCATTTTTGAAGAATTATATATTTTTTGTACTTCTCATCCCTTTACAAATACTTACTTCATTGTCAGTTGGTGTTTCTTCAGTTTCTGCCATGACAGTGACATCCTTGTCTCCTAAGAACCAACGAATACCCACAGCTGGTCTGGCTGCAGCAACCACACACTTAACTGGTGTCTCGGCATCACTGGTCACTTCCAAAAGCTGACTGTTATCCACTTCTAAAATTGGGTATGTTGGCTTCACTGGAATAAAAAAAGAAAAAATGGCATATAGAAGAAGAAACCGCAATGCCTAAATTTAAGTAAAAATGGTTCATTAATATGTCAACGGTGTTATAAATCACTGCAATTGCTTACCAGTTACGATCACTTTCTTCGATCCTTCCAGTGAGTTTCCGGTGATGAACACTCTGCAGGTCCACTTGCCATGTTGTTCAGTACTGACAGAATTTATGACAATTCCACATTCATTGCCCTCTGGCACCTCTGGTTTGCTCATTCCAGGATGGACATTATCGTAAACATCTTGTACCTATTACAACACACATATGTTAGTTCTAGTCACTGGACCTCTTGATTAGGAATAAGGTGGGGTACAAGTTCACAAAACCTTTAATCTCTGTAATTCTATTTATGAAGTTTCTCATACAAAATCAATACAGAGGTTATACATTACTTAAATAAGACTTGATATTACTAAAACTGTAGAACAAAACAATAAGCGCATTGCAGAACTCATTTCTAAAATAGTAGAGTATCTTTACCTGGATGGGCTTAGCTCCCTCAAGCTCCCAGATGCAGTGGCGATACTGTCCTTGGAAGCCACAGTTCAAATCCAACCGCTCTCCAGGATTCACGATAATGTCTGCGTCATCGAAGATCAGCGAGACGTCAGAACTTTGAACTCCTGAAAACACAAGACATATTACTAAGTGGTCTTCAGTGTAAATCTAATCTAAGACAGTTATGTATATATATTATGTATTTAAATATTTTCTTTTACAAAGAGAGAGAGAGAGGGGGGTTGAGAAGGGGAGAAGGGAGGGGGGGGAGGGAGGGAGGGAGGGAGGGAGGGAGAGAGAGACAGAGAGAGTGAGAAAGAGGGGGGTAGGTGGATGGGTAGATGAGTGGGGGTGTTATGTATGGAATTTATATACGATGTATGCGCCAGACACCGTGGATAATACTACCACTTAACTGAAAAATGTAACCCTTTACAAGCTCCCTAGAAAGCACATCACCGATTGATACATGATAGATCATATATGAAATTGTATACATTCGCCAACGAAATATCTCTCAGTATTATAGCCACTTGACATTCAATCCCCATGCATTGCCTTTCCACACCCATAATACTAGACTGGTTAAGCAACTTTCTCACTTCATATGGCTAAAGTTGTGATGCCAACCACATGTTCCTAACGTCTGAACCTTTTCTCTCAAGAATATCAATTTCTTTTCCTTTTCATAAACGGAGGTCTACATGTGTTTAAAGTTTATAATCGAAGTTACAACAGTATGACATAATGCTATATATGAATAAACATTCTCATAGAAAAAGAGAAAAAGAAAGAAAGGGAGCAAGAGATAGATTTCTACAATAAAAAGGGGAGGATACAACGATCATTAATCAATGAAGTGACAAATTTTAGGCATTCAGTTGGAACCGGGCGAGTTGCTAATAGCTGTTCCGGTCCTTTTCTAAGCAAGGATGATACATTTACAATGTATCTCGAAGAAAATATTACCCACATTTTTTATTTTTTTATTACTTGAAGTATTATAATTCTCACGACGTAAGCCCTGATATACACTACTTTCATTTCAACCGTACGTAAGTTATACTGATAAGCTACGTCAAACATTTTTGTACCCTCAAAGGCACTTTAATATTTACGTACTCATGTAAATGTATGTATGCTTGCAGACTCTCAAACACTTACTGATGTTACAACTTGAGAGAAATGCAGGCATATCCATGAGGGAAAAAGGGATTTGGTATGGCAGAAAGAAAAAGAAAAAGAAAAAGAAATTTTGAGGAAAGTAACATATATTTTACTGGGGGGGGGGGGGGGGGGAAGAGACCGAAACTAACTTTATTGCTTTGATTTTGGCATTACTATGTAGGAACCATATCCCCTGACTCCACAAAAAATGTTAGTTCCTTATACTTATTCCCTCATTGCGTGCTCACACGCAAAACCCAAAGAAGATAGTACAGACATAGCTAAAATGTATAACTTTCAAACTATAATGTATTAATGATGGTAAATATATACAACACTTTTCTCTTTCATCATTGAGAAATGTGAAATACTATGTTATAAAAATTCAAGCAAATTCATGAACATTTGCTTTTACCTTAAAAAGATCTAGTATGTTGCCAATAAACAGTAAATTAATCACCCAAGGACTGAACAAGCCAATTCATATGCACTAACTTCCCCAGTTGTAGACAAAAATATTGATCAAGCTTCTTTTTACCGATGAAGATACTTTGAATAAAGCATACCTATCTTTCCCATACATTTCGCGTAATAGTTTCTAATAGAAACTAAGCAATCATAGCATATCCTTTTTCGATCTATTTGACATTATATATATATATATATATATGTGTGTGTGTGTGTGTGTGTGTGTGTGTGTGTGTGTGTGTGTGTAATTAATGCGTTTCAATTATGTCGTTCGAATTACATGTATTTCTGATGAGGAGATAATCAAAATATGTTAATCCTATCTCCCGAAATTAATGTATTCAATTTTCATTTACTCAACATTTGTTCCCAAGACCTCAGATGAATTATGTTTGTACGTTCATTCTATACTGTAAGAATCTCACTGACTACATAAATGGCAGTTATGATATAAATTGCTTTACAAGTCAACTTTTTTCCTCTTCTGTGTCTCCTTGTGTGTGTGTGTGTTTGTGTGTGTGTGTGTGTGTGTATTTTAAGTCAGGCATCACTACAAATCTTATTCCTCTTAAGCATCATTACATATTCTTAGTTAATTTGACATTGTAGTGTATTCATTATCTTGTGTTGAAAATGCACCGACAGAAAAACAACAACCAATCTATCTAGACCCATAGTAAAATGCCAAAACCACCTGTAAAGGGCCAGGGAAAGGGAAGGGTGAAAATTCTCACAAAGTGTCAAGTACCATGGCAAGCATACCTCATTGATGTCCTTGCATTATGAGAGAGAGAGAGAGAGAGAGAGAGAGAGAGAGAGAGAGAGAGAGAGAGAGAGAGAGAGAGAGAGAGAGAGAGAGAGAGAGAGAGAGAGACCGAGAGGGAGAGAGAGAGAGAGAGAGACCGAGAGGGAGAAAGAGAGAGAGGGAGAGGGAGAAAGAGAGAGAGGGAGAAAGAGAGAGAGGGAGAGGGAGAAAGAGAGAGAGGGAGAGGGAGAGGGAGAGGGAGAAAGAGAGAGAGGGAGAGGGAGAAAGAGAGAGAGACAGGGAGAAAAAGAGAGAGACAGGGAGAAAAAGAGAGAGAGGGAGAGCCTTGGTGCAGGTTCTTTCTTATATAGACCTAATGGTGTGGAGGGGAGGGGGCTCCCTAACAGACCTGTAAACTAGGAATATACAGCTGATTATTACTCTTACCATCAAATGTCAAGAATACATATGTTTTGGAGATAAAGGCAATTTATCCCGCATGTTCGAAATACAGGTATGCAAAACGGGTCCATCCAGTTTGGTTTAGCTTTTCAATGAACTCCCAAAAAATAATCAGGTTATCCTTTCCGGATAGGGAATGTTAGATGAAAATGAACAAAAAGACCGTCAGCTCTACAACCATACCGAAGTGAGCATCAAAATCCACTAAGACACATTCAATTTTAAATCATTTAGCTCTTGGTTTTCTTAGCGTCTTGAAGGCCAAAAAACACGCAAAAGAACCGCAGTGTATCCCCGAAAATCAATTGAAAAATCAAAACGAGTCAATGAACCAACAAGATAATTCTCCATAAAGCTTTACCTAACCAGGCGTTATAATCATCACACAATGACAATTATATTGCTAATCACTCTACCCATTCATATACAATAGTTTGTAAGTAAGGCAGTTGCTATCAATCAGTTTACGCTTCCAATTACCAAGCTTAAATTCGAAGCCAATATCACATCCCCATTGAATTGAGCTGCAGCTTCCGGAGGGTGGAGCCGCGGGGATGATAACCTTCTAATATATACATAGGTAAAAATACACGAATCTGATCATAAAACCGAACACGTAATGCAAGACACGTCACTGACAAATTCCCACCAAGAAAGAGAGAAAGAAACAGAGTGAGTGAGAGAGAGAGAGTGGGAGGAGGAGGAAGAGAGGGGAGAGAGAGAGAGAGGGGGGGAGGGAGAGAGAGAGAGGAGAGAGAGAGAGGAGAGAGAGAGAGGAAGGAGGGAGAGAGAAAGAGGAGAGAGGGAGGGAGGGAGAGAGAGAGAGAGAGAGAGAGAGAGAGAGAGAGAGAGAGAGAGAGAGAGAGAGAGAGAGAGAGAGAGAGAGAAGAGAGAGAAGAGAGAGAGAGAGAGAGAGAGAGAGAGAGAGAGAGAGAGAGAGAGAGAGAGAGAGAGAGAGAGAGAGAGAAGACAGAGAGAAGAGAGGGAGACAGAGAGAAGAAAGAGAGAAGAAAGGGAGAAGAAAGGGAGAGAGAGAGAAACTGAAATATCTCCGATAAAACCCATACTCTCATTCGGACTTGCAGGAGATCGGAAACGATTGCCGAAGACCCGGTCGTCCCTCCCTCCCTCTATCGTTTTTATTTACTCATCTTTCCTCACCACTCATTCCTCCCCCTGTCTTTTCCCAGTGTTCTCCTCCCTCCCTCCTCCACCTCTGTTTTCTGCGCTTTCCTCCCTCTCGCAATGCAACTCGTGTCAAACTCCCATACTTTCACTCGTTCCTTGTCGTGCTCAAGGCTCGCCTTCCCTGTTCTTCGTGTCTTGAAGAACTTTGGGAAAATCTAGACAATGATTCCGCATCCTCGTCCTACGACCTGGCAAGATTAATGATTGGCGTTTCCTTCCTAACTTTTCCTACTTTGAAAAAAAAGTTACACATGCTACTGTTTTCTATGGAGGATATTGCAGTTGAAAAATACTTGCAGTAAACTGTAACCAGTTAAACTAGTTATAAATAATATAAAATCCTTAAACTATCTTATATCACTGTAGCGATGAGCAACACGACCCTATGTTTATATTATCGTTTAACAGATCTAAAACAATGTATTATCTTTCAGTTGCTTTGGCATGTCAGTTACATTTGTTTGTAGGCATTTGCCTGGTCAATACTTTAGTCATTTCAATATGGCAGAGCAATTAATAACCCTCAAACAAGAGGCGAGTTATTAAACTTCTACGTTTGCGCCAAACATCGCGTGCACATCCCGTAGACTTTGGACACCTCAACCCGTCCCCCACTCCCGCCCTAAATTCTAGTGTAGATCACAATTTTCTTTGCATCGAACTCCCCGATTTCATCCCATATATTCGCATTCTTTTTAAAGTGACCAACTTAGAGTCAAGGCGAGTATTGAATTCTTCAAATATACCTTACGGTTATACAAGGTACTCCCGAATTAATTACACAATCCATTCTACTTATCAAATTCTTTTACATAAAAAAAATCTACGTTCGATGCAAGACGCGAAAAAATCACTGTAAGATTATTTTCAAGCGAAGGCCAGGAATTGTGAATAATCTCCCTGGGATGTTCGACACAATGGATTTCTTGCGGGCATCCTGGACGGAGTAGGAAAGGTTACTGGAGGAAATACCAAAAGACATCCTCAACATTCCGATCCTATTAATAAGCATGGTAACATCATCTATATCGGGCGTCTTCTATCGGATAATACAGCACGTGTCAATTTGAGGATATAGAGATATTGAAAATTATACTGAGAGGAAGAGATGATAGGAAAAGAGAGAGGAGAGGAGGAGAAGAGAGAGAGAAGAAAGAGGGGATAAAGAGGAGGGGAGAGGAGAGAAAAATAACGCCAATTAACGGAACGACCATGGTACAAAAAGTTCGAATCTGTTTCTGCCACAGCATGCTGCTGCAATGTAACATAACAGAACATTTTTTTCCTCTTACAAGATCTTATCATTAAGATCAAAAGCATACACCCAGTTTCTAACCTAAAAAGGGAACATGCACACGAATAACCGTTGAGCTGAGTTGTGAGGTTTTAGAAGGCAACGTCCTTAAAACCCCGGGCATCGTGCCAAAAGAACCCACGTTCAAAACCTGCCATCGTCTACCATGACAGAGTACCACATCCTCCTTCGACAACATTGCGCATTTACACAGACATTGCACTTCGGAAAAATGCTATTATGCAAATGTCTTTGTTAACTTGTCACCGATGGGAATCTTGGGGACTCCTGACCCGCTAGCTTGTGGCCTTCCGGGTCGCACACTCGTATTCGCAGGATTTGGCATGGTACAGCCTGCCATCCTGCGGCACTCCCTTCCGACATCTGCATGTGTCGTGGACATACTTCTGAGTCTGGCTTCAGTGGTGACCTTTGTCCGTAAGAGTTCAGCACAAGATGTAATTAACTTTGTCACCCGGATACTTTTAGGTTTTTACTACTAGGGATTCAGGCAAAAATAAGCAAATTAAGTTATGAGCGTTTTACTGACTAAACTGGCTTATTTCGAAAGTGTAGCTACACTTAGCAACTACGGTAGGCAAGAAATGAAAGGCTTTTATGCGCTTGGCACCCTCAACAGAATATATTATAGTGAGTATAATCGACTAAAGCCCCAAAACGTGAGTGTGCAAACATCGAATGAGGAAAATTAGTATTAATGTGATTCAGTTATTTTTAACTAAACCGTCATGGTACAAGATAACCTGCCATTCTACACCCCTGAATACTAAAACTAAAATACCAGCCCTGCCAAACAGTGTTCCCAAACAAGCCCACTAACCCACCACCCACCCAACCCACCTATCCGTTCCTCCGACAAGAGAGCGGTTTAACGGCTTCGAACGTCAAAATACTCACCATTAAAGACAACATCTCTGTTGTTTGGTTCATCTACGCTGTACTCTTGAGCAAGAGAGGCCGCCGCGAGTGCGAGGGCGACGCAGGCCACACGCACAAAGGAACACTCGCACATGGCCTGTTGAAGTCTCCGAGACAACGCCACACAGTTTCAAAACTTATCCTGCTCTGACACACGCGATTCCGACACACAACCGCACCACCACTACAACAGGCACTCGTCCGGTTAATGGTTTTTAAAAAACACTTCTTATCACAGCATCACAACCACTATCACTATCACAGCCGGTGGGAGCGGAGTCAGTACGGCCTCTCTCGGCGCGCGTTGCAGGTAGACTGAGCTCGACGGCGGCCGGCCAGGTACGACAGCGGGCTCACCAACCCTCCCACGATTTAAATTCTCGCCACTTTACCAATATTTCACGGTATTTGTATACCTGATTGGTGATTATTGTTTTATCGGTGAACCTGGTTATGACTTAAGAAGCAGTGTAAATTAACTAGTGGCCCAACGATGATGATATGGAGTAATGAAAATCCTAGTTGGCAACTTTCACAACTGGAAGAGATGCCTCCAAGCGTTATATCAAGTTAGTGAGAAATGATTACTGTATTACACTGTTTCCTACCATTTTCTTCCTATTTCTTAAATTCAATATAACATACAAAACATACAAACAGTTAAAAACTAAAGACGCATGCAATATGTGCGAAAAAATTCAAATTGTGGGTACTGGAAATACCATGTTCCAGCGGGGGTTGGTAGCCCTGTTAGCGACCAGGCCGGCGTTGTTCGGTATACCCAGTACGGTTGATTCACATCCTCGGCCTTGTCTCAAATCTAGGCCTTGTTCCACTACAACTTTGAAATAATAGGAATACACCGACAATCATAGTATTGTGCAGAATATAGCCCCCTTAGTATGCTGTCACTGCCTTTGTTGGTTATTGTTGAGGAGAAACTACCTACCCCCAATTCATGTGATTCACATATTAGTGACGCATTATTGGCCTATTGTAATGAGTCATTCACATATTATCCTGTTCACGCGGCGGCCCCTAAACGGCCTAAAAGATTACATTAACTTAGGAATTTCTAGAGTTTGCCTAGGCCATGGAGCACTTCCGAATCAGGAATAGGCCTTGCTGACACTTAAATAGCCGCGAACCTAGTAAATGCAGACATCAATCTCAAGCGTGATCTTTCGCAGAAGCTTTCAAACAAGACGTTTTCGAGGCCCAACCTCATTTCCTTTTCGCCAGAAAGGTGGGGTTCAGCCGAAGAGGAGTTGGAGCGTACAGAAATTCTATCATATCGGCTTGCGCTCGGTGTATAAAAGACCGAGATATTGGTATAATTTCCGGTCGTATCAGGTTGATATAAGCGGCGTGTGGAGGACGAGGAGAGCGAGAAGGGGAGGAAGGCTAGTGTGTATGTGTGTGCGTGTGTGTCTGTGTGTGGAGGAAGACCGTTGCGATCCCCAACACAACAGCGGAAACTCACAATACGCGTGAGAACCTAGATTACACTGGGCGGGGGCGGAGGCAGCTACTGATTCAGCATTCGCCATTTTCTCTTATTTCTTTTTCCCCGGCTAAAGTAACCCACGTTCATCATTTCCTCAGTGAGCGTGCCTGCTGGCCTGCCTGGCAAAACCTCGGCTCGATGAGGAGGATTAAGAAATCAATAAATGGTAGTACGGAGCGATACGGGATTATCTTGTGGCCGGCCGGACAGAACCACCATCCCGGCGCGCGTCAGATGGTGGCTAATCCATCGACATGAGTCTTTTAATCCTTCCATTTGGACTTTGTTCTGCGGGCTTACTCTCCCAGTCCCGAGAGAAGTAATTTGGTTCGGGGTTCCCGATTTCAAATTATGTCCACCAGGGAGTTCATTATTGTCGCGGGCTTTTACGCTGCCAGTTTACTAGGCCGGTGACAAAGCGTCTCATATGGTACTGTGGTCTCGCATGAAGAATTGTGTCGGGAACATCTATCGAATGTCACCCATAATCAAACTCTTCAGAGTCCCACTCAAGATCAAAGCCTTTTTAAACAAATAACACACGCCGTACAGTTTGAACAAGTATTCATACTATTTACCTCAGCCATATTTGTATCGTGGAAATGTTTTTGTATACTGTATTAGGGACATAAAAGGAACCAGCACTATGAGAGGGGCGGAAGGGAGATAGCTGATGCTACTACCCTTTGAGAGATCTAACAGCTGAGGGAAAGGGGGAGGAAGTTGAAGGATGAAATTGAGCACGTTGAAAGAGCTTTTCTAAATTAAAAATTGAAGTAATCCTGTGAAATTTAAATTACCTATAATGGTTATTGTGTTGTCACTTTTGGAAGAAATGTATGATATAAACATCAGCGAATGTGATAGTTGTGGGAAAAAAAGGAATGATGGTGAACCGAATAACGATCGCCCTAGAAATAATGAAGACAGATGGAGGCCGCGCCACGGGGTAATGCAGGAAGGAATACAAGAAGTAACGGGGCAGAGACGCCAAAAGGAGCCTGTCGCACAAGACACCCATGGGGAGGATCACCAAAAGGGTAGAACGCCCGCACACGCCAGGTCGGGAGGGAGCCCGCCAATGATCCACTAAAGAGGGATTTACATGAATTTTTAACGGCTATCCATCAAAGCCCGGCCAAAGCCACGGGCTAGGAGCAAATCGCATGCCGGAAAGATAATACA
>NW_028234431.1:6832870-6835370 GCF_977035675.1 Penaeus japonicus
ACACACACACACACACACACACACACACACACACACACACACACACACATATATATAAACACACACACACGCGCGCGCGCGCGTAGACACAAAAGCATTCAGATAACCACAAACCAACTTTTACTGAAAATAACAATGCAAAAAGCATAAACTGAATAAAAGCAAGGTCGTCGATTAAAGCAAGAAAGTGCTGCTGCTCGATTGACACAGCTAATGAATCTATCTAGAGCCCAGGAATTGCAGAAACCCTTTTATGTGAAAAATATATTGCACGGGCGCTACTCAAACACACGGACATTTCCCAAGGGGTTAAGACGCCCTGTTCCTTTCCTCGGGACATGATTGCAGTCGAGCCGAGAAGGCACAGCACCGACTCAAGCCACGGTGTATATACTGCCACAGGTCGGGCATAATTCTTTGTAATGGATTTTGGGTACATTCGCAATATAATATCCCCACTCCCCCTTCCACCCTTCCCCGTTCCTCTTTCCCTCATCCCTCCTTCTTTCACTCAACCGAGTCCCTCTTTTCTTATTCTATACTCTCCCTCCCCTACAATCACTTCCCTACTTTCCCTCCTCCCTTTCGCTTACTCATTCTCCTCCCACCTCCTCTACAACCTTTTCCCTATTTCCTCTCCCCCTTTCTTTCTTCCCTCCTTCCTCTAACCAAGTTCTTCCTCTCTTTGTCTACACTCTCTCCCTCACTATCTCTTTCCTCTTTTCTTTCTTCTACCCTACCCTGACTCACCCCAGCCTCTCCCCCTCCCCCTCCCCACTCCCTCCCCCTTTCCCCCGAAACGAAATGGCAAAGACCAACACCAAGCAGGAGGTTCGATGACAATTCCACGACAGCCGTTCGGAGTGCCTCACCCCCTCATTACGCCAAGCCACAAACCCCGTCATTTCGATCTTTACCGCCTAATGGCACCAACCGCCCATCACGTTTAAACGCCGCCCTTGCAACACTGCTCACTTCCAAGCCCCCTTCTTGCCTCAGGCCGACCTAGCGCGCCCGTCCCCGGCTGACTCATGGGGCGCTTTCATGTCGCAAATGGGATCACACTCCCCGTCCTCAGCCTCATGATCCCAGTGCCACTAGGCCAAAAACACTGTCATTACAACGCACAAACAACGATACCATGTTCGCTCCTATTTATGCAAATGCAAATCACAATTCTCGCCGTGTTGCGACGCGAACTGACAATCTCCAGCTAGTAAAAGGGACAGTAGACATTCCCCCTCCGCCCTACTCTCAGTCTCGACGGCAATGGAAACTTAGAATTGACAGTAAGAAGCTTTTTGGAAAGAAAATCTCCACTTTTTAAAGACTTTCCGAAAGTAATTAAGTTCTTCTTTATGAGCATATGCCCTTTGTCTTTTAATGAAACCCGTCCGGCTAGACTTTTTGTATCATTCCGGGATGGAGGAAAAGGATGCTTCATACAAACATTCGAATAGACATTTTGTGAACTGCGTTGGATTTGTTCCGGAAAGTGCAGGATATGCTGAATGCATGCAAAGAATGAGCATGTACAAGTAATGAGAAAGTGGAATGAATGGGCACGAGCGCAGACACACACACATACATACACACACACACACACACTGCAGTGAAATCAGTGTTGCTGAAAATGGCACATATCTAGTTCAAAGGTCAAAGGTCGAGATACGCTTTGAACCCCTGCCTGCACACCTTGGGCGACGGGGAGCGTAACCGTTGCGTTGCCGCCTGTTGGCTGCAAAACCACTGTTCTCTTGATGTTAAACTGCATATATAAACAATGCAACAACATATTCAACATCTGGGGCGAGCTGAATAACAGCATTACGTCACTTTGCTGTAATCATTACAAAATAATTTTGTTTGAGCGTGAAACAAATCCGAGTATAATTTTCTTTGTCATCCACCTACGACAAGAGCCATCTTCCAATTACCATCACTATTATCATCGTGACAAACATTTTTTTTTAACTTGTACGTGTGTCGTCATCTTCCTTATAATCTATCTCTGATGCTTTATTTACGAAGGCCATTGTTATACACGTCGCATTCATCGCTAAGGAATCTCCTCCTTGCCGACAGTATCACCACGACAGGAAATGGCGAAACAAAAAGCTTTCGACAATCAGAGGAAATAGAAATCTTTCACTTTTCGCCGTTACCTTCCTAAAATATATTCTAGCCATCTGCTTCTAGCAAAACAACGGCGAAAAGTGAAAGATTTGTCTTGCGGTGTACTCGGTCGCTGCAGCGCCCGGCCACGCCACGCCACGCCACGCCACGCCACGCCACGTGCATAGACTACCAATCATCATTTCAAACTGATGGCATCAACGATTTGGACCCGAGAATCTTGAAATCAAACATGTTTTACTGTATAATTATGCATAATATGATAATTTTCTCTAATGCCAAAAGGCAGGATGGATCTCGATACAGACGTAGTTGGGAGAGGGCGAGACGAGACACATCACCCTCGGACACTGTCCTCTACTCC
>NW_028234431.1:6840370-6845370 GCF_977035675.1 Penaeus japonicus
GTTGCTGAGACGCCAGGGACCTCAAAGCCGCGCTGGTCGCTGGCGTCCCTGAATTGCTTCTTCACTAAAACTGCATTTAGTCTTATCGTTCCAATTAAAACTCATATCCGAAACATCTTCACGACGTGTTGTGATCTGTTACAATGACGAGTGACAAAGATACCTCCCCCCCCCCCCAAGTCAGCCTCACACACAATCCCCTTTTGGCTCCGCTGTAACGTATCCGTATCGGCCCGACGCGAAGTTTCCCAGCGAGTGCAACAAGATCTGCCACTCCGTCACTCTGCCTGCCAGTGTCAGGTGTCACGCGCCGCTTCCACCGACACATCTCTCTCTCCCTCCCTTAAACGCGTGCAAAAAAAAGCGCCTCTAAAACGGAAAGGTTCGCTACGCATTTAAGGTTTTATTTGCACACTACGCAAAGGTCAATGACTGGCAGAGGTTCCCATTCAGAGGAAGGTCGCACGCCCAACCCACTCCTCGTCTCGTCTCTTTTCTCCACGTGGACTGCCGAGGTCACAGTCGCAACAAGAGGTCACGTTTATAAAGAGAAATATCAACCATCGCCTGACCAAAGGCACCGTCAAATGAATGGCATTTATATTACCATTTTCGGAATCGTATCATAAATTGGTGCAAATAACGATGTATAAAAGTCATCAGTGACAAGCAATAATAATAGCCATGACAATAATAAAAAAACAACACTAAAATAGATACAACAATAATTCATTACAAAACGTCAATATCATTTAAGCCAATAAGCGTTTGATTAAAATTCCACATTTACATAAAAAGCCCATACTAAAACGGAACAGAAATCTAGATCCGTGCAGTCAGCGTTCAACTCACAATTATTCGAAATAAGTGTAAGAGAAATCACTAATACGTAAATCAGATTAATCAACGGTAATCGAATCGTCGATAATTAATCGCATGGCTGTCACAACGGCGATGAGAAATCAGGGGTTTCATTCACAAAAAAATATCACAAAAATTAACCTCAAATAAAAGTGATAGAAGCAGGGGAGAATGATGGTGGCGGTAATCGAATTGATATATTCATGATTATGACGAAAATGTATAATGACAATGGTAATAATATCATCGTTAGTGATAATGATAATAAAGCGAATAATAATAATAATAATAATAATGATAATAACAAAAAACAACAACAACAAAAACAATAATAATTCGAATAATAATGATAGCAACAAACACAATAAGAACAACAATGATGAGGCTAAAATATATGATAATAATAATAATAATAATCATTATCACTAGTAATGTCAATAGTGATAAAATAAAATATAATAAATGCAATTATGATGTTGATATAATATCACCAATCACTATAATGATGGCAAAATGACCATAATGATATTTGAAATGATATAAATAGTATCTATATAATAATAACAATCATACTAAATATAAAAATGAAGACAAAAATAAAAGTAATGATAATAATATTGATGATAAAAATAATGATATTGGGAATAGTAAAAGAAGTAGTACTAATTGTAGTAGTAGTAGTAGTAGTAGTAGGAGTAGGAGTAGGAGTAGGAGTAGGAGTAGGAGTAGTAGTAGTAATAGCTATAGCAATAGCAGTAGTAATGATAACAATAACAGTAGTATTATAATGGCAACGATAATGATGATGAATATAAATAAAATAAGGATGATAATAATAACAATACACAAATTGTGATAATGATGATGATCAGGGGAATGAAGGTAAAAATGATCATGCGCATGACAAAATCATTCAAGTACCCTGCGCCAGTGCATTTTTCTCCAGACTACAAAATGAATAAGCAACTCGATACAATTTCTATCATTACTTCAAAATCCAAGACCAACAATGACGCCAAATTAATATCGGAATTTAAAACATATCTAGCAAAAAAAAGTCGAAATATTCTCCCCGTCGTTAAGTCAAGTGCCGATAGACGTCCGAATCACCAGGAGAAATGTAACGTTAAATGGGGCCAATGGTGATGTTCCTCCCGCCGGGGGTTGAACAGAGAGGGAGAGAAAGGCACGATTTTACCCTCTCGGATTCCTCCCCCTTGTGTCCTTTCATCCCTTTGAAGGGGGATGAAAAGGAGGTGGAGAGACGTGGGGGTAGGAGGGCTAAGGGAGGAAGGGATGGGGTTAATAGGGGAGAGGGGTGGTAGGACTGGGGATGGCAGGATGGGAGTATGGAAGGAAGGGAAGGGGGTTGCGGGGAGAGAGGGGGTGGGGGAAAAGGAGGGGAAAGGGAGGGAAGGGGTGGGGTATATAAGTGTAAAAAGGGCTAGTGGGTGCAAGGATGCGGTGGATACGGGGATGATGGGGTGGGAGGGAGATGGAAAGAGTGAAGGAAAGGGGGGGCAGAGGGAGTAAAAGAGAGGGAGAATGGGAGGAAGATATGGGGACTGGAAGGAGGGAGAGAGGCAGAGGGACGAAGGAAAGAGGGACGTGAACAAGCCAAGGACTCTATCAGCGACACAGTCACAGATTCCTATTTACTTAAGCCTCCCAGTTGCAATAAAAAGGGAAATACCAGGAATACGGAATTGCACAGGCCATCTAGAAGCCTTGTTTTTTTATGCAACAATCTCTGTTTTATGTTTATGGAAAATAAACTGACTGTCCCTTCACATAACGAATTAATCACTCTGCCTTGTGAATAATTATATACATGGTACTAGAAATTTATGTAGTTTAGATCTAGCATCACATAAGAATTCAAAGCGTTTTCAAACTTCGCGCATAATGAATAGTTGCACCCCCTGATTTATGTACATTATCAAGACATATCGTTCTTCGCAATATCTACCACGAGACAAATGAACAGTGCATCGGACACATGCATGAAAAGTGTCCCAAGTGCGTGCCTTTGACCATCCATGCCTCTGCGGCAACTCCAGACATCGAGACAATCATATTTTCCTCTGTGAAGAAGCACTACCGGCATTGCCACCAATACTTTGTGTCTATATTACACGCTGTGCAGTAGGTTTATATAAAAGGAACAATCTTTACTCTATATCATTCATGGCGGGTTTTCAGCTATATCTTTAAGCAGAAGCTAATTTCACATGATGATTTGGAAATGAGGAACCTACATGTATGATTTAAATATTTTCAAAGAATGTATACTATATATATATATATATATATACATATATATATATATATATATATATATATATATATATATATATATATATATATATATATAAGTATATATAATAAATATATATTATATATATATAATATATATATATTATTATATATATATATATATATATATATATTATATATATAAATATATATATATATATATATATATATATATATATTATATATATATAATATATATATATATATATTATATATATATATATATATATTATATATATATATATATATATATATATTAATATATATATATATATATATATATATATATATATATATATTATATATATATATATCATATACCTCAGTAGGACTTCTGCAGTTATAGGAAGGATCTGCCCTTTTCTACTGGACCGTGAATTTCATTATCTATATCCTTTCCCTACCTCCTGACAAGCACCTCTTCTATACTTCTTTTAACATCCTATCAGCTAATCTACCCTAGCAATAACCTCTTCTCCACTCCTACAGTCTAAAATCCCCCGCCATCACACCCACCCCTCAGCACAAACGCACACCCACAACCCTTCCGCCACAGGACCTACAGCAGCGCCTCGCCCAGATTTACCCCCCCGCTACAAAATCCCTCATTTGGCCACGGCCGCGGCCCCGTGCACACTCCAGCACACTCCATATCACCAGAATGGCCCCACGCTCAGCCAACACGTCTCCACGCTGGACCCGATGCCCAGAAATAAGTGGCCGCGGCGGAGGATGAAGGGCCGAGGATGTTCCATCTCGGCGGATGCCTTTACATCATCTCCTACGAGGGCCGGGTGGAGAAGGGTACGCTTGGGGATGCAGGATTCTGGAACTAAATGAATTGTTATGTCCCTTTTCTTGTTGTCGTTAGTACGGGTGTTTGACCACGGGTTTGATTTTTCTGTTTATTTGTCTTGTGCCTGTCGTGATTTAAATATGAGTAAAAGCAAGAGTCGCTAAAATCATGCATTTGTGATAAACCTCATGAAGACCAAGGTAGAATGCTATTCATAAATCGATAAATGTCTGACAACGTTTCATAATAAAAGCCTGGGCTAGGATCAGTCCACGCTAAACCCTTTGAAGAGTCTTCGATACAGATACAGGTTCCGAATCAAACTTTTGGAAAATAACTTTTCAAATTTCGCGTAACTTCTAAGCATCAAAGAGGAAGTTGTTACACCAGATTATATTCTGTTTTGGCTGGCGGCCCTGCTTCCCTAATGCCTCGTCCCTGACATTGCCCTTACGTCGCTGCGAGTACGTTCCGTCCTGGCTTACGCAGAGGTCATCCCCTCATCCCAGCCCACTCTTCTCACCTTCTATTAACACCCTTCCTCAAATAGATTATCATCAGTACCACTTAACCACTTCCTGGACCTACGCCCGTCACGAAGAGGACTTCTCAAACATTCCTCAAATTTATTTATCCTTAGAAAAACAAATTTATCTATCCTTAGAAAAACAAATTTATATATCCTTAGAAAAACAAATTTATTTATCCTTAGAAAACAATTTTTTTTATTCTTAGAAAAAAATGGAGACGTGAATTCCTCAAATCCCTTCCAACCCCGTTCTTGGACGACGATACAGTTCATCAGATCCTGAATAAGATACATCTACGTTGCATATGCATATACTTTAGAGTGCGTGACGGACAGGCACACCTTGGGATGGAGCCAAGCAAGGCACAGTTAGAGAGGGTGGAGGGCCGGGGAGTCAAGGGAGGGATGGGGTGGTGGGAGTGGGAATGGAGCAGTGACGCCGACAATGCAGCAGAGTATGTCATGGTAGGTTTGACGTCACCGTTTCCTCTGAGAATC
>NW_028234431.1:6850370-6862870 GCF_977035675.1 Penaeus japonicus
CATTTACCAGTCCTTTGTGTGCTTGTGAGTGTGTATGCATATATGTATGCACACACACACACACACACACACACACACACACACACACACACACACACACACACACACACACACACACACACACACACACACACACACACACACACACACACACACACACACACACACACACACACACACACACACACCACACACACACACACACACACCACACACACACACACACACACACACACACACACACACCACACACACACACACACACACACACACACACACCACACACACACACACACACACCACACACACACCACACACACACACACACACACACACACACACACACACACACACACACACACACACACACACACACACACACACACACACACACACACACACACACACACACACACACACACACACACACACACACACACACACACACACACACACACACACACACTCATACGCACATGCATACTCACATTCCTAATCAGTGATGGACGTGAGAACTGACGCTCTCCAGATCCTGTACAAGGCGACACATCAACCTAGATATGCCAGGCGGATCAGGATCTGTCGGGAGCATTAAGGCTAATCACGAAGTGAAGATTATCTTAAGTGGTCACGATGTCTGGAGATTATATAATCCGCTGTGGATCTTTCTCTTGTAAGATTATTAGGATGGCTGTGAAGGAGGGAGGAGGGAGGAGAAAGAGGGATGGGGGGTTGGGTGGGGTGGGAGGTGAATGTCATCATCTTCCATCAAACTGTCACCAGTTTACAAGGGCCAAACCATCCCTATGTCACCGCCCTCATCACTAAATTACCCTCTTCTGAAAGTTCATCATTAAAGCACGCCCTTGATTGCGTTATTAAACATGATCTCTAAACACATTTATGGAATTCGTCGCTGAATACATCATAGTCCTAATCGTTAAGGTCGTCTTTAAAATGCAAACTGAAAACTAAATCCCGACATCATAATAACCATAAAAAAACTAATCATTACCAACAAACTCCTCACTAAATCATATTATCGAACAATTTAGATCCTCAGCACCAAACAAAACCATTACCATCCCTACCACCACACCTACCACCACCACTACTATCACAACCAAAGCCTCACTTCGTCACCATCCCATCACAAACAACCACCCTCATCCGTCACCATCTCAACCACGCCGACTAACGCTGTCCATATCACCACAACATGCAAAATATTCCTCCATCCATTCATCACACGACGGGAGCGAAGTTCACCACCGTCAGGCGAGAAATGGCGCCTCAGTCAAGAAGTTCATCCTGATTGCAATTTAAGAGAACTTTCTCGTCCTCAATCAGGAAAAATAAAAACACGGGGTTGCGGTTTAATGTTGCGTGGTCAGAGGAAGGAGAGGTAGGGGTGGGGTGGGAAAGAGGGAGAGAGAGGGGGGGGGGGTAGGGAGGGAAAGCAAAAGATGGGGAGAGAGGAAGGTAGGGAGGGAAGGAGAGAGGGAGAGAGGGAGGGAGGGAGAGAGGAAGAGAGGGAGGGAAGGAGAGAGGAAGGGAGAGAGGAAGGGAGGGAGAGAGGAAAGGGCAAAACTGGGGAGAGAGGTAGGGTGGGAGAGAGAGAGCGGGGAAGGCAGAGGTGAAGAGGAAGAAAGGAAATAAGGGAGGAGGGAGGGAAGGAGTGAGTAAATACCAGGGGCGGAGAGGGGGAGAGGTAGGAAGGAAGGGAAAGGTAGGGAAAATAAGGGAAAGGAACGAAAACGAGTGAAGAGGGTGAGAGGAAAGGACATACTGGGGTGGGAAAGGAGGGAGGAAGGGAATTGGAAAGGATCAGAAAGAAAGAGGGAGAGAGGGAGGGAGGGAGAGAGGGAGATAGAAAGGGAGAGAGAGAAAGGAAGAGAGAGAAAGGAAGAGAGAGAAAGAAAGAGAGAGAAAAGGAGTGAGAGAAGGAGTGAGAGAAGGAGAGAGAGAGAGAGAGAGAGAGGGAGAGAGAGAGAGAGAGAGAGAGAGAGAGAGAGAGAGAGAGAGAGAGAGAGAGAGAGAGAGAGAGAGAGAGAGAGAGAGAGAGAGAGAGAGAGAGAGAGAGAGAGAGAGAGAGAGAGGAGAGAGAGAGAGAGAGAGAAAGAGAGGAGAGAAGAGAGAGAGAGAGAGAGAGAGAGAGAGAGAGAGAGAGAGAGAGAGAGAGAGAGAGGAGAGAGAGGAGAGAGAGAGAGAGAGAGAGAGAGAGAGAGAGAGAGAGAGAGAGAGAGAGAGAGAGAGAGAGAGAGGGAGAGAGAGAGAGAGCAGGAAGACAGGGAAAGGAAGAGAACGGAGAGGGAGGGGAGAAAGAGGAGAGAGAAATGACTGAATGGAGTAAGATGAATAAAGGATTGAACAAGTCATAAAACAAATATAGAGACAGCCTTTTGAATACACACACTATGGGGGTAAGAGAAAGGAAGGCTCGAAAGAACGGAAGAAAGGAGAGGAGGAAAGATTATAGAGGAGAGGATAAGAAGAATAGAATAGCGAAACAGGAAGAACTGGGTGGATAATAAAGGGTGAGACGGATAAAGGAAGGATGAAAGAGAGAGAGACAGGAAGAGTGAGGGAGATCAAGAGCAAAAGGAAGAGGAAGAGGGAGAGTAAGAGGAAAAGAGAGAGTGAGGGAGAGGGAGAGAGAGATAAAAAGAGAGGAAGAGGAAGAGGGAGGAAGAGAGAGAGAGAGAAAGAGAAAGAGAAAGAGAGACAAAGAAAGACAGGAAGAAATTCACGAATATCTCCATTATGATTTTTTCCCCAGAGATAAATAAACAATAGAATAACACCTGATTCTCAAAGGTCAACATGACAAAATACAAGAATAACAATAAGCATAGAATCATGAAAATCACAATCCTGCAAGCATCCTAGATGAAATCCTATCCCATTAACTAAACATCTCCATCAAAAACACGTGTCCACAGGCTAACAGTAAGCCTTGTTACCATCACAGCCCGAGTGGACAATAGGAAGGAAAAAAAAGGAAAAAAAAAATCTAAAACAACAAAGAGAATAAGCAACGTGATAACCACATTTTTAGTCTGAGTTTAGAACGTAATCAACAAAAGTGTCATTCAGGATATTAATTGTTTACGAAAAGCTTTTGTCGCTTGGATCTAAAATCTGAAAAAAAGGTAAAGAAATAAAGAAAAGGAGAAGAAATGTTCATGGATGACAACTCCCGTTTCAACATGAAAGTGGAGTCGAGTCAGATTTCGTTTTCTGTTACTGGTAAATCCTCCACTTTTATCATGGAACGTGTAACAAGCGCAAGCGGGGATGCTGCAGTCTCTCAATCTCTCTCTCTCTCTAACTATCTCTCTTAAATATTGCATATCTCACTCCCTCTATCTAACTATCTCTCTTCAATATTGCATCCATCCCCCCTCTCTCTCTCTCTCTCACTCTCTCCCTCTCACTGACTCTATCTTTTTCTCCCTCGCTCTCTCTCTCTCTCGTTTAAAAATCGTATCGTGTGAAGGTAATTACATTTAGAACGCATAAAAAACGGTTTTTACCTAAGTAGAGGCTTAACATATATGTCTTTTTATAAACTCATGACGAGAGCGTTATTGCTGTTTTTATTTATTTCTCTTATTTGATCAAAGTTTCTACTAATCATCTTATTTTGCTGCTACATGCACTATCATCACTCATCTCTCCTCCCTCATCATTCATCCTCTCTCCATCCCAGAAGTCATCGCGTTCATTTCTTTTTTTCCTCACGTTCCTCTAATCCCTCCCTCCCCCCTCCCCCTCCTCCGTTCCCTCGTTCCGCTCCCCTGCCAAGATTCTCCCTTTTACAGTTCCTCCCTTCACAAAACACCCTCCCCCGTCAACACTCCCTAGACAGTCCTCTCTCCTTTACGATTCGCCTCCCCTGTCAAGCGACATCCCCTGCCAAAGCCCTATCCCTGGCAAAATATCCTCCTTCCTCTACATTCTCCTGGTCTTCTTCTTCTTCCTCATCCTCCTTCTCCTCTTTCGCATCTTCCTGTTCATCTTCCCCCTCGCATTCTTCTCTGTTCTCATCCTTCCTATTTTTAATTCTTCTCGCCCACTTCCTCCTCCTTCTCCATCTCCCACCTCGCCCTCCTCTTCCTCGTAGTCCACCTCTATCTCCTCCTCCTCTTCCTCCTCCTCCTTTCTTGTCCTCCTCTTCCACGTCGTCTTCCTGCCAAGACTCCCCTGATAAACACGGCCCGGGTAGGGGTAAACGCAGGGGTTGAGATGCAGCGATCCCCCTGATAAGGCACGCGTCATTAGCTAGCCATTCGGGCCAGCTGATGAATCGCCGTGTCAGAGCTCGCGAGGCTGCCGAAGCCCCTCTTTCCCTGGTCAACACAATCCGACGGTTCTTCGGTTGTGTGTATGTGTCTGTTTTTTATGTGTTCATCTGTTCGAAGCCACAGCCTCGCGCCTCTAATTAAATCCGTAATTGTATGCGTAAAGAAGACAAATTGTAGATCGCAATTATGATTATGGAAGCAATTTGTAGCTACTACTGGAAACCAAACCGCACAATAGTTATTACGTTAATGGAAAACAAAACAAATACTGCAATTGCTTCATAACAAAATAATTATATTCCATCTACATTCACTTCCTCGGATTATTGTATGATGTTATCCGTGCATTTAAATGCTTCGAAAGTTGAATTTGTTTGATATTTCTCAAACAGTTTAAAATAACTATGGCCTCTTATCAGACGCCAGCCGCAGTTCTTTAGTCTATGGATCCCTGGCACCCCCCCCCCCCAAGAAATCAAGATGGCGACCTACTTCCGTCCCTTTACCAACTTAATTTAGCATAATTTCTTCTAGACGGCGAACTATGGGTCGAATACTAGGCCTTAATTTCCTTACTAATGCTCCATATCTCACAAAAAGCCAATGATCAATTTTCTATCAGGCTTCCTGATTCCACTTTGAAAACTTGAACATTTTCCAAGTGGTCGTCATTTTTTACTATCGTTAATATGACGTCGTTCTAAGCCGCCCATAAAACTACAGAGTTAAATGAAGCGGATAAAAACTTAATTAGAAACTCGAAACAGTGCTTAATCTTTCTAACGTGTTATATTTCACTTTAATTATCATAATCTAGGTACATTCAAGTAATTATTCGCAACAGGATTAACTTGATCGAAGTTCTGTGGTGCCGACACGCAAAGAATGCCTCTGCAACGCGGGGCGAGGAACGGATTCGGGTGAAAATGTGGAAATGCATTTTTCTCTGGACGAAGGGCGCGAGCACGGCGCTGACGACCCTCCCTGACTAAGCCTTCCTGATATTCACTCAAGGTATAATCAGATACCTTTCATCAGCAGATCAGCTCCGCGGGTTTCCGCCTCTCCGTCCTCCTTCCATGTAGCCCTCCCTACCTTCCCTCGCTCACATACAGGCAAAGGCATAGAAGATTATTTTCATTTTCCCCTCGTCTCAATACGCTGGGCGAGGATGCAATAGCTGTGTGTATACAAGTCTGGAAAATCAATTCCTGGTCATCACATAGAAAGGTAAAGAACAACAGAGGCAAGAGGAGCAACGAGTAAATACGAGGCAGGGAGAGAGCAACGACGCAGATACCCAAAACCATACTGGCCGTTACAGAAAAAAGAAAAAAAGAAAATCCGTCAGGCTTTCTCCCCTTTATGGAACTAACCGTATTACGGACGCTTTCATTCAGTGATCAGCGTGCACGCTAATATTCGGTCCTAATCAATATCTTCCGTATCAAAGGACCACGTCGTCGGAACAAAGGTATCAACAGGAGAGCGGCGTCCCTTCCCCAAGCCAGTGTTTTTTATCCTCGTTCCGTCCATGAAATATTAGACACAGACGCACTCCTATTAGAAACTCCGATTGCCTTTCGGGAAAGACGACCGCGTATGGAAAATAGGGTTAGTGTGGGAATACAGAGTAGAGGGTCGTCCGGCTGTCGTCCGCGCTGGCAAAACCGAAATCCGAACACGTTATTTCATCCGCATCATAGCTTTCGGGGTCGTTATAAGACTTTCGACAAACAATCGAAGTCTCATTCAAAATGAAAACCAACCCAAATCGTCATCACACAAATTAAATACCAGAGGAAGCCTTATTATGCGTTGGTGTCGGTACCAGCGAAAGATATCACATAGGACCTCGCTCCGGTATCTATTCGTTATGACGCATGGGCGATATCCGGGGATGACAGGCGAAGCGGCATTAGGCGAGTCCTGGTGCTAATTCCTGGCTACGTATCATTGCCTGTGACGTCATCCGTTATCTTGGACGGGCACTACGTCACGGCGCTTCCGGGGGGCCGAGATCGGTACAATAAAAGGGAGGAATAAGGTGCTTACGATGCTGGCGCGTGATGAGAAGAAGAAAGAAGTAAAAGAAAGATTGCGCTGGAAGCTGGGATGATCCTAGAATCAACGTGTCCATTTTCGTCATAATTCCATCCAAGTTTGAGAAGCCATAATCTCGTATCCGCTACGAGGATATTTATCAAAAAGAAGAGTATGATAACAGGCTCTCGGACTTAGGAAACAAATACATTAAAGTGATCGTTCTCCCGACGAAAATATTATGTCGGCGGATGGTTCCACGACGCGATAACCGGGTCTGACTGTCACCTGCAGACGATCGTCACACAGTTTATATTGCTGACTGACGCTGCCCTCCCTTCGCCCTTCCCTCGGCTCCCTCCTCCCCTCTCGTTTCCTCCCTCTCTCCTCTTCGCTTGTATTTCTTTATTCCTTTTTCCTCCCGTTTTTTCTTCATCTCCCTAGCACAGCGGCGTAGAAAATCGGGAATGAAAACGTGAAAATATTCGAAGACAAGAAATAAACCTCCAGTAATCTCCATTCTCTAAACATGAAAATGAAAAAAAAAGTATAAATAGGAGAATAATCCACTCTCCTCTCCCCTAACCCCCCTTCCCGACTCTTGCCCCCCCCCCCGTTCCCTTCCTCTCCTGCCGTACCCGACAAAAAGCAAGAAACATTCCCGTCAACAGCGTTAAGTCGCATTTTTTTTCGAGTTCGGGAATCAAAGCTAAGTTGGGACAACAAAGCAACGAGAGACGCTCCCAGCCCGGCCTCTCCGCCCGCCGAGCTTGTCTTTTTCGTCAACGGCCGATTCAAATTAAAGTTACTTTCGGTTCCGGTTAAAGTTGTCTGGGGTGGTTCTCAAAACACGCCGCTGCGACGAGATGACGGACGGGGGTCGCGGAGTCGCCTCTCCGATGACCCAGTCGCCAGGCTGGTCGCTCGCATGCGTCGCCTTTGGGTAAAGACGGAGGTGAGGGGAAGGAGGTGAGGGGGAAGGAATAAGAGGAGGAGGAGGAGGAGGAGGAGGAGTAGTAGGAGGAGGAGGAGAAGGAGGAGGAGGAGAAGGAAGAGGGGGAGGAGAAGGAGGACGAAGAGGTGTAGAAGGATGGGGGGGGGGGGTAGAAGAAGAAGAAGAAGAAGAAGAAGAGGAGGAGGAGGAGGAAGACAACGGCGAAAAGGTGTAGAAGGAGGAGGTAGTGGAGGAAGAAGAAGAAGAGGAGGAGGAGGAGGAAAAAATAAATAGTAAGAAAGAGGAATAGTAGGAGAGGGCAAGAACATAATAAAAAGGACAAACGTATCCTGTTCCTGTAAAACAGAATCAAAACACCACCATTTAGACTAGAATCCACGTACTTTTTCCCTTGCAAAATAAATCGGGTAAAAATACATTTAATCGAAAAAAACATACTAAACCATAGCTTTCTTCCACAAGAAAATCACACGCATTAGAATAACCATAACAGTTCGCTCAACGACAGAAGCAATTACCACCAAGAACGATTCTCAACCTTTCCTTAACGCAAGCAAATGCTTCCAGGAATGCATGCAGCATATGCTAGTCCTGCAGCTCCATCTTGCCACACCAGAAAGCCTCCAGATGGTCTCCCGCGCCGGACTCTAGCATATGCCATCCGCCAGACAAATTGGCTCAGGCCCTTGAATTTGGCTATTTTTAAGGGGGAATTCTTGATTGCCACGTCGTAAAAATTATGACGCTTATGGCTGTCTACGGCAGGTCTACGGGGGAGGGAGAGGGGTACGGGAGATAGGGAAGGAGAGGAGGGACAGATATAAGGAGAAGGGTGGGGTGAGAAGAAGAAGAGCGGTATGGAGAGATAGACAGATAGATAGAGATGGAGGAGAAAGAGAGAGAAATTGCAATTGCAAAAATGAAATGAAGGCGAAGACAGTTATTGATCAAGAAAAACACAATTAAACACTGATATAAAGATAAAAGGAAGAGAGGAAGAAATGAGAAAATAAAATTTATCAGGAAAGTGACTTGATGAAGATCCATAACAAAAAAAAAAGAAAAAAAGAAAAAAAAGAAGAGAAAAAAAAAAGGAAGAAGAAGAAAGGCAAGAGGAAAGGAACAACAGACACACACGAGATCTACCAAACTAAAAACAGGGAAAGAAAATGTTGGGGAATTGAAAAGAGGAAGATGGGAGAGAAGAAAGAGAGGGAAAGGGATGGAGAAGGAAGAAAGAGAGAGAGAGAGAGAGAGAGAGAGAGAGAGAGAGAGAGAGAGAGAGAGAGAGAGAGAGAGAGAGAGAGAGAGAGAGAGAGAGAGAGAGGAGAGAGAGAGAGAGAAGAGAGAGAGAGAGAGAGAGAGGAGAGAGAGAGAGAGAGAGAGGAGAGAGAGAGAGGAGAGAGAGAGAGAGAGGAGAGAGAGGAGAGAGAGAGAGAGAGAGAGAGAGAGAGAGAGAGAGAGAGAGAGAGAGAGAGAGAGAGAGAGAGAGAGAGAGAGAGAGAGAGAGAAAGAGAAAGGACAGAGGAGGGCAAAGCGAAAGGCGCACCAAAAGGCCGAGTGAGCGCGCACGCGGGTCAGAGGCTAGTCACAGCCTTTGTAAGACATGATCAAAGGTTAACGATCGTAGGTGTGTCTCAGGCCCTCGGTGGCTGGCCGTGGCGGTGGTGCCCAGGGCGGAGGGCCCAGATAAGAGATAAAAAGAGGTCATTAGAAGGAGGACTGTTATCAAGAGCGGAGGTGCGGCAGATAGGCGGATGACATATGGCGCTGTAAGAAGAGATTGATAAGAAATGTTGTTTGTTTTGAGGAGCTGAGCGACTCTGTTGGAAAGATTGCCAGGAAAATGGTGTAAATACTAAATACTAAAGAAGGATACAATTACACAGAATTCATGATAAAAAAAAACATGATGAAAAAGGTGATAATCAAAATACTACGCGCAAAAGCGAAGCGAGATAAGAGAGAAGAGGAGGAGAGGATGCGACGACGACCTCGCGAGTGTCCAGAATTCGGAGAGAGAGAAAAAAAAAAAAGTTGGAAATCCCAAGTTACCCCAAAATAAACCAGGGCGAATGTGAATCAGAAAGGGGGACACACGCTCGTTTTATCTGCGAACAGAGAAAAAATAATTTTCAGGACGCCGACGATGGAGTGTGTTTTCCCCATTTCAGTCTACGGCAAAATGCTTACGGGCATTAGGAAAGAGCATTTAGGAACACACGAACCCCGTAAACAGTGGGACGATATTCAGCCGAGGCGCGGAATTTTGACAAACGCTGATGACGTCGCCTGGGCTGTTTGTCGATGAACGCCGAAGGGGAACATCGTCGTGAGTCTCTTATAAGAAACCTATTTATTAGGAATACTCAAATAAACCTAGAGAAAACGAGGTTCAAAATAGGACAAACAATTAAAGTAACATGTTTTTCACGTCATTCGCCAGTTACAAAATGAGTCGTGTGTTTACTCCTACAGCTCAGCCATTTCCTGGCAGACAGTCGAGTGTCAGAACGGTGAGTAATGGTGTTGTGTATGCTAGAACCAGAGGAGATGATGGGGGGGGGGGTGGACACCAGTTGGCCCTTGAACAACACGTTAGTGTGATACTCCTTTCATTCACCCGTCTGCACACTAGCCATTAAACAATTCATTTTCTAAGTCTAACAAATTGAGGTATAAATCCCTGTCTTCACCCATATAAGAATAGAGAAAATAGATATATGTAATAAAAAAACTGCACAAAAAATAACAAATATCCTAAAACAAAGTCGGTGCAGACTGTCGTTTTCTTTCTATTTTTTTCTCTCTACCCCCCATCTCTCTCTCTCTCTCTCTCTCTCTCTCTCTCTCTCTCTCTCTCTCTCTCTCTCTCTCTCTCTCTCTCTCTCTCTCTCTCTCTCTCTCTCTCTCTCTCTCACACATACACACAAGCCTCTCCCCCTAACAGTGAACACTGCCGTGCGTTTGAAAGAGCTTTTCGCGTGAAGGGCGGACGTCACCTGCAGACCGCAAACCTTGACAACGGCAATTACACTCAGTACTCCGACTTCGATATGAAGGTGAAGTCGTTAATCCTCACCGACGTCTGTCCGCCCCTCTATGGGATGCCGTTCTTCCCGGGCGTATTTCTTCGTATGGTTTATTTTTCCTGGCTTTTCCGTGTTTTAGCAGTCCAGTAGGATTCAGTGAGATGGAAAAATCTCATTTTTTTAAAATCTCATTTTAAACGTTTTTTTTTTCTTTTTTTTTAATCTATATCTAGTATGTTAGTCACATGAAGAGGAAATGTGATGCATTAGGGAATATTACTTTTCGAAGAAAATATAGTGATAATATAATACCAACACTTAAAGGGAAGATATCTCAATGTACTTTACAAACAGGATGAAGAAAGCAAGATAAAAGAAATGAAAGAGTGGGAAAGGCCGAAGAAAAGATGAATAAAATGAAAAGAGAATATATATTACATAGACGACGACGGAAACGAGATATGAATTATCTTGTCACTGTTCCAAGGCAGTGTGATGACGCGCAGTTCATTCGTGATAATTCGTAGTGTCAGCATTAGCTTATTAAGGAGCCTGACAGGTACCCTCTATAGTGGCACGGGACCCTAATAACTCTGCGTGCTTCGCCAGGACACGCGACGCCCCCACTCCGCCCTAATTTCGTGATAGGAAAGAACATAAACCATGACATGCATTTTTATAATTATCAAGCTGATGCGATTAATTAAATCACAATTTTCATAGAGCCTGTCTGACTGTCTCTTCTTTCGATCTTTTATGCCATACTTGAAATTACTTTCTGACACAAGTTCGACGAGGCGTTGAGATTCAATCTCGAAATATCTACATTCCTTACGAGCAACAATCGGCGTGGATTAAACTCGCACAGGCCGTCTCCTTCGGCAAACACCCGCTCGCCAACGGACCAAGAACTGATCATAACTTCATCCTTAAAAAGAGCCGCCGAGTAAATTTGCTAATTAATGGCGGGTTAATTAAAGTCCTGACGTGCGCAAGGAATTAATACAAGGACTTTCTGCATTAAGACGCCGCCACAATCCTTTACCTTGAATTATAATCCCATATTTTTCCACCGCACCTAAATACGAGGGAACAAATGAAGCAACTTTGCATATACCCCCTTTGCAATGTTACTAGGAATTACAGCTGTAATGAGTGCGAGGGGAAACATTTAACATCAACGTCGAGAGGCTTTTCGGCGCTCTACAAATTTTTCTCTTCTAATGCAACGAGGCACGAAACACAACGAATACACTCCGTACACATGCCGCACATACCACGCACACGCTTCAGACAAACCACATGCACATAAATACACGCCTCGTCATTGAAATTCTTCGCTTCGTGTTTAAACCTCAAGGATAAATATACATTCTTCATATCACGTTATACTTCCATCCTGGCGAGAGGCTTACGGCTCAGAGGCTGCGGACGAGATCCCAGTGCGTCACACGTAATTACCGGTTTCTACGTGCGTGTACTGGGGTGGGGGCGGTGGTGGGAGAGGAGGGGGGAGGAGATGTGGAGGGAGAGAGGAAAGGGGAGGGAGATGGAGATGGGGGGGAGGAGAGAGGGGTGCTTGTCCGGGTAGTTCTATATATGGCCAGATCAATAATTGGATAGTAATATACAGATACACTAAATGGCTGAGAGTTTGTCGAGGTGTGGGGAAACGCGGGAAAAAGTTGTGGAGAAAATATTGACACAAGAGAGTGATATCAAAAGATAGTGAAGTAACTCTCACACACTCTACTGTAAGTATCATTAGTACCCTAGACCAAGTAAGTACAGTCTTCAGAAAAAGGCGAAGGAAAATGATTTAGAGTAAACGCTAATATAGCAGATTAAAAACTCAAAGTTATGGAGCGAGGATGAAGGAAGGGCCAAGGAGCAAGCAGGACGCGACGAAGGGCGAGAGAGAGAGGAGCATTCATATTAGCGCCCTGACCCAACTTTGATCCTTGAGCGGGTGTCCTTAATTACATGTCGGGCGTGCCTCTAATAAGCCTCGTCTGAGATCCTTTACACGGAATTGCCCCCCAAACAGGTTAGTTTATGATGCTATAATCAGGCGTCACGCGCGCACACTCGACCTGAATGCTTTCGACTCACTTTCAGAAATATACCCACGGATTTTTTTTTTCTCTCTCTCGGATTTAGATA